>NW_008237619.1:4028222-4039137 GCF_000691975.1 Corvus brachyrhynchos
GGAATGACAGGCAAGGAAAACAGGGAGAAAGGGCTTCAAAGCATATGTAGAAATGGTTGCTCTAAGCTCACATGGGAAAGAGGAGTCAGAGTTGCAAGAAGCTATGAAAGAGGGGAAAAAAATGAAAGGGAGGGGTATTTCCCAGCAGCAGCCTATTACAGATTTTTAGCTGAAAGCAGAGAATTAATTCAGCCATTTCTGGGAACAGATTAAAACATACAAAGCACGGCATTGATAAGAGCAGGTAACCAGAAGTTAGCACATTATATATTCTAGGATGGTATTGTAAAGCAAGAACAATCCATAACTTTGTTGGGATGTGTGTTTATATACACATACCTGTATCCCCAAAGAGTCAATTTTCTTCTCTGCCAACCAAAAGAGCATTTAGTGCCACCCACCTCTGCAAAAGCCATCTGCAGTTCATCAAACAGCTTCTGCACTTGAGGATGCCCTAGTTCCCAAATCACCTAACAGTGGAGTGCACAGCAGTGCTTCACACAGAAGGGCAGCAGCAACCCTGGTGCCTCTGCCCTACCCTCAGTGTAGGGTAGAAGCTTTTCGACACATTTCCCTGCTGCAAGACTGAACATATACACAATTGCCAAAAAGAACACTTGTGCCAAATTAGCTTAACCATAAGGACAAAATGGCTTTTGGGATCCCCTCAAGCTCAATGTTAAATGGAAACAAAACACTGTGGGGCAATATAGTACTAGGAGAAATAGCTGTTTATTTCTCCCCTCATTAATACTTGGGAGGACTAGCTGGAAAGCCTGAACATTTGTAAAGTATCACAAAAGACAAGTGCTAAGTAAAGGACAGTATGAAACAAGCAAAATAAGGATCAATGGAATTCAACAAAATTAAGTTCAAAAATTGTTGGGAACATTCTTGTCAGGAATATAATCCAAAGGATAAAGGTGTATTGTTGAGAGTTGGCAGTACTGAGAGAGACTTTATTAAAGACACAGTGATGAAGGATCCCAATACAGATGAACGATAAGAAGCACTGTAAGAGAATATTACAGCTGTATCAGATCATTACAGATCTGAATATCAAAAAGGCACTACAAAAAAACCAGAAATGAGATACACAGCTGCATTTGACTATAAAGGAACAGCACAAGCATGAAAATATACAATTAAAAATAAAACAAAAGAGCACTGCAAAAGAGAAAGCTAGCAAAAGACAGAACGAAATAAGCAAAACATGTGAGAAGCACAAGGAGGCAGAGGAGAATACAAACCCCACGCCTGATGGGAAAAGAAGCAACCAACAGGTGCTGTGAAGAAGACTGGGTTGATATTGTCTTTTTTTTCCATCTTCAGGTAAAAGGGTAAGAACATTTAGAAGAATTAGATATACTTACATAAGTGATGCATGATGAAATCTTCAATATTTAAAGAACAGTCTTAAAGAAGTCAGCGTCAAAAAGTGATGAAGGGCAGAGGGATCCTGAGGGACTGAATGAGGAAAGCCAGAACTTAGGAGAACCTAAGAAAATTATAAAATAATCAGAATACTTTTCTTTTTTAAGAAGAATTTTGAAACAAAGGGCTAAATACTTGTTTCGAAGTCTGAATTTTGTAAAGCACTGAGAAACATTCCAATGGAGTGGTCCATAGCAAACTTTGTGAAACCCTTGTTTTTCCTGTTTTATAGTTAATTTTATTTTATTTTACCAGAACATCTGACCAAAATTTTAGGAAAAAACTGTGACATATGAAACCTGTTGTCAGTAGGACTTCTGACACTGTCCTGTGTGCCATTACTATGAACATATGAGGAATACATGATGCTAGTATGGATGGGTGATATTGAGAAAAAAAACCAACCACAACAAAACCCGACCCTCAGAAGAACTGTTCTCTTAACATTGTAAAAGACTAGGAGTGACCTTTCTAGGGTGATTCTTGCAACTAATATAATAAATTTGGCCCTATGCATTATTCTCATAGAATAAAGAGCAGTATTTGTTGAAGGGATCACAGGACTGGAATGCAAAGGGGTCTTTGTACAGTGGATAGATATCTGAAATCAGCAAGACACCTTAGAGACAAGAAAAGAGTACTGCATTTAGGAAAGAGGAACCAAGTGCTTGAATAAAAGCTGGGAGTAACTGACAATGCTGCTTAAAAGGGAGCTTCAGTGTTATGGACCACAAAGCAAATACGTGATTCTGTTGCAAAAAACCAATCAATCAATAAAATTATGCATTTCATATTGACACATTTGAGATATATAAAACACAGAGGGCTCTTTGTAATGCTGATGTGAACTTCAGTGCATAAATGGCTGTCTATATTAAAAGATCAGAACAATGTGGTTTAGCTCCCACCAGAGAACAGCTAAGGGAGATGTAGCGGAGAACAAACACCCAGAAGGTGAGTGACAGGCAGGAACTGCTTATCAGAAGAGGATGCAAAATGGTTTTTACTGAATGCTTTTGATAAATCAACAAGACAAACATCTTGTAAGAGAAGATCATGGCATAACAGGGTGCTGACTCTCTGTGGAAGCATGGAGATTATTTCTGAGGGGCCTTTCAAGACTTCTACGTCTGTGATTCCAGATTCACGTGAGAACCGGGTCCTTACCAGAATTTCTTTGAAAGACAAGATGTCTGAATTTTGAAAAAAATGAATTTTAAAAGTATTTTATGTAGGCCTTGGCTAAAGAGTTGTCTGAGCAATAGTTTGGGAGTTTTATCTTTCAGCAGGTCAGGATTTCAGCCAAAGGCATCTGTGGTGCTTTTGTCTGTTTGAAGTCAGGAATCAATAACCCAGAACTGTGTGCAGAGTGAAAGAAGGAATGGGCCCACAATTCTGGGTTTGACTGTTTTTGGAAAAGCAATAATATCTGCTGTGATCCAGGGGATGGTCCAGGCGAGCAGAAGTAAAGCCATATAGATGCTCTTGAGAAAAGGACATTGTAACATTCTACAGGTCTCACTCAGGAAATGCTTGCTCAGAAACGTAGTGTTTCTTTTTGCTGGCACCCACGTATAGGCTTAGTTTTCTGCCACCTATCTTTATTAATCTAGCTGATAAAAATTGATTCTGATCATCCTTTCCTCAGTTTAAAACTGGATCTATTTTGAGGTGATGGTCCTTAGCATCTTCCATTCTCAGCCCTCTGTGGTTCCAGCTCTTGGTAGAAGTGCCAAAGTATGATGAGAAGATACATTATCACTAATATAGATACATTATCATTAGTATTTCATTCTGCTGACGGATGTTTTCAGTTATTGTTAGTATCATATAAATTAGAACTTCAATGCCATGCAAGACGAGTAGTGCCATAAAAAAAATTATTCTAGTACTCTTTAAAAATATTATTTAAAAGAACAATAAAATCTGATTTTTGTCTGCTGCTTCAAAGTATCATTTGGTTCATTCTAAATATCAAGCAGCATAAAGTTAAAAATCCTCATGTAATTAATGAAGTAAAAGATACAAAGACACTGTCACAAAACATTGTATCATGGAGAGCAATAATCACTGTCCACAACTCAGAGAACAATATTGATTCACTGATCAGTAAACTTTGGTGGGGTTTTTTTTGGTTTGGTTTTTTCTTTTTCATTTTAAACACTTGGAAAAGCACCTAATTCCAAAAACAAATTTCTAGAACGACAGTGGAAACAAGGCTTTTTGTGAAAGGTCTTATGCTTATATAAGACTATAACCTAGGCAGTACATGCAGCTTTAGGACATCCTGTACCACCCCAGAAATGCTTTTTGGCTATAACTCTGATCTGTCAAGAAATGAAGTTGCCTACTCACATTTCTTTAAGAAATTGCTCTGGTAGGTTCATTTTGCACCAACAAGGTCTATAAAAGTTCAAGTGTCACCTGTTGTCCTCACCTGCTTAGCTTTATTCAAATTAGGCATCGTCAGTCCTTCCACAGCCAGCACAAAGCTGGCATAAAGCTTAAAGCCCACATAAGCTCTTGCTAATTTGGAAGCAATGTGACAGAAATTCAACACTGAATCTGGATCAAAAATTGTACTGCTGAGTGATCCATTCATGCACACACCTGGCACTAACAATCAGAGCCATGGCTTAAGAAGAAGGCCAGCAGTGTGTGAACTAAAGTCAAAAGGAAAAGAGAAGTAAGCAGTTTCATACCCAAAAGGTGGTAGTACTGGAAAACAGGAGGAGATGAAAGCTATGGGATCATGCAGAAGCTAATGGGAAGAGGCATATGGCACATGCTGTCAATCAGCAACAGCCTATAGAGGGTCTCCTTGTGTAGAACACTACAGAAATCAACAGTGGTTTGGACAGAGAAAGAGGTGTTGCCCAAGAAACCACCTGAGAATTTCCTTACAGGGTTGAATATAGTTTAGCAAAAAATTCCCATGGACTCTTGGCTCCGCATAGGCACCACTGGATATCCAAGGTAAGGACTTTTCAAACAACAACAGGCTGCTCTTGGGCAGAACAATTGGAAAAGTGATGGATTATGCAGGAGTTCATCTCCTGCATTCAGGGGTGCTCAGACATGTCATAAAAAGACTCTTACTGTGCTCATTTTGCAAAGCCTGAGAGCTTCACTGACCTGAACACACCAAACAGGGTTGTTCTAGGCCACAAGGGATTTATCAAAACCTTGCTAAAATGAGTACATTAAGGCAGATAAAGATGTATCCCTCTTTCCTGTAGGATTTGAGCCCTGATATCTAACATTTATCCTCACAGCACTCCCAGAGTACAGCACCTGAGGCAGAGATGGCTAGAAGTTATCTGTTCAAAGGTACTTCAGAAACTACTTAGCTCTTCAGGCTGGTAGTTTTTGAAGTCCTATACCTATAATTTAGATGCCACAGTCAGTCTAAAAACTTTCTTTAGGCAACTAGAGCTTCAGGTTAGATGACACTGTCTCAGGTCTTCCTTCCAGCTACTTCTCTTCTAAGCCTTGTAATACTTTAAAAGTTGTCCAAGTTTTTACAAGTTGACACATACAAACTGACAAGATACTGAAGACACAACATACCTAAACATGAGCTGGTTGTGCTGTTTGGAAGTCTATCAAGGAAGATTTCCAAACGAGGCTTTTTTCCATCTCAGAGATTTCTAAAGGTAGGTGTGTTCCTTTTTTGCAGACTGGGACTTCAGAGATCCATAAAACTGAGGCTGAAGGGATTCATGGTGAAGTCTTTTACATTCCAGCTTCAAACCTTTATGTTGTCTCTTCCAACCCTATCCATTATGTGATTCTGTGATTACTGAACTAAGAATCATAGAATGATTTATGCTGGAAAGGACTTTTAAAGATCACCTAGTCCAAGAAGTCAGATTGAACCTAACATTTTCAAGTATCTACTTGAAGACTCTTGAAGAGAAGAAGTAACAGGCAGCAACATAGTGATGTCGGAACTCTCAGACTGAACAGTTAAAAGTGTCCATGCTAAATCAAGTAGAGCTGAATTCTGAAGAGGTGTCATTTGAATTTCAGGTAAGTGCTGAGCTTCAGGCAAATTAACCTGTGTTGAGCCTTGCATTGCCATGACCAAATAGCTTTCTTTTTTAAAAGACATCTCCATGCTTTTCTGAAGAACCTTATCAGCACTAGCATCAGCTTAACAGCATTAGCATCAGCTGCCTTGGCCTGCCTGCGAGATCAGTGTGATGCTGCTCAGAAATGCTACTTTGAGTGTCCAAAGCTAGAGAGCCTCACTAAGACAGTCTTGCATCCAGGATACCAAGCCCTGCTTCACTGCAGGGTAATGCTGTGGCCCATTTGATCTGAAGGCACTAATTCCTCCTTGTGTTCAGCAGTGTGCACACACTGTTTGCAGTGCAAATATGCCACCACGGGCTGGATAAATTACACAGGAATCAGCATCAGAAAAGAACCTTAAGCTTCCTTAGTTCCAAGCTTTGCCAAGCTTTGCCACTCTGCTACACTACTCTCCAGCATGGGCAGGGGTAATGGACAGGCTTTAAATACAAACCTTCACACACCTCCTTGCAGGCATGTGGGGAGAACTTAGAAATGAACATTGAAGCATGGCATGATCACAAGGGCAAGAGGAGTAGCAGCAAGGTAAGGCCCTTTCAGTAGCCCCATTCCTCCCTTGATGCAGTACCCAGATCCCAGCAGTGACTAAGGCCTGAACATGGCAGTGCAAAAAGAACATATTTCTACAGAGGAAATAGTAAAGTAAAGCAACACCCTGACAGTTCATAAACCCAGTGCTCATGTATTTTACTGAATTTAAATAATTTTTATAGGCAGGGACGGTTATTCCTTGACACTAGTTCATATGTGAAGCTCTCAACTTCTGTTCTTTCTGATTTACTGTGCATGCATAACCTCTCTAAACTTGACAGTAAATATTCAGTTTGTTTATTTTCTTGATCAAAAGGGAAGGACCAAGCCCAAGGCTGCAAAGTCAGTATAAGAGAGTCAAATTTATTCAGAGAACAAGCACAAGGATGTAGTAGATAAAACCAACACTTTAGGCTGAGGGCATATAAACACAGCAGAGAGGAAATGTTTTTATTTGCTATTTTATATTCAGTCAGTTTTCCTGCTAGAACCCAGCTAGTCACTGTCCCAGTCTTGCTCAGATGCTGTTCACATATGCAAACGCTGGCAATCCTAAGCATTTCCATGAAAATACAGATGCTTTAAGCATTTGCCAACCTGCTAACCTACTGGCAAAATAAGCCCAGAAGTGTGTAATATGACACCTTACAGATTATCAGGAGCCTTTACCTTCATTTCTTAAGACTTTGGCAAACAGGATGATGCAGGAGGAACACTGTTTGGGATGGAAGATGAGGTGAGGTTGCATTGCTGTGAAAAGCAGCTGAGTTTATGTGGAACCACTACACCTCTCCCGGCTGAGAAGCACTAGGTGGCACTGGTGGTATTCACACACGTTTTCATCTGCCTTTCGATTTCCAAAAGGAATCCGTTGGTACTTTTAGACTTTCAGCAAGCAAGAATGCAGTGGAAAACAACTCAAGTATTTCTCTCAGTGGTTTGTGAGCCAAAGATTTACAAAAAAAACCCCGTTTTTTCAAAGTAATTGAGGCTGAAGAAGGACTGAATGACACTTACTCTCTCTCAGCCCTGGGTCTTTAGCTTGTTAACCTCATTTACATGGTATTTAAAGATTACAAGCTAACTGGTAGAAATACTATGTTGCACATAATGGTGCATTTATAACCATTGATTACGCTGCTGTATTACACGTAAGAAGTGCCGAAGGGGTTCTGTGATGGTGAGCTATCAGCGCTGATTGATGGCATCAATACCCTTACCTTAAAGTGTAGTTAGACTTATCTGAAAGTGCTAACACTTCATTGAGGTTAGCAGCATCACAAATGATCCTTCTCTAAACTGACCCTAGAAATGCCCTAAAGGTTGCTTGTCAGTGTGTTTACTTGCTTACACATCCAAGCAAGCAAACACAGAATGAAGTAGCAATAAAAGCCAAAGGAAATGGTTTTTCCTGGAGATCATGCATTAAAACAAATTGAGGCACAGCTCAAAAACTGTACAAGAGAAATCGCTTTGGTGTGACCAAGACAATCAAAACACCAGCGAGGAACTACCATCAAGTTAGCAAGATTTTTAATGGAGGTCAGAACTCAACCACCTCGGTTTTATATTAACTTCTTCTTCTGAGTTCTGGGGGAAAAAAACCCCAGAGCACAAACCAGGGCAATTTGAAGAAAGAAAGGAGTTGTCCTAATCTAAACAACATAAAGTAATTGAGCCCTTTTCCTTATAAATGTAGCAAAAGTTGCTCTTTCCAGTCAAAGCACTCACACAGCAGTACTGGTTTCATCCTGTGAAACCTTTCTTGGCCATGGTAATTTGGGCACAGGGTTTATCTCTGCACAACACACAACTACCCATCCCTTTGGTGTTTTGCTTCTACCTAGTAGAAACCACAGAGCCCTAGCACAGTCCCTGCTGCTGCTGCTAAGAGCCTGGTGCTAGCAATTCCTAACCTCATTTTTGAGGGATGTGCAGGTAGAAGAGGTGCAGGGCAGAAAAACAACTTGAAGCACCTTTTTTAAATCCCTACCGGAGTATTTAATTTCCTTTAACATGAAAGCTGAATGAAAGTGTCAGTTTAGTGACACATCTAAAGGCTCAGCTCTGCCTTCTCCTGATGTGATCAAGCTGGAATGTTCCCTGAGATACTGGCTCCCTAAGCGTGCAAGTGTGCAGTTGAATGTAATATCCAACCTTTAAGTTGTTTTTTTCTTCTTTTGCAGATTTCTGCAAAATTACAAACCACCCAGTGCTTGATGAGTTCAGACACTCTATTCTTCTCTTCATTTAGAGAAAATATAAAAAACCCCTGAGTCTGAGACTCTAATCTTCCAAAATCTGTTCTGAGTCAAAATAAACAGAAAATAGACATAAAACACAGATTTATACTTACTTCCCCAGAACATCTGCAAACCAAGATTCTTCATGTGAAAGATCATCTTAATACCATGTCTTTCCAAGCTGTCTGCCAATACTCAATAGCTCTGAAAATACAGCTATCAGGTTTGAAAATTTTACTCTTTGTGATTTCTAGGTTCACTATCACCCCTTTTCAAGTCTTTTCCCTTGCCTGTCTTCAAGTTTCTGTCTTCTGCTTAACAAGAGAGTGTACAGGAAATGGAGCCAGACTTTTATTGGAGGTGTGTAGTGAAAAGAACAGGTTTGGACATGTGAAGCTCTAGTTTTTTACCATAAGGTAGGTCAAACACTAGGACTGATGCCCAGAGAAGTTTGGGAAGCTCCAAATTTGGAGATGCTTAAAACTCAATTGATCAAGGTATTGAACCAAGATCCTGTTCTAGCTGAGCCCAGTTTGAGTTGGGGGCTGGACTAAATGACCTCCAGAGGTCTTTAAGAGTCAAAAATTGTCCATGATTCTAAATTTGAGTCACACTTGTTAATGCAAATTATATCATATTCTGCAAAAATATTTTAAATTTGTAATTCTTTTGTATCTGTGCATAGACACATTTGTCTGCCACATTCTGTTGTACTTAACTAAGGATTATTTAGGAGATCAGTAAAAAATTGGCTGACTTGATCTATTCTCTTCCTACTTCTTTCAGTAATAGCTAAAAAAAATTATATCCATGCTACCTAAGGGTATGCTCAGTTATAGGACCAGAAGTGATCAATAGTTGAACTGAAAACTGCTGGGAAACTGCCTCACGGTTAGACACAGCACTTATGCTTTTCCTTCAGCAACAAGTCTGCAGTGCCAAAGACCAGTTCTTGATACTGGAGAAGGGGCACCAAGAATATTGCTTATGTCTGTCCTATTACCAGAGAGTACCTCAAAGCTTCTTTGAGTGCAAATGATTTAATATTGATGTCCTGGCCAAAATTAAGCACAGTTGTTATTGCAGGTACTTCCCATCCTATCCTTTCATTCTGTTGGGTTTCAGCTAGCCAGAGCCTTCTTCCCCACAGTGGAAGGAACTTAGATTTTCTCTTTAGACCTTGTATCTGAACAGGAAAAAACCCAACCCGAACCAAAAAAAACCCCCCAAAACAATCAGGGAATCCCTCTGCATGGTTCTTTTACATGTGGCATTCCTATGCAAGTCCTCTGACAGAAGCAATGATCTGAAGGAGAGCGAACTCCTGGCTGCACCTCAGTTGTTACCTATTCCCACCTCACCTTCTCCTGTCCCTTTTTTCTTTGACTGTGGGGAAAGCACTGCTGTGTACGTCTTGTGCAATGCACTGAAGTGACTCAGGTGAGCTGCCGGTCCTAAAGCAGCTTATGGCAACCTAGAAGGCCTGAAAAGGCCTGAGAACAACAATGTTTCAACCTTTTAATGAAAAGAAGGTAAACAATTATAAAGATGCTCTGCAGTACAGCTGAGAAGCTTTGTTCTTCAGAAAAGTGATGCAAAAAATCTTTCTCCCTTTAGCCCTGCTCTTTCAAACTCTTCTTTGCCCAGCATCGTGATTTATTTTACTTCATCTTATATAACATGACAGAAGTGGAGATGACAGCCCAGCCCTAGAAACTGAAATTAGTTTCCTGAAAAACATGCCTCAACTGACTTACTATGATTATAAATCATGGAAATTCACTGATTACTGCAAATGAGGAAAATACAGTAAGCTCCCACTGAAGGGATACAGTAGCTATAAACAGGCCAGCACAAGCAAATAAATGCACCCTGAGATAAGCGTTTTAAAGGCAATGAAGCAAGGAAGATATGAGAGGGACTAATCATTCACAGACAACAAACTATTTTATTTGGTCCATAATGAGGCATTTGAGGGTGTTTTAAAGTTTCAGATTGTCACTGAGTGAACTATTCTCCTATTAATCTGCTAGAGAATTGGTAAACAGCCACAAAAGGAGCAGCGCATGCCTGCGGCATTAGAGGGAAAATTGCCTACAGATTACAGTAAAACTATTTTCCAAAGGCTGGAAGAACACCCGAGAATACTACCTGTGCTGATAACACTATCTCTGCAAAGGAGAAAATGCTTAACAATTATCTACAACACCAAGAATGGCCACATTTTTCTGAGTGCCTCTATAAAAGCAGCCAGGGACCATGTTTATGAGATACAAAACAGCCAGGTAGAGAATTGCCAAAATAAAAAAAACCCAAAGTATTAATTTTACCTGAGGAATGTTTGGGAAAGGGAAAGAAATGGAAGCTTTCTACATTTTATGCAGGATTTTGTTTCTTTTTTATTTGGAACCTCAGGCCTCCTACATATCTTTCTCCATGCCCAGGCACTTTTAGGGGTGTGCCCCTTCGGGGAGGAGGTAGATTGTCACTGTTATGTGGGTCAGTATGTCACACTACATCAGACAGACTGGATTATCCACAAGGCATTTTAATGAGTCTGTATTTTGTTCTCTTTTCCTTGCACCATGTTGCAGAAGGTCTCTGCAAGC
>NW_008237619.1:4039197-4049383 GCF_000691975.1 Corvus brachyrhynchos
CACACCAAGACTCACACAAGTGTTACAAACACACTGCATAGGGACTGCTCGAGGCCCAAGTAATGAAACTGGATTGTTGGAAGGGAACTCTTTCCGGACATATTACACTGGGGAGAGGGGAAATAGCAGGTTGTTTTTCCACAAAAAAATAATTGATGTCTGTGGACTTTGAGCAACCATTACTAAGACACTGTTTACCCAAAATATATTTTGGCTCATACCTTGTGCCTGAAGTATTTCAAAACAAGAAAGAATAAATTTTTGATGACAACAAAGACGTTAGAGTTAATATAGATTATATTTTAAGATTGGAACAAACAACAGAAAACACACAGATGGCAAAAACCTGATGTGCAGTTTAAAAGTCTCTGGATAGAAACACAAATTTAAAGAAATAACCCAGTTTTCCTCTAAGTGACTGAAGAAAGAATGCAGACAGATCCCCGTGACTTACGGGTCAGTATATCTCCATCTGCACAGGAAGGGAGTATACAAAGATGTATGGGAATTGTAAATATGGGGGGTGGAAGAGTCTATATCTATACTGGGTGCTGAAACTGCTAATGCAAAAAAAAAAAAAAAGGTAATGTGAAGGAGTAGGAAAATATCAAACAGTGTATACAGGCATACTCAAAAGAGCCAGAGAGAATGGTGAAGAAATGTCTTTAATTGAGCTATCAGGCACTACTTGTACTTTAAGGTGTATTAGTCATGGCAGTCAAGTCAAATGCATTCAGGACCTTATCTATAAGTGATAAGAATGAGTAGAAAAAGAGTTTCCATTTGCATCTGGAGGCATGAAAATTCTTAAATGCTTTGATATATAAGAGAAGTATAGACAACACAGATCCCAAAGTTTTAGTGACATTTGTAAAAAAAAGAATAAGTAGACGCACCTTTCTAATACTTGTGAACTACTTTTTCCAGGTGCTGTTCAATGGTTTAGTACTAGAAAAAAGACTTGGAAAACATGTGATGATACCCAATACTTTGTCTTTAGCTTTCAAATAGAGTCAAGGTTCAGCAAAAACAATAGTCTGATACTGTGTCGGAAAATATCCAAAGACACATCCAAAGTTTGAATATATCCCTTTGCTTGTGGATAAAAACAAAACAGACCACAAAATATTTTGGATTCTTGATGAGAGTATGTTCTTTCAGGTACAAAGAAAGGCAACTGAAACAATGGAGGAGTCAGAGAATCTGCTTTATGAGGGAAGACTGGAGAGACAGAAACTCTTCAATCTGAATTAAAAATGACAACAGGGGGAATAAAATTAAAGCTGACTAAATAATTCAGGTGGTGGATCCTGCAATACTAGGAATAGGGAAGACTCAGGCAAGACAGAGATTGGCTTAAAACAGATGGAAAAATACAACCTTATGTGGCAAGGAATGCTTGCTGTCAAACCTGCAGGAGCAGGTTCCGAGAAGGCTTAGACAACAATAGACCAGAGATCCAGAAACAGATGGGTAAAAGGGCCTAGGCAGGGATGTACCCTCTAACACACAGAACAGTCCTGAAGGCTGGAGCAATACCAAGGCCAGGGGCTGACTGCACAGAGTGACCAGTGTGTTCCCCAAAATTACCACTGCATTGCCACTGTTGGAGGTAGAGCCAGGGCAGGATGGGCCATAGGTCTGCCTGAGTGGGGCATCTCCTGTGGTGTTAAAACTGGTTCTACTAACAACAGATAAATGCAATTAGGAAAACAACCAACACCTTTTATGTTTCTGTCTCTTTTTCTTCTCTTATTCTTTCCTCTGCTGTTTGTTGAAGTATCTGTTTTAGTATTAAAGAGTTACCATTATAAGCACTCCCAATGATTTCTTATCATGATTATCAAATAATCTTTGGAGTTATTAATACGTATCAAATCCACCTCTTGTTCCCATTTTCCCCCGTGTGTGTCCCATCGTTCAAAACCACATCCTCTCACATGACAAAAGTGAGAAGAAGAGACACTAGACTGGAATAGCTTCCCATTATTTTTTTTCCTCTTTACCCAGAGACTTGCACTTCCAGAGAGATATTAGAGTGCAACTTCTCTCAGTCCTGAGGTGCAGCCAACTCAGACTGCTGCAAGTGTTTAGTAGTTCCCAACAGCACAAATCAGTAGATATGGACGGGAGGTTAAGATGGAAACTATGTTGCAATAAAATGAACAAACCCATTTCAAAGGTCTTGTACTTCTTCAAAGTAGTCGTGGAGAAGACAAGAAAATAGACGGACATATATAAAACACAAACATTGGAGAAGGGAATCAGAAAGGGTACTGGATGTGGGATAGAATTCCAGAGGGGAAAGAGGAATGAATCATTTGGCAGCCAACTTCTGCTGAAAATAGGGAAACTTGGGGCTCTGGAGCCCTTTAACCTGTGCCACATCTGGCAGCAGTTTGGTTTAAGGAAGATTTTCTTCATAATTTACCAATTAATCCTTGATGAGACCCTGGCAAGGCAGATGGCTTTTTAAGCTGTGGTATAGAAAAAGTTGTTCTGCAGTAAGAGCAACAATCCGTGAAGCTATTACACATTTCCCAACCCACCCTATGTTATTTTTTAGCAAGACTGCTTTTCTGTGTAATTCTTGCTTATCTTGTGACTCTTCCCCTCTTTTTTTTTCCCCTCCAGCAAACTAATTTTTTCAGTAAGACAAAAATCAGAATACGAGTTTCAAAACACTTCAGTTCTCAAGGCAAGGAATTAGAGAATGTGTGTTCCTAGCAAAATCAGAAAAAAAAGACTGGATTGTGGATTCTGTGGAAAAAAATATCAGTACAAACTGGTGTTTAAAAGGCGCAAATCCTTATTTCCTTAATGCAGACATATGCCATAAATACAAATCACTAAGATACCAATCTCTCCTCTGGTCCAAGACAGATGTACCTTTAACGTGCCAAAAGGAGGTTCCCTGTTCCTTATCTTTCTCCTTTAGCTGTTATGGCCATGTACACTTCTTACTTTCCAGTGAAAACTGCAGCCAGTAGAACTTCACAGCTTCCTGCTTTGACGATGTCAGTAGAGGAATTCAGGGAGATTTCCATTAAAAAATAATTGGAAAGTTTAATCATATTTGAATGCCACAAGTCATAATGATCCCTGAAGTGGCCACCTAAAAACAGAGACTAGACAAGAATAAGGGAATAAAGGTAGGTATTTATTCGAAAGGCCTTCAAAGGTACCCCCTGGGGAGCCAGAGGCTACTGCCAAGATGGACCCCAAGATGGACGACAGGCCCCGAGTTCTTCAGACTTTTATAAGTTTGGTTCATTTGCATATCAGGGTTAATTCTCCAATTAAAGCTTCATTAAAGTTAATGATGTAGTTTCCCCATGCTTGTCATCCCCTTTAGAGGCTTTTGATTTATACTTTTTGAGCCCAGGACAGTCTGAGTGCCCTTGAAGAGCAGGCCTGGAAAGGTTTTGTTATGTCTACCTAGCACAAGAGAGCAGAAATTAACAGGCTACAAGAAACTTCAGAGTTACACACTAAGCAGTACAGGATTTGAGAGATATGAAAGTTAAAACCTAAGGCATCAATAAATGCAAAACTTTTTATTTCATTGGAAAGACTGCTATTTTATAGTGTTGTAGTGTTTATTGTTAACTTTTTGTGAGAAGTTCGAGAGGCCTGGACTTATATAAAAGAACATGTCAGGACAGTTAGACATTGTACTCAGCATCACTCTCATGAAGTCTAATAGCTGTTAGTCATATTTCTTTGTTCAGGATGTAAAAATAATTATTACTGCCTGATAGGCAGAACAATTATACCTGGAGCCAGTTCATGTTGCATGAGCCATGGCAGAGTTTAGGATTCCCTAAGCATTCTCTATATGGACTTTCCTGGTTAGCTGAAAGAATGTTCAAATAAAATATAACCATTTAATGAATTTTAGAAGAAATAAAAACATAGTGTCCTCTGATCATTGATCAAGGAGAGTTTTTAATGAGTCCAGTGGATAAGGCAAGCTGTCCCAGTATTCATACTGAGCAAATTAACTCCTGAAACTGGAAAATACAGCAAGCTCTGTTGAGGAGTTAGGATAATCTTGGCATGTTGCCGTGCTAACCCAGCTGTGATGGTCCTGTATCCAACCAGCAATCTCTGCCCTGCTTTGCTCAGCATGTAGATACCAGCTTGCTCAGGCTGAGCTCAAGATCCCTTCATCATGCTCCATTACACAGCTGGAAAGATGCCTCACACCTCTCCCATATAAAAAGAAGTTATGCTGTACCACTGGCCTTGTCAGAAGCTGGGAAAAAGCCATCTTCCTCATCATTTCCAGGCCTTTTAGAGCCCTGATAATCAGTCCACTGGGAGTTTCAACAACCTTGGCAGCTTATGGGCCAGAATGGATGAGTTGCTACTGAACTGCTTAAATCTCTGAAGGACCTGGGAGCAGCATACAAAGATTTGTGCCCTGTGTCTCTCTAGTAAGGGACACATCTGTGCCTTTATATCTCTCTGTAACCCTCTCTAGGGGTCACGAGGAAGTCAGATGAATACATGCAAGCTCGTGTGTCACTCAGGTCTGATCTCTTCTCTTTGTCAGAGAGCCACAAGTCAGATAGTATGTGGGACAGACTCCAGCACTGGCAGCTGGTCACCTCCCAGCTTTTCCTTTCAATCCACAGACACATCAGAGCAGTCAAACACATGAAGAGCAATTTCCTCCATTAAGAAATATGCAACACATTGATTTGTTTCCATGCTGGAACAATCCCTAGGATCCAGCCTAAGGTTAATGTGCATAGATTCCTTAAAGATCTTCATTTATACTTTCTCCCTCACACATTCCTGTTTCTGCCTGGCCCTGTGCAAGCCATGAAGACATGCACTGTGCAACGTGAAACAGGGGCCAGAGTAGGGCAGTGACAATCAGAGCTGCACTTCCTGTCACAGCAAGTTATGAGATATGCAGATGGAACCTGTCAGACTCTGAAAGGTTGCAATCACAACAGAAATACTTTCTTTAAAGAAAAGGCATGAAAAATATTTTACACTTTCAGTTAAAACCAGGTCAAGTTAAATGCATTGGAGGGTTCTGCTTAGAATCTGTATTTCTCTGGACTTCTGCTTTCTGCTCCCCAGCTTGATTTGATCAGTCTTCAGATTCACCATTTAGATTACAAAAATGCTCAGTCAGGACTGCACCAGAAACAGAAGATTCCAGGGGATTATAGAATAAAATTTATATTTTACAATAATACAATTTTATAGTGTCTTTATCATTCAGTGCATTTAGAGAAGTTTGGAAGACTGACAGGCTTCAGGTTTCTTTTCTACTTGCTATTGAACAGAAAGTGGTACCAAGAACGTAATTTTAATTGCAACTATGCTTGTCTTGCAATTCAAAGAAAAGACAAAACTTCAGAAACCCAAAGTTCATTCCTAAGTTTCCTCAGCAAAATTAGAAAACATGATTCCTATGAGTTAACATATATCATCCATAAATATTAATGCCAATTCACTTTTAGTATTCATCTGCTTTATCTGTTTAGCCTTTGCTAAAATAATTTCTGTTCATGGTCATCCAGAAAGAGTTTTCACCATGGGCATACAGGCATTTTCATAGCTTTTGGGATTCAGGGGTTGTGTTTGCCCTGAGGCTTTGGACATTTTCTACAGTTGCTGTGAGTGACTGCTGAAATTATGTGTTTGAGTAATTTCTTTGTGGAGTAACAAATTTATAATCCCTCTAAAAAGCCCCTTGCTTGTGATGCTTATACTCATTTGGGCTGACAGACTATTAAAGAAGAAGAGTTACTGATCTCAGATGAAATTTTTTCCTGTGAACTGTGCACTTCATTTTACCTTTTCCTCTCCATCAGCGACTGCACCCCAGAACAGTAGTTTGTCACCTTTATGTGGTTCATATGCGAATTGTTCTTTGGGGAGAAAGCAAAGCAAGGGGAAAGATAGAGAAGAATTAACCCCAGATCAATCACACTCATTTCTAAGGGGTTTGACATATGAGCCACAAACATTTCTGTCTGATGGGCTCCATGCTGATCCAGTTCCTAGTGTCAGAGCAAGCTTCAAGCTTGCTGAGCTGGCTGCAGCTTGAGGCTCCCAGAACAAGCACAGGAGGGCTGTGGGGGTTTGCCACAAATACCTTTCCTGTGCCAGTGAGAGTCACACAAGACTTTTGCGGACAGCTTCTACTGCACTCAGGGAAACCAGGAACAGCATATCAAAAGAAATAACACCAAATTCCTCTTATGCTATTTCTTTCCTCTTGAGGAAGGATATTTTTGAAGGGATTATTACTTTCCTCCTGCCTCTCCTGCAGACTCTATGTCTGCTTTGACACATCTCCAGTCAAGGAGTTGCTTTGTTTTTTGAGGAGGCTTTTGCTTAGAGACTTCTGCAATTATTTTCAGTTTAGTTGAGATAGTACCTGCTATTCTAAAAGATCAATCAAAATACAATTGTGAAAAAAATATCTCAGCATCCTAGAATGAGGTATGTTAGACTGTGGAATAGCCTCCTGGGGATGTGGTAGAAATGACTTTGCTTGCATCTGATAGAACTGCTGGAAACTAGAAACTATAGAGTAAAGAGCAACTTAGGATTTTTTTCCAGGGACTAAGTTGGGATTTAGCAGACATGGTAGGTCAATGCAGATAGTTTTGATTATTTTTTTTTTCTTCCCACCTCTAACTGTGTATAAACAAGGAAGGAACAATTTTATTTATTAAAAAATAAAAAGGTAAACTAAAAATCAAAAAACAAAACTCCACCGAAAATCACTTATTTTAGGGAATACATTTTTCCATTCTTTAATTGAAACTACTATTCACTGCATTTTTGCAACATGTTCAAAGCCACCATATACTACCTCTGTTGTGAATTAAGCCTTATTTGCTTTAAGGAAATATCTTCTTTGAAGTGAATATTCTCCAGACTTTAAGTAACATAACTTGCTTCACATTTCTGTAATTTCCCAAAATTGTGTTAAAGCACACATTCTCCTTCTGAGCTGGTAAGCATTAGCTCCTTGTCTGACTTAGCTTTTACTCGTCACCGTTTCTGCATCCACAAACTACATTAGATTTATTTTCCACAAGCAAAACCCATACTGCAAATTAATGCAACCCCATGGAACATGCCACAGCATCTGTATCCAAATTCACTCTGAGAATACTGTGTCCTTCTACCTCTTCATATAAATCACAATGAAACAAGAATTATGGAATATACCTGTAAACTTGGATACTCCTGTTAACTTGAAGGAAGTCACTTTTATGCTACTTTAAGTGTGGAAGTAATGTTAAATATCCATGGTACATGAGGAAAAGGCAGGCTTTACGAGTCTCTTTCATTTGCTGGGGTAAAATATAAATAAATATAAAATAAATCATATATTCATAATTTGAAGGTAAAGCTGGAGTAAAATTCTATTTAAATTCAAGTGGATACTTACAGAAGTTATTTCATTCCTCTCCCTCTCATCTACACTGTTTGATATATAAGAGAGAAAAATCAAAATGTATCTTGGGAGGGACAAGTCCTTCCCTATCATTTTTTTTGTTCCATTGCAAATATACTACAGTCCTCTGAGCACTGTGGGACTGCCACAGCTGCAGTGTCTGGCATTTATCTGTGAAAAAATGGAGGTATTAGATGAATAAAGACATAGATGCATGCCTGTACAGAACTTGTGTCTGTAACACAGTGAACTAAACCAAGATTTTTCAAATACAGATGACAACGGCTAGCTGCGTAAAATGATTTACATCTGATTTTATAGCTGATTTCAGACTGTGCTTGTCTTTAATCTCAGGTGGAAGGGTACTGGAGCCTCTGGGAAATAAAACAAATAAATATGAGAGAGAGCAGATATTTAAGTGCTTAGCTCTGGGCCTGTAAATATAACCGGAACAGAACAGCTGGGATACCTGAATTTGTTCTTTTAAGAGTTGGCTAAAAAGGAGATCTCTTTGCTCTTCCCATTGATTCAATTTCAAGAACATATCATTGCATGAATTTATTTCTGGGATAATCAGTGACTGTCATGAATATGTGTAATGAACTTACAGACCCTTGGGATGAATTTAAGGAGGCCTGGATCATTCCCAACAGTGCAACCTTTAATGACTGATCCCCTGTACATCTGGGACTGAAAAACCTGCACGAGTGGTAGGTCAAATTCCCCATTCCCTATCTAAGGATAATTTTAAGGTTTTTAATCACTCTTTTTAAGCCTGAGCTTCACATTTGTTTTGCTTTCAAGCTCCCAACTGTATCTGGTCTCCCTGTGGGCTTTTGGTTTTTATTTTCATTTGGTTTCAACAGATGTTATTTACTGCTATTTCACTCTGCTTTGGAGAGGATTTATCATTGAGATGTATTTTCATTTTAGTGCACAAATACATTAAATCCAGGCATGAAGCCTGACCAAAACAGCTGGAAAGTGACACTGAAATTAAGGCTACAGTCCTGCTTCTCTAATCTGCTGAGCAGTTTATATAAATGCAGTTTAAATAAAATGAGTCTGCAAACAGAAAAGCTTAAAGGATATTAAATCCTGGCTTTATAAATTATGGTCAAGCTAGCAGGAACCACCCCATAGCGTGTAATCTTTCTCTTTCATGTAACAAGGTTACCTCACAAGGTTTTTGGAGTAAACTTGATTAAAGCCAGTGAAAAGAAAATGCAAAAGGGGAAGGGTAACAGATTTCATTTCAGAAATCAAGTATATTTACGTCTATCTACCTATCTATGGGCTAGAGGTATGTCTCTCTAATCTTAGTGGGAGAAAGCTTAATTTCTTTTTTTTTTTCCTAGGATATTTACACTCAGGCACGCAATCATGGTGAGCAGAGAGAAGAAGGTGGGGATGAGTGGACACTTCCCTTTTCCTGGTAGAGAAGAGTTCACTGAATAATAAAGGTTTTTGAAAGGACAGAATATGCTACACGTTGGCAACGAGTTTTGTCAGTGTTCCTAACATTTCTATACAGATGTAATCCATGCATTTAATAAAATATTGATATCTACTTCCACAGTTCTATTGTGCATCAAAAATCTTAATGTGATCTAAATTAAACACTTCTGCAATGGGTTGGAGACTGCATGCCATTTCTTGCCCTGGTGGAAAAGCTTTGTGCCATCCCATCTGCTGTTCCAAATGCCAAACTTCAGAAATATCACTAAATGGGAGGTCTGTTGTAGAGAAGTACTTGCAATTTTATTTGAGATTCTGTTTAACCTGGTAAAACATCCCCCTATCTGTTTGTATCACTGAGCTGTTGCTGAGCTACAGGCCCAAGTCTAATCTCAGATTGATGAAATGCATCCAACATGACATTTGACTGAAACTGCTCATAAATAATAATACTACTACTTTACATTTATATAACCCTTTTCAGCAAGAGCTTTTCCAAAAGCCTTTTTGACCTCCAATTTATCTATTGTGACTCTCAGTGAATTAGAGACAAGCGTGATGCTCTCTACTCCTCCACCACATACAACGTGGCAATAGCTGTGAGACAAATTACATTTGTGATGAGAATTGAGTCATCTTAGCTACGTGATGCTCAATAATCCATCCCAGCAGAGATCACCTGTACCATTATCAGTGTCTCAGTGGTTCAGACAGCTGTCAACTGTATAAAAAGCTCCCTGCCCGATAAGTATTGGCCCTTTCTTCCAAATCTGGCATCTCTAACCTTCACAGACTTTAGCTTGACAATATTTACTCCAGAAAAAAAAAAGATACTTTTAAGTGTAGGATTTTATAATTCACTGTTTAGTAAAATCGGAAGTTTAATGAATTCTAAAAAAATAGGTTCCTGGAATTATTCTGAATTTAATGTGCTTGTGCCTCAATCCTAACCAAAAAAATATGGAAACATTAAAATTTACCACCACGACACTGTCACATCAAAAAGGTTGTGTAGGTCATATCAAAACAGGGCTTTGTTCTGCTTGTAGTCAGGATTTTTTTCCACTTTGCCTTATGAGAATGTATTTTCAAAGGCATCTAGGCATCAAACAACGGAGATAGGGATTTTCAGATTCATGTGCTGTGTCTATTGCAGCTTGAAGCCTAAATCCCATGAATAAAATTGCCTTGGATAAATCATGAGGTCTGGCTTTAGCAATTTGCCAAAGCACAGCACCTATCTACATATCTAAGAAACTCACTGTAAGATGTTCTCTACCTGTTCCTGCT
>NW_008237619.1:4049574-4059486 GCF_000691975.1 Corvus brachyrhynchos
TCCTGCTGAGAGCAGAGGTACAGCTCCTATTGCCTTCCAAACGCACTTTTCTTCGGTGTAAAACTTCCTTTTTTGATTAATAGAGCGTAGGTTTTGTATATCATTTTCAGTTACTTAAGTTACTTCAAAATATCTTTATGGCTCAAAGACTTTGCCAAAGACAGCTGATGACAAATGTTACAATAACAATGGAATACATGGTAATAGAAAGAGAATACACCAACTTGGAATTTGAAACTCTTAGCTGCTATACAAGAGATCCAACCATAAATTTCTGTTCTCACCTCACAGTGGGAGAGCTTGGAGATTTAGCTATTTTGGTGTGATTTTTTTTATCATTTGGTTGTATTTTAAAGTTTTAAAGATGCTTCTTGTTAATCCATTATAGCTCTATTCCCAAGATAATTCCCATAAATGCATTATATATTACCTTGTTCTTGCAAAAAGGCCAATGTGATCAGCAATTATCAAAAGTAAACAGGATGTTGATTTTATCATACATTATACATTGAATCAATAGTGCGAGAAAAAAGTCTAATGAACCAGTGATTTTCTCTGCATACTGTAGCCTGTTCTGTCCTTTTTTGCTTTTCTCACCTGCTGATACCCTTGTCCCCAAACCCAAAACATTTCCCATTTCTTTTTGGTGTCTGCATATCACCACTGGAAAACTCAGACATGCTATACAAGGACAGCAGTTTGCAAATCTGTATTTAAACTAAAGCCTCAGGTAGAATTAAAAACCTTGCAGTGTTCCAGCACTAACAGCAGACATCCCATAAACTCACAGTCAAGTTAAATGCATTCTATATACAATCTGGTATCTGATAACCCTTTGGTTTCAGTTTGCTAAGTCAGTGACTGACCATGTAAGCTAAGTGTGAGCTACTCATTTCTACCTTCCTTACTGATGAAGTAATCATGGAAAAATGTGATTGAGAGCAGCCCCGAGGAGAAGGACTTGGGGGTGTTGGTGGATGAGAAGCTCAACATGAGCCAGCAATGTGCGCTCACAACCCAGAAAGCCAAACATATCCTGGGCTGCATCCAAAGCCGGGGACAGCAGGACAAGGGAGCATATTCTGTCCCTCTGCTCTGCTCTTGAAACCCCACCAGGAGAAACGCCTCCAGCTCTGGCGTCCCGACCCAAGAAAGTCATGGATCTGCTGGAGTGGGTGTAGAGGAGACCACAAAGATGATCACAGGGCTGGAGCAGCTCTCCTATGAAGACAGGCTGAGAGAGCTGGGGTTGTTCAGGCTGGATAAAAGAAGATTAAGGAGACCTCAGAGCCCCTTCCAGTACCTGAAGAAGACCTACAAGAGAGCTGGAGAGGGACTTTTTTTTTACAAGGGCATGTAGTGACAGGACAAGACAGAATGGCTTCAAACTGAAAGAGAATAAATTTAGATTAGGTATTAGAAAGAAATTCTTTAGTATGCAAGTGGGGAGACACTGTAACAGGTTGGTCAGGGAAGCTGTGGATGCCCCATCCCTGGAAATGTTCAAGTCCATGTTGGATGGGGCTTGGTCTAGTGTAAGCCGTCCCTGCCCATGGCAAGTGATTTGGAAACTAGATGATCTTTAAGGTCCTTTCCAACATAAACCATTCCATGATTCTATGAGGAAAAAAGCACTTTCTAATAAAAAATTGTTCATACCTCTGTTCAAGCCAGAAGGAATTTTGATAGTTCTGATTTTATGGACTGTAGACTAAGGTAGCCGAATTATGTTGATTTTCTTACAGAGGATAGAAATAAAGAGAAGTGAAAGCAGATGGATCTGCCCTAGCAGTGAACCATTGGATACAATACTTTGCTTCAGTGAGTATCCAAATGATTTTCAGGTAGTTTGGCGCATAGGTAATTTATGTGCTTCGTTCTCTGCCTGCTATTTAGAAGCTGTTTCTCAAGAAGGGATTGCTCTCTGAACTGTTCACCTTTGCATGCACTATTTCGTTCTTAACTCTTCTAATATTCTTCTTAAGGTTAACTTAGTGAAGTGAATTCAATATACTTTTTTGTTGCACTCAGAGGCTCTGCATGTGGCTGGGTCAAACCCAAAACCTGCAAGGGTGCTCCTAGGTGACTGCTTGCTTAATGACTGCATGTATCACGCCACAGAGGCTGTCCCAGTCATGAGATGTTTGCCATCACTAAACAGAAGCAACATGGTCCCTGCAAAGGGCAGTGCTGCCAAGTATCTTGTATTTTGACCAAATATAAAGATTCTTCTTTAGGCACCTCAAATACAAAAACTGGCTCTTTGACATAGCACATTTAATTTAATATTTTGGAGTATAAAACAGAAGTCTAAAGCACAAATTGCCATCTCAGGTAAGCTGTATGTAAAAACTCTGTGCTAAAAAACGCAACTCAGGTACCCCATTTTCCTGACCCCACAAACAGATTGATAAGCAGCCCTTTTTTCTACAAAGATTCTTCTACAAAGTCCTCATTGAGACATTGAAAAACCTGTCAACATATTTAACAGTTCTCCCTTTCCTTGGCGAGGATGCTTAGGATAGAGAAGCAATACTATTCTTGTTGACAGATACAAAAACTTTAGAGGAGGCACTTGGAAAAACAAAGACTACATCCACAACAGTACCTTGGTACCCAGAAATCATAATGTTGAGCTAAATATCCAGTATCTCAAACAATTCAGGAAAGTGTAAAATACACGTGCTTCAGTGCCTACAACAATCCAAGGAAAAAAAAACCCAAACAAAATAAAACCCACCCTCAAATAGTTAAGCAATCCAAATGTGTGCAAAAATGGAATTATTATAAGGAATTTCCAGGTATCACCAGCATATTTATCTCGGTTAAGCTACAAATATACACAAACTCGTATCTTTGGAGAACCCCAAATCTTTTAGAGTCAGCTGAATGGCTACACAAGAGCTGACACAAGTAGATTTACAGAAGAGGATAAATCTTGGCAAAACACTGCATAGTAGTTCAATTATCTGGCTTCAGGGAAATCTAATTTAATTGCTGGAATGCAATCACTTCCGATAAGTTTTGATACGAGCATCATTTATTGTCGGGAAATATATCTTCACCAGATGTTCTTCTACAACAGCTAAATAAAATCGATAGTCACCCACTTCAACTAGCAAACTATTTGTTGCTACTACAATTTGGAAGCCATCTAGCCAGAGGTCAGCAACTTATTTTATCATGAAAAATAAAGATTATAGCTTCTTTTAAAAAAACCCCATCCCCTAGTATTTATTATTGCAGAGTTCATTATCTGTATGCACAGTTTTTCCTTGCTCAGTACTTCATTACTCTGCGGCCCACTTCCTACAGACTACTCTGCTGTGCCATTTCCTGGAGGATGAAATGAAGCCCAGCATCTCATCTCATCTCATCAATGTTTGAATGAACTGTTCCAAAATTTGATGTTTAAGGATATTGGGAAACTGCTGTATCGGGTTGACCCTGATTGAATGCCAGGTACCCACCAAAGCCTCTCTGTCACTCCCCCCCTGCAAATGGACAAGGGAGAGAAAATGTAACAAAGAGATCATGAATTGAGATAAGGATCGGGAGAGATCACTCACCAAACACTGTTGTGGGCAAAGCAGACTTAAATTAGAGATATTAATTGAATTTATTAATAACAAAATCAGAGCAGGATAATGAGAAGAAAACCAGACCTTAAAACCGCCTTCTCTCCACCCTCCCTCCTACCTCTACCTCCTACCCCTAACAACTCAGAGAGATGGAAATGGGGGTTATGGTCAGTTCATCACCCGTGGCTTCTCCCACTGGTCAGGCAGAGGAGTCCTTCCCCAGCTTTAAAGTGGGGTCCCTCCCGTGGGAGACCGTTCTCCATGAACTTCTCCAACATGATTACATCCCATGGGCAACAGTCCTCCCCAAACTGCTGCAATGTGGGTCACTCTTCCACGGAGTGCAATCCTTCAGGCACAGCCTGCTCCAGGTTGGGTCCCCCACACGGTCACAAGTCCTACCAGGAAACCTGCTCCGCTGTGGGTTCCTCTCTTCGCAGGCCTGCAGGTCCCTGCCAGGACCCTGTTCTGGCCTGGGGCTCCCACGCGGTCACAGCCTCCTCTAGGCATGCACCTGCTCTGGCCTGGGTCTCCTCCATGGGCTGCAGGTGGATCTCTGCATCCCTGTGCATCTCCGTGGGCTGCAGGGCACAGCTGCCTCACCATGGTCTGCACCACGGCCTGCAGGAGAATCCCAGCTCTGGTGCCTGGAGCACCTCCTGTCCCTCCTTCTCCACCAGCCTTGGGATCTGCAGAGTTGTTCCTCTCACATATTCTCATTTTGCTCTCTCCTGGTCACAGTTACTTCTGTGCAACAACTTTCTTTTCTTCCTTTGCGATCTGTTATCACAGAGGTGTTGCCACCATTTCTAATCGGCCCAGCCTTGGCCAGTGGCAAATCTGACTCAGCCAGCAGGGACTGGCTCTGCTGGACATGCAAGAAGCTTCTGGCAGCTTGTCACAGAAGCCACCCCTGTAGCCCCACCACTACCAAAACCCAGGCCATGCAAACCCAATACACTCTAACATTTGAACAGTTCTGTAAATGCAGCTGAACACATTTTTTCCATTGATCTAGTTGTGCAAACACACCTCGAAGACGAACAATGTACAGCTCCTGAAGTCTTCTAACTCTGCAGGCTTGTGAGATGAGGTATAACTAGAACTCATGCAGACACCCCATGGTGGATGCCAAATGAGGCAGGTAGGACATCCGCTCTTATGCACTTGCATGTTTTAATATTCTCTGTTATTTAAGCAAGTAAGTACTTAGGGGTTCTGACTTGCATGGTGACATTCAGCGTGTACAAGGGCAAGAAATGCAATACAGTCCCACTACTGGAGTCATTTCTACTCTACAATTCATAGACAAATTCTATCACAAGTAATTTGTACTTATGAAATTCCATAATAGACCCAAGTGGTTTTTTAAGATATTAAGGCTATCTAGTGCAATCACACTGTAATGAATGTATCTATTGTTAGCATTAGCACTGACAATTTAAAACTGGAATAAATTTTTGTTACCTAGGGAAATTTACATATGCAAATTTAAGCAGCAAAAATTCCCAACCTATCAATATTGAAGATTTCTTGTTTTTTATGGTAAAACACCCTTAAAATAATTAACCTTTTGTAGGGGCACGGTTTAGCAGATGTGCTATTTTGGAAATAGACCTTGAACCTTTGTAAACCTGTAAAATTTGCAAATAGATGAGAACAAACCCTCGGTAATTGAGATGAGGTAATAAAGTACATAGTCTTTAACTAATTGTAGATATAATGCCTAAAGACCATGTGAAATAACTTCTGTTATGCCAGGTATTAATATAAATTAGCTCAGCTGTGAGAATGGTCTCTTCTTAAAAGCTGAATAGATTTGCCATGACACGGCTTTAAAAACTTTTGGAGTTGCTCTGTGGATAATGATGAATATTGAATTAATTTGCATAGCATTAAACTACATGAAAACATTTGACTCCTAGTTGTATTCCCTGTTTTATTGCCACCAAACTTCATACATAACTCATGTATCTTCAGCTGACATATCAGAACACACACCGTAACCATCCTTTTCCTGAATAGTCCCTGGCTTATCAGGAGAGAAGGACTGGACTCTGCAAGTGAAATTTTCCAAAATTTTATTTAATAAACCCAAGAGAATCTCTGTGAATATGACACCCATTCTTTGTCCAAGGATTCATAAAAACCTATTACCTCCAAACAAGAATGTGCTGTTGGGAGTGGAAGCAAGGAAGTCTAGAACTGGTGGATTTCCACATCTCCAATTCTGATGCACAGTGATGACTACTAGAAAATAGAAAGCTTTCTACAAATCTATTCTCGTCACAGTTTAAGAAAAGGCCTGGGCTGTCTTGCATATAACTGTGTAGAAGCACCTGATACTCTTGACTACAATACAGTCTTCTCATAGACAAAAGAAAATTTCATTTGTCTCCCAAAGGGTTTCCTGATCACAGCCATCAACACCATTTGATCTGACAGCAGACAAAAACTCTCTTCAGAACAAAATACTTTACCTACAGACAGCTATTCCTGAGCCACAGACACATGAGCTCACTTATGGTCTCTAGAGAAATGGAGAGTTGCATGCAGAGAACCATGGTAAGCACAATACTTCTACACAAATACAGGAGAATATAGGGCAATTCCAACCCTGTGCTTCTGTGGCTTACAATAATCTTACTCCAGTTCCTATTTCCCTTTACAGGAGGGACCTATGGAGCATCCAGATGAAACTCAGGAGGTGTGGGAAAGCAGGGACGATACAGGGTGCAAGGCTGTGAATCCCACCTACAAGAAATCCCACAAAGAAAGATGGGAACAGGAAATAATAAATCCACTTCTCAAAAAGGGTGCTGGCTGCTGTTGCCTGTAATTCTCCAAGTTGGTGGAGAGATTCATGAGCTCCAGTGAGACCCACTACCTGCACAAGTCAATTTATCTCTGGCTGCAGTTCAACCCAACTTTAAAAGCTCCCAGGCCCTCAATAGCACTATGTCCTGAACTGGAGCTTCTCAAGTGCTTTATTCTATCCCACATTATAGAAGATTTCTCCTTAAGAATATTTCCAGGACAAATCCTGCTTTTCTTTATCATGTCTGAACCTGTAGCAGCAAAAATAACAAATATGGATCAGGGAAGCTCTGTAAAAGCATCTCTCAAGTTGTTTGGGGTTTGTCATCACCAGAATGAAACTAAGACAGGTTGCTGACAAAAGTTTCTCTTTCAGGAAACCTCTTACCTTACCCTGTGTTAACAGAGACAGTTAGATTAGCAGGGAGCATTAATCAATCCCCACTAGTACTACAAATGCAATTCCCTGAAAGGCAAGACATAGCTTCTGGATAAGATTTTGCACAGCTAGCATAGAGTGCAGTGAAAGAGGTACAAAAACATGTAAGGATTTTGTCTGACTGCAAAATGAGCCTTACCTCAGCTACTTTGACTGGATATCAGTTAACAAGAACATCCTTTCCCTTTAGATTTTCACCCAAGGACATGTTTGGTTTTGTGGCTTTTATAATGGACTTGAGATAGTTGCCTACTTTGTAGTTTTTATACCTTTAAAATCCTAATTATTTTTTGCAGCATCAATAGCCAAAATACAAAGGATTCAATAAAAACTGCCACAAGAGCCCATGGAGGAGCCACAGTGAACAATGATTTGACAAACTTCTCCTCTACCAATTTCCTCAAGATAAGTCACTGGGATTTTACCCAACTGCCTAAGACACTCAAAGGCTCTTTAGACCAGTCTTTTGCCAGAAGGCATCCAAAATAAGTTACATAAATTTTCTGCTTGGTGTTAGATCTAACCTGAAAGCAAAATTTGTTTCCAATTTCTGATTGCTGAAAATAGCTACAATTAAAAGATAAACAATCAGAGGAATAAGAGTAGGGTTAGTGTGGCAGGGTATTATCACCCCTCTCCCACCACAGGTGGCCAGTGCAGATAGGAGAGATAACCCAGACGGGCAAGGCCCAGCGGGTACTGTGTCCTGGTGCCAAAAGGTCTGCCAGTTTAACAGATGTGGGAAGAGATAAAAAACCATTGGTGACCTAGAGGCCTGTTTTACACTATAAAAGTAATACAGATTATCACAGAGGCAGAAGTCTCTTACACACTCCTTGGAAACATGTGAGACGATTTCTCCCTGGAGCTTGGATGCAGCTTCAGGTCACTTTCCTGGGAACTGAGAGAGAGGAATTTTTGATGTGTACTCCATCAAGATTGGATGGTAAGAAACATTGGATCCTAAGTTATACTATTTCTTAGCTAGATGTAAATTTAATGGTACCTTTAACTTCATGTGTAATACTAATAATTCCTTTTTTGTCTTATTCCTGTGTACTAATAGTCTGGTTTAAGTCTTATGTCTGTTAGTTTTGTGTCTATTAAATAAATAATTCATTCTATAATAGACTGAATCAGCCATTATTAAAGAACGTGTGAATAAGAGTGGATCTTGGGGTGCTGGACACCTCAACAATGCCAGAGGCCTGGGCAAGAGGAAAGAGCTGATTTAAACCTACACCATCCATTCATAACAGTTAGTTTTGGTTGACTGATTTTGTTTTGTTTCTTAAACAGAAAGACAAAACTGAATAGTCTTCACAAGTAATCCAGTAAAACTGAGAATGTCTATGAATACGATGACACTTGAAAATTGTTTTCTTAGTACATCTTTATAGGGGTGATTTAGAATATCAACTCATTCGAGATTACCACATATTGTTTTCTTTTTTAATTGCTAACACCTAAGTCTTTAGAAATGACGATTTCTTTAACGTTTGTAGACAAAAGCCTATTAAGAATGATCTTTAAACTATTGTGTTAACCACATTGGCCTTTTGCCTCCTGATTTTCAATTATGCTCTCAACATATCAGGAAAACCTCTTACAGCACAGAACTGGTTCCAGCAAGTACTGGAACCCATCTTTAACAGAATGAGTTTTCACCATTATTCCTGTCAATGCTAAACAAACAAACACTATCTGGGGTCAACAGGCAGACCTGTAAACCAGAGGATCTTGGCTTGTGATGTACAAACTACCCGCTATTTGCAAAACAGCAGAAAGTATTTAAAAGGGCTGAGAAGAAGGCGGAGAGCACAGTGGAAGAAGAAATATTTCTACCCATTAAATGAAGGAAAGAATTTAAAAGGAGAGAAAATACAAGTACTGGATGACTATTTAAAATTTGGTCTCTAATTTTTATCTGACTGAATGTAAGTGTGCCAAGCCATGTACACCACAGTCTACAGTAAGAACAGTTAATTATTCAATCTTGCGTGAGTGCAAGTGCAACCTTGACCTTGTGAGGTTTTTCTGCAGGACTTATCTATTCAGGCAGCATAATCTTTATTATTGCTGAAGGCTTTAATATTTTCACATTGCTTTGATAACCAGTGGAGTGTAAAAACACAGGTATTCCATGAAGCTCTTTGTAGAGTCCCTTTTCAAAACAGAATAACTCTAAGTTACCTTGGAAAGCTGTGTTTTGTAATTTAAGACATCACAAATATCTAAATGCACATTGGCCCACACACACAAAAACCCCAACTAAGACTGGTGTTTGCTTTTAGCCTAGTTTGATCAAACTCAGTTGTGAGTATGTGTGTATTTTTATCTGCCTCTCTCATCCAACTAAGTAACTCTTAAGCCAATTTCAGCAACATTGAAGAGAGAGTAAAGGTCTTTGAAATAGGTCTCAATATTCTGGATGTCAAATTTTCTGCAAAATCACTGGAAACCGGTAGCTAGGTAGAGATGAAAGGCCATCCCTTGCCTGAACTGAGTTACACTGTGACCTCAATTTATACTTAGCCTCAGGGTATTTACAGAGGCTAGAGAACTGCTGAGTGTCCCAACACGAGAAAAGTTTCTGTCTGCAGACATATTTTTATTAACTGTGACACAAGAATGCTACCCCGGGACTCCAAACCACTGAGAACCAGACCTTGGTACTGCCACTGCCCAAGAAAATGCTTTTCCAGTTCTCTTCAGAAGTGTTAGTCACCTGAATGAGTGACAAAATCTCCCTAGAGAAGATCCCTTTCTCTGCCATAGGAAACCACTGTCTTATCACAGTACAAGCACTGTTTTGTTCCTGAATCCAAAGTCTGAGAACTTAAGTAGGATGTCACGTCTCATACAAGGAGGCTGAAAATCATGGATACTGGTGTTCATGTTCATGCATTGCACTTTCAGCTGCTTGGTGCTTGTGGAAAGGAACTATGATAAATTTAACAGCTTTTCTTATTTTTCTTTTTTCTCTCAAACTTTTTATTATAAAGACAGCTAAGGAACACTTTAAGCCCAGCACAGATTAGAGCTGCTCAAACTCATACCCAACTGCCAGTAGTA
>NW_008237619.1:4059516-4064508 GCF_000691975.1 Corvus brachyrhynchos
AGGAATGCCCTCCACACCAAGAGTTAAACATGAATAACTTACTGACTTTAAGAAACCTAGCTAATTCAAAGTCTTTAGGCTATTTCTTACTCTTACAGAAACAGAAGACAAAAGTGCCTTGATTTTTTAACAAGTGCAGGTTTTGATTTTTTTTTTTTTGTACTTCCTAACCTTCCTGGCTAGTTAAGCAAAATACAGCACAAAATAGAGCTTGCAAAAAGACAGGAGACATATGATGTTCTCAGAGGGGGGAGTTGCTGCAGAGCTGCTTGCAGAGGATATTGGATGTTTGAAAAAAGAAAAGGATTTTAGTAGAGGATTTTATTAACTACTGTGTTTTCCTTATCTCTGACTATACTTGCACTGTTTTTAGAACTTGCTCTGCCTTCTATGCTACAGCTCAGATGCTGACATGAGTAGGGAAACTATGCAGAGCTAAATCAGTCATTTGTTGTCTAACATTCCTTGGGATATAGAGGTCCCCTTCCTTTTTTCAGAATATAAGAGCTACCGCTTGAATGAGCTATCTCAACAATTTTTCCAATCTTTTTTATTTTTATCAGTCATTTTCAAGTCTTCTGGAATATACTGCTTCATTTAATACCTTGTCAATGATCTGGATGAGGAGACTGAGTGCACTCTCAGGCATTTTGCAGCCAACACCAAGCTGGGTAGGATTTTTTATCTGATTTGAGGGTAGGAAGTCTCCCTAAAGGGATTTGGACAGGCTGGATCAATGAGCTGAGGTATGAGGTTCGCAAAGTTTAAGTGCTGGGTCCTCCACTTGGGTCACAGCACCCCCCAGCAATTCTACAGATTTTGGAAAGAACAGAAAGCAGCCCAATGGAAAAGGACCTGAGAGTCCTGGCTGACAGTGGATGAACGTGAGCCAGCATGTGTCCAAGTGGGCAAGAAGTCCAATGGCATCCTGGCCTGTGTCAGAATGTGCCCAGCAGGACCACGGAAAAGTGTGGTGAGGCCACATCTTGAACCCTGTGTCCAGCTCGGGGCCCCTCTCTACAAGAAAGACATTGAGGTGCTGGAGCAAGTCCAGAGAAGGGCAATGGAACTGGGGAAGGCTCTGGAGCACAAGTCCTGTGAGGAGGGGCTGAGGGAGATGGGGGTGTTTAGCCTGGAGAAAAGGAGGCTGAAGGGGGACCTTATCACTCTCTATAACTGCCTGAAAGGAGGGTGTAGCCAAATGGGGGTTGGTCTCCTCTCAAGTAAGAAGTAATAGGACAAGAGGAAAGACATGCCTCAGGTTGTGCCACAAGGATTAGAATGGATACTGGAAAAAGTCAAGCATTCGAACAGGCTGCCCAGGGAAGTGGTTGAATCACCATCCCCAGAGGTATTCAGAAGATGCGTAGTCATGGTGCTTTGGGGCAGGGTTTAGTGGTGAACTTCACAGGGCTGGCTTAACAGTTGGGCTTTATGATCTTAAGGGTCTTTTCCAACCAAAATATTTTTATGATTACCAGCCAAAGAACCAGCCACAAATGCCTCACTATACATGTGTGTAACATAAGAGCACCTTGAGTTTTTCTCAAGGTACAAAATTGCAAAATTGATCTTGCACTCTACTATGATCCTTTGACCCACAGTCCATCCCCAGTTTCCCCCTATAGTCTTAGCATAAAAATCTACAAGGGAACTACAGGTCTAACTGTAGCTGTGCCCTGTGTAACAGAAGTAGCAATGCCATTATGAAACTGTTACCACTGGCAGCATTTGTCACTTCCATGACACCAAAGGAGGTAAAAAAAATCTGAAGAAATAATATTTCCATACTATCAAAAAGCACGAGATCTATTCTATTGTCTGCACTTTGCCTTCCTTCCCTGGGGACATTATGTATAAGCAATCATAGATTTTAACTACCACTGAACAAGGGTGTTAAGCATTAGTCTCTGAACATCCTACCTGTGCTGGTTGCCTTTTGCTGTTTGTACTTTCTCATCACTCTTATGCTGCCAGTGTTTAATAATGTTCAGTGAAATCCAGAGACACCAGTCAGCAGTGCTCAACTGCACTGAGCATAACGAGTGATTAACTCAGCGCGCTGATCTTTTGGTAATGGAAGCTGTGTGAAAACTTAGGTAATTTGTTTATGGAAACATGTTGACTTGGCAGTACGTGATTACAGCACTTGCTAGTGCTCAACAACAAAGAACCTCTGCCCACAAGTAACATCAGAGAAGTAATTAAAAGAAAGAAAACAACTGATTCGTTTTGGTCAAAATGGAACTTTTGGGATATTACTGCAATAAGAATCAGGGAGCCAAACAATCAATAGTGCTAATAAAATATTTTCGAAAGCTTCTGAGTAAGACAGTTTTAACCCCTTCTGACTGGGCATCACCCTTGGGAAATTTAACTGGCTCTGGACAGCTGCCTAATGTTTACATGAAGTTTAACCCTCCTGGCTTCAATCAGAATTTCTATCAGTACTCCTTATTTGGGCTGTTTTTTTTAATTTAGACTCACAAATTACAGCCTTTCCCTAATTACGATTCTTTTTCCTCACTGCAAAACTTTCCTCCAAAGCCAATTCCCTTTGAGCGTCTAGTTCTTCCTTCAGCTCTGTGGGAGGAGCAAGGGTAACAAGCACAGACTCAGTTTACTAAAGAAGGAATAGCTTATTCTTCCATTCCCACCTCAAATTCTTCATGCTTCTCTTGATATATATTAGTCACATGGACAGGAGGAGGAAAAAGTAAGGATGAAGGGTAACATTTGGAAGCTGGTAATTAACAAGGAATTTATCAGGCATTATAAAGTAATGTGTCATATGGCTACCTATCACTTTTAAAAACTTGCCTACAAACTGAAAGAACAATGATAAAAACTGTGATTAGCGTTAAATGCTTATATTCTGCACACTGGGAGAGAAGGATTTCATCACACTAGAATTAAAAAATAAGCCGTAGAATTCAGCAGTTAGATTTGTTAATTTTGAAAGGTACTATTGCAAAGTGGGGAAGTAAAAAAATCTAGTTGAGGGTTGAAGTTTTGCCCTCTATTTAACAAACGACCAAGATACCTCACATCAGCTTGCAAACCTATTTGGAACTAAGTGAAGGATGTACTCCAATTTCGCTGTGGGACTCACCATGACTTGGCAGGAGGCCAGAAGGAGGTTCTCCAGGAAAGTGTGGGTCTTGAGTACACATTCATCCTAAAACAAGTCAGGCAAACAATAACATCATCATTTTTTTCACATCTTTTATATACTTCCTAATGAAAGACTCTCTAAGAACATAAAAGGCTAAATTAGAACATGTCTTAAAAAATGTTTTAATTTAATTACATAGGAAAAACAGAAGTCTCAACTCAAGGATAAGGCTGGTCATGATGTGAACTCCCCTATTCTTTGCCAAGTTATTGAAGGTTTATCCCTACAGACAGAGGTAGAAAAGCCATCATATCACTCCACATCCCTTGTTGGATCATTACCAGAGCAGACTGAGTCTGGATCAGAGGTATAGGAGCAAGTTACCTGACTGCAGAGATACACAGAGAAAGAAGGGAGCAACAGAGCTTCAGGCTTTTCAGATAAAAGGACCATAATCAGAGAGGCAAACTTATGAAGGCTTATCTGAATTTCTAATTTGGAACTGGTGGCTTTATTTGGTTGTTGAGGCTGGGGAATCTGTGAGTTCAGGACAGAAAATTCTCTACATCTGTGCCCTGCTTCTGGATTGGGAAACTGATTAGTGGGCTTGAAAGACAGCTAAGGCTATCACAGAGGCAGAATAAAAATAAAGTAAGCTACTTAGGAGTTTTTATCTTCCAAAAAGGCAGGACAAATAACAGAGCTTCACCACACAACAGAAGGCCTTTCACAGTGAAATATTGTCAGCTCATTTCTGTGGCAGTGTGAACACAAACTGCAGGGTGTGGAACAAGTTGCAGTAAGCTGGTGAAAAAGGCAATTAGCAGGAGCAGAAAACTCCAGGCTATTTCCCTTCTTCCCACACATTATTTTAAGAAAGCACCACTGCATGACACATAACTCCCCTTGCTACCTACTTTAATCTATACTCAAGGAACATTAAGCAGGTAAGGCAGGGTAATGCTGATCACCCAGCAGAAACTAAGTAAAGATGAACAGGGAAGATCCATTCATTCTCTCTTTCAAAAAAGAGCTAGAGGATGTCAGAGCAAACTAGCAGGTGTCAAGTTCAAAACAGGTATTGTTTGTCATGTAATGCCCAGGGAATCTTCCTGGTGCAGAATGTTACTTATAAAAAAAAAAAAAAAAAGAAGATAAAAAATTACCTGTGTTCACAAAGTAATTTGGCCAAAAAAGAAGAGGGAAAATAGTAGGATCCCTCATTTTTATCACATTAATGACACTTAGAAAACTCAGTTTTGTAGAGCTGAACTAAATTATTATAAATTACTATCTTAGCCAAAAAACCTAGAAAAAACATTGCAGAAATAATGTTGGCAAACCTGCAGAAAAAATATTAGATGCTTGTAAAATGAGAAGATGGTTTTGTTCACTAATATGTGAAATGCAGTACTGCGTACTGACTTGTCTTTTGTGTTATTTAGGCTTTGTGATTAAACTCCTGAGAGTTTACGTTTAGTCATATATTTAGCAAATGTAGCAAATTAGCTGAAGAGGTCAGTAAGTAGACAGCAAAAGGAGTCAGTCATATATCCAAGGGTAAATTCTCAATTATATATAAAACAACATTCAGTGAGATCTTTTCATCTGGCTGAAATACAGTAACTACTCTGCTAATCCCATCAAATTCCATTTTATGCACTTCACTGCAAAACACTTGGCCTCAGACACAGTCTAAAAATCTGTTGGAGAAGCAGTGTCTCCCAAAGGCCATGCTCACATACCACATGTGCTTTCCTTCTCTAAAGATATTTGCCACAATCACTTGGATAGTCTGGCTACAGAAACCTGTCTGGGACCTGCTTATGTTTTATTTTCGTTGTTGATGCTGTGTTTCTGTTCAGTCAAGATACAGG
>NW_008237619.1:4064527-4066812 GCF_000691975.1 Corvus brachyrhynchos
GAAAGAGTTAGTGTGATTTCCCACAGAAGCACTCAGTGTTACACCCTGGAAGAGTGTGTGCCTTGGCATGTTACACCAAAATCATAGAAGAAGGAAGAGGGCTTAAAGATGTTCTGTTCCCACAGATTTCTTACAAGAAAGGAAGAAGGGAGACTGGGATTAGAATTTTTGGATGTTCACTCACCCTTTTTTATCTTTTCAGGCAATTCTACTGCCAAACATGTCAACCCAGAGTTTGTCAATACTCTGCAGAAGAGATCTAATAGGGAAAACAGAGGAAAATATTCTTGGTCTTTACAGAGACAGCAGAATACCTTTGCATATTTCAGTCAAAACCTCCACATTTAACCAAGACACATAATTTAGAAGATTCTTTCATCCTATTGCTTAGAGAATTTATTGGGTTTTTCCACAGAAAATGAGTGCCATGCTCTGTTTCTTCCGCTCCTTTTTCTCTTTTTTTCTCTACAGTTAACAATCTTAGCCAGCTCCTTCCTTTGCTTTTCCATTGGACAGTGAAGAGTTTGGCTTTCAGATGTATTTTGTATTCGGCTGAATGCTTTCTTCTCCACTGGGAAAGCATCCTAAACCTCTTCTTCAAACTTTGTCACCTTTTCTTCTGAGGTGAAGCACCACTGCATCAGATGAAGAACTTGATATACTTTAAAATCAGTAAAGGATACTTTTCCCCCTGGTATTATTACAAATTGCATCTTTGCAGTAGGCTATTTCCTCATACATTTGCTTCACTCACTCTTTTAACACCAATAAGATCACAGCTACAAACCTGAATTTCATCCACTTGTCTTACCTGGGCTCTTCTTTCCTTGCAGCTATCATGGTCTCTGACAAAACACTGGCTTGTACACCTGTGTACAGCTTAAAACTAGTAAATGTTCAATTTAGTTTCTGAGTAAGAGCTCATTTATCTTCTACTGAAATCTTGCCCATTGCTCTTGTGAAGGTTTGCCTTTCACAAATGGTGCTGGTGATGTCCTCTTACCCAAGTTGTTCATGGTCAGCCAATATTAGCAAATTTGTGGAAGTCAAGGTAACACAGCTGAATGTTTGGATGACTTCCAGAGTGTGACTTTTTGTTACTTGTCCCAATCCAGGCAGCTCTGCATGTTGTTTTTGTGAAGTCAAGACTTTAACCTTTACTTATTTTTTCCCCCAAATTTCCTTTCTGGGCTTTTGCAGGAACCCCGATGTCAGAACATTGTTCTCCTCTCAGTTCTGCCCTTGCGATCACCTTTCCCTGTCAAAACCCCATGCTTTCTTGAAGGTTAATTCTGGTTTTCCAGAAGTCTCTCTTTTGACATTTTCCCTTACATCCAATCATAAGAACTGATCAGGACCTCCTGCAGTCCCTTGTAAATTGACAAATCATCCCTTCAGCCTCAGAAGAGAAATGCACTTTTCTATATTATCCTTTTCTGTGTCTACTCTGTTTAAAAACTGTCTCTCATATGGTTCACTTTTACCTCGAGTGCAGAACTCACTCCTCAAATTTCTGTGATGTGGAATATCAGTCATCTCTGCCTGAGCGAACAGTAAGATATTATAAATATAAGTTATCTGTTGTCATAAAAATGAGGCTATATTCTGTTTATTTTCCTTGTCACTGGCTCCCACAACTCTTAGTACTATTTGAGTACATTTTATCAGCATCCACATTTCAAGAGTGTTTCAGAGAGGTAAATTGCTACCAGTGGTTCCTTAGTTCAGTACTATCAGTGCTCAACAACCACTGAGAGCCAAGTAATTTATCAGAGAGCCATTTATTTCAGGGTGCAAGCTCTGACCTCTTAATTACACATGTCTTTACCCCACACAACTGCTTCTTTACCACCAAAACATCTTATAGGTATGATTATTACAGACATGGGAAAAACAAGGCAGCCCATGAAAGATTTGTGAGGAGAAAGAGGATTCATAAGGGACTACTCGAAAGAGAAAACATGAAAACAAAGTTAGGTGCAGAAGGGAGCAATAACCTGACAAAGAAGAGGAAAAAGTGTAAACAAGAGGATCACTTAGTTTTGCTTCATAGCCCCCAATATACCATGGACCATTCAAGAAAAATGTAATGAAAAAGCCTAAGTATTGCTGCTGCAATATGCACCAGTCTTATGAGAAAAGAGGATTTTTTTTCCTTTATAACGCGAGTATGAAGAGGCTCTTCACATCCCCTGGTCACCAGCATGAATTCCAGCTGATAAACTTAATTTGACCTAATGATGAGAAATAAAAGTAATACTTTCTGTTACAGCCCTTATAACTGC
>NW_008237619.1:4066835-4090967 GCF_000691975.1 Corvus brachyrhynchos
CCTACACTAGCTAATACCAGTGCGTTATTGAAAGAAAATTACTGAGACCAGCAAAAATAAGAGGATTTTAATCCTCCTAAAAAAAGGACCCATGTGATATTATGGACAGAGATTGAACTTTTTTCGTGCATTGAACTTTTGGTCTGGCTTTTGGATGTTATTTCTTGCTTTACCTCCTGTGTGTCTGATGGAGCATTGCCAGCTGTCCCAGATTTGCATAGCCAAGTGATTTGAGCCCCTGGGTAGGAACTATTCAGCTTCCTGACAACATTAAGGTTTTTGCTTTTCCTTGGTAGCCCCCATATGATGATTAATTTTATGTTCCCTGTTATTTCTCCAATAAACACAGTGATTAATTACATATATTTTAGTCTTAGGACTAAGCTTACTCTCTCTCCTTCCAGAATCATTCTACATTCAGTAGTCTGTGATAATTTTCCTACTCAGTTTGGCACCTGTATTTACCAAACAATAAGCACAGGATGAGATGACCTTAAAGCATGATTGAACTCAGCAGGCATCCCATAAGAAGTATGGGTGCATGTGTGTACTGAGGGATTTCAAAAGCCTTGAAGTGGTTTGTTTAGATGCTGGCAGCATAAAGTCCTTGTTTTGAAAATACTTTTTTTCATTACTATTATCAATTCCAAGGAGCTCTTTGGTTTTCCACTTTTCAGTTGGAAGCCTATTCATATTCACATTAATTTGATTTAAAGTTGACATAAAATGAAGGAAAAAGCTTGAACAGAACTCATATTCCCTTTATCTATGCACCAAAAATAAGAAGGATGAGGTTGAACAAAATAATTCCTTTTGGACCAAAATAATTTCTATTTTGCTTCTCTCCAGCTGCCCCTCTTCTCAGCTTCATGTATTATCTCCAGGGGTTTTGAGCACTACGGCGCCCAATCAATGCCTCTATTATTCATCCACCCTACCTGGGTGTGCCCCTACTTGGGTGCTTCCCAGTTCCCTTTGCCAGCCCACCTGGATGGACTGGTGGATCTGGTCCTGGGGAGCCCACTGTCCCTTCCCAGGCCAGCTACAGGGTTCCTCTTGGACCAGATTTTGTGTGGTGAATGGGAACAGGAGGGGACAGGGAAGGAACAGGACCCGTGTTTTTCCCAGCAAAATGGAAGTAGATCTGCTGGTAGTTGCTCACTTGAGCCTCCATTTATCTGCCCATGTAAACCCTCTGATTCTGAGAGGACAGAGATGAACCTTCTGCTTGCTTCTTGCAGGAGTCCTTCATCACGCTTGTCCTCTCCAGGACAGAGGGAGCGAGGGGAGATTGCATGGGGTGATACAAGCACCCCCCTGGCTGAGTTTTCTGGCTAGGGAGCAGTCAGCTCACAAACTGAAACTTTCAGTACTGCACTTAGAGAAGACAAAACAAGGGTTTTGACTTGCCAGTCATGCCTCACTCATCCAACTTCTCTGTAGACCAGCACAACCAGCCACCTAACAGAGAAACCCTGTAAAGGTCAAGCAAAATTTCAGTGGAAGATTTGGGGTTGCTGATGACATAGTTTACTGAAGGGTGAACTGTCATGGGTACAGAATTCACCATATATGCTAAAAAAGCAAGTTTTTAAACGCACCTTTCATCCAGAAAGGGAATGCCTTCAACCTGAGTTTAGAGATGATTTACACCCAACGAGTTTTGCAGCATAACTGCTCAAATCCTTCTGCACCAAAAATGTACCCATTTTCCAAACTGATTCATTGAGACAACAGCTAATTCCTTTGGATTATCCAATTCAAATTTTCACCAACTGGAGCTATTTAGCCATGCTCTCTATGTTTTAAAACTAGCATGTGGAAAAGTATGTTAAAAACTAACTTCTCCCAAAGTCACCATTATTGTCCAAAATATGTTCTGTTTAGGAAATTTAATCAGGCTTTTTCACAACACATGGGAACAAATTTGCTCTTTCTGCAGTGCTGAGAGCTCCTTTATGCATAAAGTACAAAGAAGGAAGAACTGCACATCAATTGCAACTAGATAAGGCATTTCTTGTGATGAGAAAAGTGAAGGAATTTGGTGGATCATTGGATTTTAACATCACTACTTTTATGGAAAATGGCACGTGTGGCTTTCATAACCATGAGCATTCAGTGCTCATTTGAGCAATCACACCTCTCACAGCGTGCTTGTTCCCTGACATTTAGGCTGGTAGCTGTCTCTCAGCAGCCCCCTCATTACAAATCTCTAATGCCACTTCTTGTGTAATTTAATTTTCCTGTGAAGGTCTTCTACTCACAGCCTTACCACACTGTTTTGCTCACAGTTCCTGATGAAACTGCAGCCAAGATAACATCAAATACAGTACAAAATGGAGAGGAGGAAAGCATTTAATTCCTTCAAAATTCACTGGAATTTACTGACCCAAAGAGATGGACATTTTGATAAAGTACATCCTCAGAAAAAAATACTTCTCCTCAAGTGAGTTGAGGAGTCATACTAAGACAAGTAAAAATCTTGAAATTGTATCTTAGAACAAAAATTACAGTAATTCCCATTTCAGGATACAGTGGTTGAAAATATTCTGTACATGAATACCAATCCCTGTTAATACTTGACCCTTGGAGAGGTCATTAACTGGCAGTCTCTGAATGAAACCAGGAGGCTGTAAGCAGTTTCTTGGCCCAGTTGATAGAAAGGACAACTTTCAGCTGTTGGCTACTTTTTTTCCCCTTTCCCCAACTGATACTGTAATTGCAAGGAATTTTTTTTGGAGAATGTGGCACTAATCAAAAGAGGGAAACCATGAGGAGAATGGAAATGAGGAAGAACAATTTAGCAGCAGAAAATAGAAATCTCAGAGGGAATGCAAACAGATGGACTGGGAAAAAAATTAAATTATATTTTAGGAATATTACTGATGCCTGATGAGGAAAAGGGTTAATTAGGAGATAAGGGAAGAATTTTGCAAAACTGCTTCGGCTGAAGAATAGAAAACTTCAGCAGAAGCAAATGAGAGATAAACAGACCACATCCCCCTCGAAAGGTGAAGCAGCAAAGACTCCAGAGATGTCAGCCACCGAGAGGCTCTTACTGTAGAGCTGATACCAACAAACTGTCAGCCTGGGCAGCACAGCTTCTCTGCATGAAAAAGCAGCTTCTCTAAGAGCTGTCTGAGAGATACAGAGAACAGAACTGCTGCTGTAACAAACTCAGCATGTTGTTTGCATTTTCTGGTAAAATCCATTAGCAAACTTTAAAAGTCAGAAGCAAAGAGCTCTCCATCCTCCCAAATTATATATGGCTGGTCTATCAGTAGGTCAGTTTTGTTGGCAAGGTGATACACCAGACAAATCTGTTCACTGACAAGGGGTGTCCCCATCCCAAAATGCCTTGGTGATAATCCATGGGTCATGCGGGTATTTGTGCTGGGGGCAACCGGGGGATAGGACCAGAAAGTGAGAGGGATGCCACAGAACAACCTCTTGTGAGCCATTGTGTCCATTCAGCCACTTTCCGTGTGAAAGCCCTACAACATTCTTTACCTGCCCTGTAGGACTGAAGAATCTCGAAGGAAAAAGAACATATTGAAAACCAGCAAAACCGGCCGTGCCCTCGCTTTCCGCCCCGAACCTGCAGCTGCTGGACAGAGGAATTCCCGAGGCGGTGCACACAGGTTTTCTCCAGGGCCCGGGAGAGCAGCCCTTACCAGCCTGAGCAGCAGCAGCGCCGGAGATCCCGGGGGATGCCGGCTCCCTCCCCGTCACCGGGAGCGGCCGGCGGGGGGCGCTCCGAGCACCTGGCCGGCAGGACCTAAACCTAGGAAAAATGCAGGAAGGAAAACTAGAAAATCTGGCATCTAAATATTGCAGGGCTTTTTTTTTTTTTTTTTTTAACAAAGAAATAGCACAATATAATTTCATTAGCAACTGGAGATCAGAGGCGTCCCGGCTTGTTTCCAAGTGCTGCTTGACTGCAGAAATGAATCATTTACGGAATTTATTAGCCTACTATAAAGTCTTCAATTCTGCAACAAACCCTTATTCTCTCCACCCTCTCTCCAAAACCCACCAAGAAATCCTTGTGTACACATCCAGCAAGGCCCCAGAAACAAGTCCTTCTATTTTCAGTAAGCTTAATTCTTTTTGCACAATGCGAGAGGTCGAACATACTGCTTGCCAGGTGTTGTAGACTGTTTCCTGTTGTGTCTCTATAAACACCACACAGATTCTACTTAAGTGACTGCATCGCTTACTGTTTAACACCTTTCTTTTTCCTTTGTTGAACACTATTTCCTGTTGCACAGTAATTCAAGTTCTCTCACAGATCTCATCACCTTAATCACTCAATACTGCATGAGCACACCGTCTTTTCTTCTTCATCTTCTCCCTTGAAGAGTTCTCACCCTCCATGCCTCCTGTACTGCCTCTCACAACTCACAAAGCCAACTCTACCTTGGGCTCGTTCCATACAACTACCCGGCATTTGCATCACTGCCCCTCTCCGTGATGCTGGCCCCTCTCCTGCTGCTTGACCTTTCCTGGCAGGCACAGCTGGTCACCCTGATTTATTATTCCCTCCCTAGATGTGCTCTCTGGGGCATATGGGGTCCCACTGCGGAGGGGAGGCTGTCACGCCAAACTTCAGCTGGAAAGACAACATTTGGCAGAGGCCCCGTGCCTCAAAGCATGGCACATCCTTCTGTTACCACCTGATATGTACCTCTCTGGGCTCCTGGTTTGCTGATGCTTTTCTTCATGCAACCAGGTACAGCATTCTCATTTCTCTGAGACACCATTAGACACTTCCCTGTTCAAACTAATAAAATAACAAGTTTGTGGATGACTAAGGGACTACAAACTCTTCTTAATTACTTCAGGAACCCTTTTTTGCTTCCTCAGGCGTGCACTTTAAAAGGTTCCATTGAATGGAAGGAGATACTTAAAGGCTACAGAATGTCTGTTTGAATGCCTCATTGAACTGGAGATGTGAGCTCAAGCCTGTTCCTGTTGAGCAGGTGTACCACATCATAGCTGTGCTAATGGGTCCTTTTGGTAGCAGCAATGGGAAAATGCTGAGGCTGGCCTGGCCTGGCCTGGATATACTTTAGGGGTCCAGCTGCAGCATTTTCATGTGGCAAATGAAGACACCCAATTAAGAATAAGTATCCTTTTAGGGCTCAGAGGCTAATTCTGACTAATTCTAAGACAATCTCTCCATTGTCTGTTCAGTATATTTTCCCACCTGATGAGAGTCCTCTGGAGAACAGAAAGCCAAACTCCAAACAAATTAGAAAAGGTTCAAAAGACAAGATCTGCAAATAAATATTTGATGAATTGGGTGGGTTTGATGTAGAGAAGAGAAAATTAAAAGAAAACTTCCAACTGTGCACCTTTCTTGACAGGCTCAATATTTCTAAACAAAAATTCCCGAGGGCAACTCAGACCACCTCTCAGACAGGATTCAGACACAATGTTGATCATGCAGAGGACACCCTGATCCTCTACCTTATTCCCAAACTCCTTTCATCTTGTGTACACATTAATACACAGAAACTTTAGACGTTCTACAGATGATTCACTATTTTTCTCTTTGTTGACACTGTTACCATACTGTACTATCTGCTCTCTCACTTAGTTTTAAGCCTGTGTTCAGCTTGCCTCAAAGAACAAGAAAGTAACCTGTTCTCCATGTCCCTGGTGAATCAAAGAAGAACCAAATAAGTTGCAGTAAGGTGGATGTAGGATAGACGGTCTGAAAATCTTACTAATACTTATGGGTAGGAAAACAGGAGAATAGTTCCCCCAAGCATGCTATGGAGTCTTCCTCCTCTGATGTGTTTCAAAGCAGGCAACAAAAACATCTGTCAGGACTGAGAGTTCTTGCACGTTGCCTTAGGCTTGAGATCATGCCTAGGAAAATTCCAAGTGTGCTATGTCTGCTGAAAGGCAAGGCAAGGAAGAAAACATCTTTGGCAAAAAGAAAGGGAAGCATGTGTAAATGGTGCTATGGTCACACAAAAGAGAAGAATTCAATTTACAGCACTGTCATTCTACTTATCAGGAACACTGAGTTTGTTTAAACATACAATATCTAGCATAGTAATTGCCTAAATTTATAAACTGTTGAAATGCTATTGCTTTCACATCTGTGTCTGAAACTGATTTCCACCTTGACAGATATGACTAGAGCTCTATAGTAACTTTTCTTTCACCTTTGTTTGATTTTGTTATGATGTATTTTTAAAGAAAAGGAACATTATAGGCAATAACGAATGAAAGTAAAAGGAGAAAAAAAGGTTTTGTAAATCTGGAAATCATGTCTCTTTTTAACCATAAGAGATGGAAAGAAGTTAAGTGAGAGTGTAACAAACATCAAAAAATGAAAACATGCAATAAAAATGAAAAAAGATCAATGAGACCTAAAATACATTTTTCAAAATCTGTACAGCACTGGTAATAATTTCAGTACTGACTTGACCTTTTGTTGCCATCTAATAAACACAAAATTCTGGATTGAGGTGTGATAGAATAAAATTGGGGGTATAAAGGAAAAGCAGCAGTGCATTTTACACCAAATAATGGTGAGTGCATCTCTACTAGGACCGAAGAATTATTGACCCTCTGTTTTGCTGCACCATGTGAAATTCAATCCTACCAGATGATCCCATCTGAACCTGGAACTAGTTTCTTCTAGATGACTATCTGTGCAAGTATCCAAATACGCCTACAAAGTGCCTGGAGATAAAATACAAGTTGTAGGAGGTGACTCTAAATTGCTTGGACTGTGAGTGAGCCAACTCTTCTTCAAAACTTATTTCCTGGAGAGTTTTCAGACTTATTTTCAATTAAAACAAAAATGGAAAAACTTTTGCTGTACTTGCTCTTCAGAGACTCCTCTTCTTCCTCAAACTGCAGCTCTTGGGCATGTGACTTCATTTAAAAAAATGAAACACTTCTAGGCCATCTGCGTTTTTCTGCATAGCAAGCAGCCTTATGTAATCCTGTTCTGCTGACCTCTCTGCTGCTGCAAGGCCGGTCTGCAGAGCCCTTGTGTTAGAAGGAAATGGCAAGAGGCCTTTTGGAATACTCTCTCCCCTAGCACAGTCGTAAATCAGCCCAACTCCTACACTCCTGGGCACTGCATCCGGTGTTGTGTCTGACATAAGGCCACCCCCCCCCGTGCCTTAAAGCACATGTCCTGATCTTTCCTTCTCAGCAGAGGATTTGTGGGAGGGGATGAGAAATTCCAAAATATGAATTCCTTTGGAAATCAGTGTCATTCAGGGTTGGTGATGTGTCCCCTTGGCTTATCGGATGAACAGCCCATTGCACGTCACCCTAAACTTTACCACAATTAGTCACAAAGCTAATCCAGAACTGGGAGAAGGGCAGTGGCTGCATTGTTGGAAGGACAGCTAAATGAGAACATATGTGCTACTGAGGAACAGCTACAGCTACATCCTTCAGTCCTAGCTACATTGTGAAACAAGGCTGACACAGCCTCAAAATTATTAATTTCCTGTCTTGATGACAAACTTCAGTACCCTGCTTAAGAATTCTGAGGCTAGAATGAATTTCTCCATGCCGTCTTGACCCTCTTACCAGTTTTCTCAAGGAATCTTTTCTGGTTTGTTTAAGCTAAAATTGAGAATATGTATGTGCACATATAAAAGTGCCATCACATTATGCTGTAACACAGTGTATATCCATCCTTGCTACAGCATTTCCTTGGATATTCTTCAACAATGCGTGTGATCTAAGCACACAGCAATTTAATTTGCATCAGCAAAGCCAGAAAAAAAGCAGGGCAAGTGTTTCTGTTCCTTAGTTTACCTATCTTTGAGACAGGCCCATTAAAGGCCTTTTACCTGAAATTCATTCTGACAATTGAAGACTGACCAGTGTTTGGTGCCATTTACGAAGGACATTAGTTCTCCACAGAGGTGGAGACCCTGGTATGGAATTAGAGTTCCAACTACAGTCAGGCTGTTGCCAAAAAGGCAGATAATCCCTTGCTGCTGTTTCTGATACATTTGTTCACTGTCTTCTACCAGTGCACCACTTTTCATCATATACACTAACACATACAACTACTGAAAAGCAGTGTTTTGGTCTGTAACTTAACAAACTGTTTGCAGACTTGAACTACATCTATAACATTTGGATGGGAAGCAACACCATCTTGAAACATCAGCAGTGATGTATTATGCCATCTTGACTCTGGTCTTATTCCTACTAGTATTATATGGATAGATAAATAAATAAATAAAGGAAAGTAACCTTTTTCTGTCAGTGGAAGCAGCTGATTTTAAGCAATAGCCTCTAGGACAACAGACAAAACAGAGAAAACCAGTGCTCCTGGTACAGAATGGCGGGCAGGCTTCCCACCAGAAATGGCTTCATTTTGGTGCTATTGAAAGGATTCTTAGGACTGCTCCAGCCAGGGCTCGAGGACAACCAGCATGCTGGTGGGCTAAAACCAGGCTGTACACTATACGGCTTTATGGCAGAGCACCCTCAGGTTCTGGAGACAGTGAGGTTACTTTCTATCACCTTCTACCCTTTACAATGACACTATTTCTATGCACTGTCATCCCTTCACTTCAAGCAGTTTGAAATTGCCACCAACAGGCCAATATTTAAATACTTGGCTGTCTGACTATTCTTTGCCCCCAATATGACACTTCAAAGGGCAGCAGGAAATGTTTCCTTGCTGATTGATTACTCAGGAGGTAAAATGCTCTGTAGGAGAAGATTAGGAACAAATTCCCCTTCACATGGGAGAAGTTAGAAGATGAGGAGTGTAAGAGGTCCTAGAGAAAGAACCATAATAACTACCACAGATAGCCCACACAGGTCATATTTTACTCTTGCTTTACCTTCAGGCTTACCAAAAAGTAGCATTTTGAGAGTTTTGCTTCACACTGAGGGGAAGATGGAGATTATAAATTCCCACAGGCTAAAATTAATAGGAATTCTCAATATGCTATCTCAGTGTTTCCTTTTGCTGTGAGTAAACCCAAATAGTAGCACTGTAGCCATCCTCTCTTTCTGTTTGCTAATCTTTTCTGGTAGGAATACAAATAACAATTTTTGAAATAGAAGCTGAAGCTTTAACATAGCCGTGAAACACTAGACTCATGAGCCTATAGAGCAGGTTTTACACATTGTCTTGTAGGATGCACCTGCACAAGAAATACAAAGTACAGACTGCCGATCCAGCCTGTGTGCCTGGGACAGTTAAACTTTTCCCTGTTTCTTAGACCATTCCAAATGGCATTTGCTATTTTTCCATAGCAAATTGCATGGTTACATCCAAGATAGAGGATATTTAAGTACCACAATAACTTACATAGGAATATGGCCATTTCTCTTTGATGTGGAATCTTTAAATTGAATCTGGAGGTCTTTCTGATGATTTGCTGCTTCTCCAGTAGAAAATATGGGCTTTGTAAAAGAAACTTTGGAAAAGAGTCAGTATTTTGTAAGAAATCATGTTAGATAATAATAAAGATCATTTCTGAACATGAAATCTATTACTCTTCCTCAGTAGAATTATTGGGGATTGACAGCCTTATAATTGAGGCATAATTTGATTTTACAACTCAAATACCACATTATCAACCACACACAAGGAGAAACAACACTGAATTTTTAAGTTCACTCTAACCATCTTTATTTCTGACTTTTTTGAGTGCCTACCACCACATCACTAACAGGCAAAGCAATAAGGGCATTAACAAAATTATCTGGCAAAATAATTTATTTTTTTGCTGGTATATATTACATAGTCTTTTTCCTCAGAACAGGGTTTTGGACACATTCTAGCATCTGTGGTCTTTTAGGCAATCATAGGATGGAAGTGCTTATCTGAGAGATGAGGTTCATTTCTTTGTACTCTTAGGCAGCTGAAATGAATAATACCTTAATCCCTTGGCTACTTCATTTATAACTGCTCGGTAATTGTGAAAGGGGAAAGCACATACCACATATGCAGCAGCCCTTCTCAAAAGAAGGTGACTCAGTTTCATCTAACATATTAGGAATGTGCACCTTCTCTTCTTCTGATTCATTTCTGAGAACTGAGTACAAGCAAATAGCATTTCCACAGCCCTTGCTGATTCTAATAGCATTTCTCCTGAAACTGCAGGTGAAGGAATGTTCACTTTCAGACTATTGCCTATAATACCAAAGATGAATAAAATTTCATGTTTGCAAAAAATGCCAGAGATAAATAAAATTATATGTTTAGTTAGAATAGGCCATCATTGCAGTTTTCCGGCCAAACCTCTCTGTGAAATCAGGTGAAAAATAGCTGGTTTCCCAACAATATTTTCATTGGCTTTTTTTTCCCTGACCACTCAAAATCTCTGAAGATATATATGAAAGAATAAAAGACTGGCCCCTTTCATTAGTCCAAAGGGAAGAGATACAGATAAACATTAGAAAAGGACATCAGAAGTCACCATTTCCTAAGATGCCTGAGGCTAACAAATTCTGGAAAGTTGCAAAGTCATGTCACCAGGCAGAGTACTGAACCAATTAGAAAATGACTCAGCAAAATTTAATGGCGTCATTCAAATCTGCACTGAAATTTAAATATCTAGTGGAAAAGTCACGTACTGCCATTCGTTGTGCAATGTTCTGTGCTTATAGAATCCTCCAGGACTGGCATGTCTGAGCCATAAGTAATATATTACTGCAGCTCTAGACTGTACAACATCAGGAGCTAAAGACAGACAAATGTAGCAGAGAGTTCTGCTGACAGGTGAAATAATTCTGTAAACCAAGTTTTTATCTGAGCTTCAGGTTGCAACACTCTAGTTTCTGTTTGTGCATCTGCCAGTGCTTGACTGGCTCCTTGGAGATTTGAGGCAGTATATATATTTATGAATGATAACATTTTGATGCCTTTTTGAACTCAGCACCTCCATTATGTAGCTTTCAGTTTCAAATGATAGTATAACAGTTGACACTCTTATGATGTCAGCCAGCATTGCAACTTCCAAAAATACTTGATTTCCAATACCAAGCTAATACACTCATGAAATGCCAAAAAGAAACTTACTTATCTTAAACCTGTGATGGTCAGATACTTGAATTTGCTGTTGAATCATATTTTATTTGCATGTGCTGCACCAAAGGTTAATAATACTTTTTCATTTGAGTAGATGTATTGGAGGTTGGTGCCCATAATTCAGAAGTAACTGATGTGTCTACTTGCAAATTCACGGATTTCTTATAGATCTTGTCTGTTACAATATGACTCATTCTTCTGCCTGTGATCATTTGTATGCAGTGACATTTGTGATTTAATTTTACAAATCAAACTTAAAGCAGCAGTGCAGTTTAGTTTCTTTGGCATGATAATTGGACAGTATATTATTGAACATTAGGGTCCATTCCCATTCTTCTTCAGCCCAGTTCTCAGCAATGCAATCTATATTTATATGATGCTAAAAAGTTATTGATATAAACTGCCTCCATCTGTTGTACAATGATATGCTGAAGAGGCAAACAGACTCATGGGTGATGCAGGGAGTGGAGCTCTTGAGACACGGATTTGGATCTCAGCTCTTTCCTGTTCTGTTTAAATGATTTATATCATCTGTGTTTCAGATAACTGCCCATAAAAGAATATTAACTCTGTTTCTCTTATGTATGAAGGCAGACATAGGGACCACTTATCTTGCTGATTACACATACTGTCGAACACAGCAGGTCTAGATCTTATTTGGAGCCTCCAAGCATGACTGGATATCAATACAGTGAAAGGCAATAGAGAATTCTGTATTGATTCACTCATTAAAACCTTTCAAATGTTTGTAACAAGAAGCCTGTTAACAGGGACTAGAAGTGTTATCCCAGACTCTGAAGTTCTCCCATATATTATTTTTGCAATGGTATTTGCATCCTGCTTCCTGTTTGATGACAGTCTATTCTCAAGAATTTCCTCTTCACAGCCCTGTTTTCTAAAAACAAGACTGCCCCATACCCTTGCTGTCCATTGTGTGACATGATACTAAATTCTGGGATCATCTTAGTGAGAGGAGCATTAAAGAAATTTCTCCTTAAAAAGAATTTTTTAGATTGGTTTGGTTTTTTTGTTTTGTTTTTTTTCTGTTTTGTTTTGGTTTGTTTGTTTGGTTTGGTTTGGTTGGTTTTGTTTATTTTTTACCTGAAATAATTTCCCTTTTTTGCAAATGTTAGGGTTTGTTTAGGGTTAGAAATGTGAGGGACAAAATTCATAAACATACTTTTTAGGCTAAATTTACAAGTGAAATGGATAAAATCATCACTGAGAATGCAAATTTAATTCAAGGCCATAGAGGAATTTTTGAGTATATTAATGTAACTCAGGGGATGAGTACAAACTTTACACATTTCTGGATATTTCCTCACCTCCGAATTTTGAAGAGTATGTTTTGCTACACTTCCCTTGAGGAATAAGGTTTCTTTTGATTTCTTTCAGTCTGTATTCCATATGGTGACACTAAATGCTTCATCCTGTCCTCAGCAGCTGCAAAGTTGATGGGTTTCAAAGGAAGTTGCCACCTTCAGTCCTTGCTCCTCACTGTGCCAAAAAGAGTCCCACACCTACTAGTTTTCAAGCCAGCAGAGGTGGCATGAGCTGGACTATCTGATAACATGTCTGGTCAGAGGCATTCTGGGTGTGAAGACTTCTGGTCAGAAGATGTTAAATAATATCTCAAGGGAAAATTTAAATTTTTTCCAGTGACACCAAAGAAATGCTGGCATCCTGAATGGGACGATGTTTTTCTTCAAATAGCTAGCTCAAATACAGAGTCAAAAGTTTCGTTTCCTCACTGGGAGACTCTTAGTGTTGGGTACATATATCTTGAACCACTAAAATCCCTCAGCCTGTAATTAATTAGCTCAAGTAGCTTTGATGTTTACAGAGAGAGAAACAGTGGAGATTGCCTGCAAGGCTCACCACTCTCAGTAGCTTACAGGCCTCTTCTGGCAGGCAGGGATTTAATAACACTACACACTCCAAAACAGCTCAGCCAGGGTTGTATTTCGATTATTGCTCGCCTGCTGTGGAAGGTGGAAGTTCTCTGAACATGAGTGTTTGGGCATCCGGTCAACTTTTGTAAATGTGAGGATGAGACGGGGGACACTTGACATGGAGAACTTGCCCCTTGTTGGAGAGGCCTTGAGTCAGAATTGCCTGTGCTCGGGGGACTGCTTCCACTTTGGTGTGTGAATGTTCCAGGTACTGCAGATTACAAACAGTAGCTGCTGAGATGAAAAGAAAACTATTGATGCAAGTGAGAGCAAGAGCAGATGGAGGGCTCCTTCCTGAATAGAAGGAATTAAGAGAGGAAAAATAGGAAGTAGGGGCAAAGAGAGAAAAAAAAAGAAGAAATTGACAGAGCAGTATATCACAAGTGCACCTCAGGAAAGGGATTCTGTGTACTCCAAGGTTAGCAATGTCTGACTCTGCACTTCAGATCAGTTTTACTCAAACCATGTGTCCTCTTCGGTGTGTGCTTTATGTGTGTTCAATTACAGGGGTTATCTGTTCTCCACAGGGGTTATCTATAGGGGTTATCCAATCCTTCAGGTTAATTCTTCACTTAGTCATCTACTGATACAGAGCAAATGCCAAATACTTTAAAGGAAATAGCAATAGTAGGAATCAGCCTGTATCTTTTCTATTGTGCACTAGGATTGTTTTTTATAGTTGCTGCTGCGTAAATGTTTCCAAATTGGCTTGTGGCCCAGAGACAAGAGAAACACAAAACATTTTCTCTGGTATCTTTATCATGTTTATTTTCCTCCCATATTTAAATGGAGATGTTCTTTTTGCCCTTAGGTTACAAGTAGCAGATGCTTTTCAAGTTATCCAAGATTATAAAAAAAAATCATGCAACTTTTAAAAATAGAAAAATGCTATAAAAGCTAAATATTTCTGGGGTTTACATAAGAAATCATAGTCTAAATCAGATAAGTCAAGAATCAAAAAGATACCCTTGAAATACATGGTAAGGAAATGAGATTTATAAAGTAAATTTGAGAAAAATTATCTGTTTCTCAGTATTCCATAAAATTAAGAAAACACTAAATTTGTTTATCTAGTAAATAACTTAGTAAAAATACTCACTTATCTCTTGTTATTGTACCCAATATATATTCAACTCAAGCTCGGATTCTAGATATGTTTCTCTTAATTATATTGTTTAGTTACATCTCCAGATGCTCAGTGACTGGATGTTTTTCCCAGTGGCTGCAACTACATCAGATGCCAACAACGAAGAGAATATTTTTCCCACAATGCTCACTGCCCTGAGGTTTGAACCTATATAATTAAAAATGGTGGGAATTTTGCCAATGATTCCAAGTGGTGCAGAAGGACATATACTGTTAAAATCTGCATAAATTTTCCACCTCTAATCAAAATATTCAATAATCTCACACAGCTTTCAGTGGAATTTCCTGTAAACGTTTCTCTAAATTACAGTTTCTGGGGCTTTGTTGTAGCAAACTGGAAGGAAAAACATTAAACAGAAGCAGGACAGCTAGAAAAATGCACAAACCATAGCAATGTTTTTTGGCTCTGTTGAATTATGCACACAAATTTGCAGACATACATATACCAGTTAATCAATCACCTCCAGTCAAAAATGTCAGGGTATCATAAATGATATTGTACCATCAGCCCGTGTTCAGGCAATTTCTTTTCACTCTGTTATAACTTTTCATCTTGAGCCAATATTAAATTCCATTTGTCACAATAGGTGTCAGTAGCTATACCATTTTCAGTAGCATCCTCTAGATAAAACACCCCAATGTCTCTCTGCAGCACCATTAGCAGTATTGACTGCTCTATTTTCTCTCAATAGAAAGCCCCTCACAGATACCTTATTGTGGAAAAGGCATCCTCAGCAGGGCCAAACATTGTTTGAATGATGTTTGAAGGAGAAGAGATTAAATACTTAGTAAGAGTTATGAACAAGGCTCTATGCCATTTTCATTTAGGGACTTGGATCATTAAAGGGATGTGCTTTTCCTTGTTGGTGATGTTTTATTGTCATTTAAGTGGGCTCCTGCCATGCAAAGGGATGGAAAGTTGTTAATACTTTGGCTAAAAACCCCTCCAACAATTCCTCATTCATCTAACAACAGAACAACTGACAGAAGCAGTGAGGTGATCAGAAGATGTAGGGAGAGGACAGCTGACTTCCTGTCAGTCATTTATCTTGTCTCCTTTTGAGACTGCATTCTGGGACACAGGGTGTCCAGTTTGTGCCCAAGGGATTGTCCAGATCATCACTTGGAGGTAATGAAGGAATGCTATTATTCTTCTACTGTAAATGTAAGAAACATTAGCAAGTGCCAAGGAGTACAGGCTGGCTGTTAGAGCAAAAGACAAGGGGCAGCTGCTCTTTGCTTTGTAGCTGCTTGTATTATTATCTCAGCTGAGTCATATTAAAGGAGGTAGGAGGGGAATGGCAGGCAGAGGTGGAGATCAGAACATCTATTTGTTCTTAATTAAGTATCCTCTTATTCTCCCTCCCAGTCTGCCAGTAACATTAAGGGAAAATAATGGCATTTGATATCTCACTGGAGAATTACCTGAGCATTTTTGCTCTTGGAAGTCACTGCATACTGCTATTAGTGGGTCTTTTTGGGTAAATTACTCAGCTCCTGAGTAGAATATGTGACAGAAAATTACTTTCTAGTACCTTCCGCTATGCTGATTTTAGTAATGAAAAGGTTCTGTTGCATGGAAAGAACATTTGTATTGCTGCAATCAGGGAGAGAAAATGCATATGATATACCCTGACTTCAATGTCCAGGCAGCTCGCAAGCGGAGCTTGCTTTCTGACCTCTGGGAGTAAATATTCCTTAACAGAAAAAAACCAAAACTGGTCTCAAAAAAGACAGTTACAGAAATTCAGGTGGCAAGGGGAAACTGAAGAAGTTTTTTAGCTATTATGAAGTCACCGTGCCTGTCTTGCACTGCCAAAACATGGCCTTTTGGGACCGCATCTCTTCTAGTTCTGATAGATTTGTGGCCGAATGCCTCACTCATGTTATTATGGCATTTTCACATCCAGATAAAACAGAGAAGTTTGGGCAAATAGAATATTCAATTTAAGTGCTTCAAATGCTTTTTTTACATTCAAAACTATGTAGTATTCCTCCTTCATAAGTACAGATTCATCTCTCTATTTAATAAATTACTAAACTACTATCCTCTCAGGTATGGCTAGTCTCTGAGTCAAGGGAATGCTTCCTCCCTTACAAGCAGGTACAGAACGTGGGAAGTAACGAAAATGTTACATAGGAGCAGGGGGGAGCAGACCCATCCACAGCCATGGAGGAGAGTCCTAAAAAGAAGCATGCTGGAAAAATAATCTTTGAAGGTCTTTTGTTAGTGGTCTTGAGTACTAAGTTGTTCTATTCATCAAACAGCTACATGTTACAAGCAGGTACAATGCAACAAGCATTTGACTCTTAGCAGATATTACTAATTTTCTAAAGTATTGAAATTTAGATATGAACATTAAATGAGTCCCACTGGCACCTGACATTAAAAGCAGAGTTCTGACAGTTTTCTTATTCTTCCCTGCCACTATTTCCAAATTTGAGTTATATTTCTTCTGACTTCATGGAAAATTGACTGCATTGGGTACAAGAAAAATTGCAAAACTATTCTCTAAGAATATGCAGAGATAATTTTTGCTCTGTCTATATGATGACCCATGTCCTTTTTGAATATTGTAGTTTAATAACTACAGTGTGACTATAAGAGTTATCTCCAGCAGCTAGAGATGACATTTTTTTGTGACACGTTTGATAGCTGCTTTATGGGCATATTTTCTTTCAGTGAGACAAATCCCCAGATCAGGCAGAACTGCATCAACTCACAGACTAATACAGGACAAACCTTCCTTTCTGTGCTTCACAGCCACCTGTAGAATCGCAGCACTGTGCAGTTAAGTTAAGGATATGTGTTCCTGCTGCTTGTGGAATTTTGTGTATGCTTAGACCTGAGTATGATATTTTAAGCGCTTGTTCACCATCTCTGCCAATGTGAGTTTGCATGTGAAATAACCTTAGAGATATCTGCAAAGCTCGTCTCCGCAGCTAGTTTATAGGCCTTAGCTGAGCCTGAAAAGCCCTCATTTGTCCCAGCTTCACCTTCTGCCTCTCAAAAATAAATAGTAAGTAATGAAGGGCAAGAAAGACACACAGCATGCGTGCTCCTCCAGTGTTTGTTCTGGGTTTCCCTCCAGGTCCCCTCCTTCCTGTCTTCTCTCATCCTCTCCTCATGTTCTCTGAAACTACATGACTGGAAAGGTTAAATGTTATCTACTTCCTCATTTTGTTGGAGGCTGTTTAAAACGTTCCTTTCCAAAGCTCTGTAAAAATTCAGCCCCTTTCACCTTCTTTTTCTTATTTCTTGTGAAACCGAGATGACACTCAGGAAGGGAAGAAAATACGCTGACTGAATTTAAAAGTATGTTACTAATATTTCTTGCTCTGTGGAAGGGCAATCTCCCTCAGCACACTGGAAAATGTCCAAACTAATAACTGTAATTAATAGCTAGAGTAATCATATCCCATGCAGCAGCAGCATGTGACCCCTCATAAGCATGAATATATTTTCCTTCTGGCACCTACCAAGCGAAAGAAATATTATTGTGCTGGCACAGGAAGCTCAGAGAGACTGAGCCACTGGACTTCAGCCCCTGAGGACAACCACAGCAGCCCTAGGGATCTGTGACACTGACCTTGTGACACACTGGGCTATGGTACCCCATGGTGGCCTCTCACCAACGCCAAAGCCCCGCTCTACTCATCTTGCAGCTTACTGAGCTTTTCTTATTCACACAGGTCAAGGGGTAATGGTTTTAAACTGAAGGAGGGTCAATTTAGATTAGATACAGGAAGTTTTTCTACAACAAAGGTGGTAAAACACTGGAACAGGTTGCCCTGAGAGGTGGAAGATGCCTCATCCTTGGAGACGTTCTTGATGAGGTTCTAAGCACCTTGGTCTAGTTGAAGATGTCCCCACTCATTGCAGGGGGATTGGACCAGAGGGCCCTTAAAGGTCCTTTTCAGCTCAAACTATTCTATGGTTCCATAAACAGTCCATGGTCTCCCTCAGTCCCTCTTCTTGCATCAGCAACACACAGCACTGTAGGGTCTGTCTGCCTCCATAAGTCATAGTAACTGGGACCATATCCACGTGCAGTCCTTTCTCAGGGCATCTCCTGCCTTCAGGGCTATGAACTACAGTATAGCCACTGGTGTTAGACCAAGGATGTGGATCACGAGCACTCAAAGAGAGTGAAGATGAAAAGAAAATTATTTTTCTCCTTAAGAAACAGACACTTGACCGGTTCCTGACCAAACAGAGTGCATTTTATGCACCAGTGCCTTAGTACAAGGGCACTTGTGCAAAACAGCTTCAGGTAGGGCCCCTGAAGGACAGGAGAAATTCAACAACAAAGCAAACTATTCATTTAAAACAGTTACAAAGGCTGTGAAATTATGCTTTATCTTTCTTAGACATTTCACTTAATTGAAAAACAGTCAGTCCAGACAAAGTTCAGCCATATAAACACAAGGACACACAGGGTTCAGCTGCGTAAACATAACCAATCCAAGCTTGACACTGCTGCCAATTAAGCGACTTGAGGGGTGAGAAACCAAATGAACAGAGGAACCCACTCAGAAAGCAGAGCAGTAGCTGTTCCCAGTCTTGTGCTCAGTGGTCTCATTGTGCGAAACAAAATGCAGTTACATGGGATGTAATTAAATGAGACATCCTTTTGACCTGCTTTTTGTGAACTTGAATGCATCAGCTCTACACTTGAAAAAAAGAATGGTGGTGTCATTTAGGTATCTTGTTGACCTTTATACATGATCTGTTTATGACATGTCTGTACTTTTCTATTCTTCCTTGACTTTCCTTCTTCTATCACTGTGAAATGTTTTTGTTCATTTATTTATTTGCTTTCATCCATTCATGGTATATTATTTTTTTTTTCAGAAATAAGTACGCTGAAAAATAAAAGCTAATAAAAAATTGTAGCTACAAACCCTCTTACCCAAAAGGTAGACTTCTTCAAGCCTTTGCTTCCATATGGACTTCTAGTTTTTTCTGAAGGTCCCTTTCCCGTTTATTCATACCAGTAATCTATGAAGAAAGATTCATTGCCTGATATTCTACAGAATACCATGTGTATTCTGGCCTAATACTAAAGATTAAATTGAGTGGGGACAGATCTCCATTGCTGATGCAATCTGTTGATCTACATCATAACAAATCACCTTGTAGATATTGGACTCTGAGGTGTCATACATGTGTGCATGTGGAGTGTGGCAAGAATTTGCACTATTTTAATGAAATTCATGTTGGATTTACTACAAGTTTTGCACCTTTCATTCCACAGGGCAAACATTTTTTTTCTGATGTTTGTGTATTTTCCTGTGTGAAGTGTTTCCTATTTCTGGATGCAAGCTCAAGGCCATCAATAATCCACAGATTTGCAATGGAGCAAAAAGAAAACACAAAGCCCTTTGCCATTCTTAAACCCACTTCTTTCTAGGCACAGGAAATACAAGTTTAACTGTTTACACTCCTAACTAATTTTAGGGCAACAGGCATTATCTCAGTGCTGCTTCTGACTATATACTGTGGAAAGATATTCAAGTACCGGGAAAAGATTTCTGGGAAGCTGCAGACTCAACTTTGCTGTATTCTGATAAAAAAAAAAAAAAGTGTTTCTGATACAAGGGCTTGAGATAACTTCTTCATTTTCCAGTCTAGAATTTTTCCAGCTCTTCTGTATTGCATCCACACAAAACTAAACTGCTGGGACATTCTTGAGGTAGGATGGTTTCCTCTAAGAAAAATGGTATTTCAGTCTATGGCAACTTCAAATCTGCAGTCTGTAAGCCCCTTTAATTTACCAGAGCTACAAAACCTGCTCCTCTGGGATGTTTTGTACCCCTTCGCTTGTGTCAAAAGAGAAGAGGTTAATACTATTTCCTTCAAACTTAGCACTGACTCAGTTGAGAGTAATCTCTGAACAGAAATAGTGCTTGCAGACACTATCACGTGGAAAAATTCAAATGAATAAAAACATATGAAATGAGAGGTTTTGAGAAAATCTATAACCAGAGGGACATTTCTAATAACCTGTTTTGGCTCCTAAGGTATCTCTGGAGAGTTGATTTAGACCAAGACCTTTGCAAATACAGGGAAACTATTTCCCACAGGAAAAATTAATGGAGAGAAATACAGTTGCTAGTCCATTCTTTAGCTTGCAGAATAAAAACTTTCAGATAAACAGACATTTTCATATCCCCAAGGAAAGAAGAAGTCACAGATGCAGACATGATGAGGTTTGTACTTGTAAAAGCAAAAACATTCAACTTGGTAACCTTCTGAGCAACAGGCTTCTGCAGTCATATGCTGGAGCACATTAACATGCAGAGAGCATTGAAGAAAATGTAAGCCTGTTTCCTCTGCTGATATATATACAAGTGTAAAAGGATGCCATGCACAATCTTCATAAGATACGTGCCCTGTTTCCCAGAGCTTAGCCAAGAACACAGATCAAGCATAGCCTCAGAATGATAAATGGTGGCAAAAGGTGAATATAATTTTATTCCTTACAAATAAAATCCAGTGATTTACAGTGTTATGCTTTGGATATGGAGCTAAGACATCTCCTATCAATCATTCAGAATAAAACTATCACTTTGGAGTGGCTGGAGACAGACAGACCTGCTGGAAACATTGGCAAAGTTTCCTACATGGAAGTTAGAAATTCAGGAGCACTGAAAACCCTCAGCCCCTCCAATAAAATGAGTGGTAGTGAAACCGCCAGACAAACATTTGGCAGCCAGAGGTCAAAATTTTTGCCCAGTGTAGCAGAGGAGTGACACTGATTAGGCCCTCAGTTATTCATTAAAGTCCATTTTTTAAAATACAAAAACCGTATGGTGTCTTTTTATATTTGGTCATTTACTTTCCAACGTGATGTTACAAAATTTTAAACAGTGTTGGAACAATATGGGTGAAAATGACTTACTAGACTAGCTCCAAGTTTATAAGCTCATAAATATGTTCCAAAAAATACATCAAATAAACCTAAATCACAGCATTTGACAAACTTGAATTTTAATACAATTTGAAAAATGTGCTGACTTCTTCAGTTCCTACTTTCAATCCCTTGACTAGATCCTGTTTATTAGCACTCTGTGATGCAAACAGAGGTGTAGAGCTGTGACAAACTGAGCTTTTTTTAACCAAATACAAGGCAAATATCATATACTTGGAGTGTATAAAAGAGTTACAGCAAGAAAAACTAGTCTGATGAGATGCTGAGCTGAGCTTGGGAAAGAAGTTGCACTGAGGGACATTCTTACTTAGTGAAAAATTCAAGGTATTTCAAGGCAGCTTACCCCTCACTAAAGGAGATATAAGCAGTGACAACAATCCTACAAGCTCTGATTCCTCTAAAGCTGCTCCACTTCAAGACAGCTTTCAGGAGAGGAAAAACCAGGGCTTAGAAGGCATTTAAGCTACTGTCCTTCCAGGGACCCACAACTCCATCAGCTTCCATGCTAGCGAAGGATGAGGCTTACTTGGGAGAACATAGTAAGCTGCACTAGCCACACCTTCCCTTTTGCTTCATAAAATGCAATAGGCTAGCCATAAATAGATGAGCTTTATTCAAACATGTGCACAGCTTTGAAGTGTAAACTGCATTTCATTTTGGGGAAGGGGGTAAGAGTAGCATCAAATATGTTAGTTCACCAACTGTAAATTAAAACAAAAGAAAAAACCCCATCATTTGCACCCACGCGCCTTCCCCAGAACTGTGAGATTTAGTACACCAAGATTTAACATCTCAGTCAGAAAAAAGAGAAAGATACAGCAGAACATATGGCATGAAGAAGGTGTTAAATGGCAGAATTTGAAAATGGTTTGCAAGATGCTCCATAAATATTCCAACCCCAAACACAAGCTGTTTTGCAGCAGATTCTTGATGGAAGTTTATGAACACAATAAAATGATACTTTTCTTAGCTCACAAATGGCCTGTTCTGGTGACTTTGAATGGCATGATGCAGAGTTAACCTGCGTGCAGGCTGTATTTCTCCAGCATCCTGACATGTATTCCTGTCCATAAAATTCTGGACATATTTCAGCAGAAGCCACAATACATATTTTCAAATGAAGTCAACAAGAGACAGATGAAAATCAACCTCCAAGGCTTTTACTTAGGGTAGCAAATTGTGTCCAGCTACATTTAAGTTGACATCAGTTAACTGGAGTTTGTTACTAGGCATCTTAAAAATACATTCACAAAGACTTAAAAATAATAAGAAGGCAGGAATCCACTAAAATCTAGAACTATCCAAGCTCTTAGTGCTGAATGCCACTGAGAAGATTTGTTGACATATGAAATACAGCAGAATGCTAACAAGAAAGGAAACTCAGAGTCCTTTGGGGCACACTGTTAATTTTCATGTTAGTTGCCACAAATGTACCTACTGTTCACACAAATGAGACATAAATTTTCCTCTATTGATCCAAACTCAATCTACTTTCTTTGAGTGAAGTGAAAACACAAGTGTGTGGTTGAAAACTTCAAAAACTGAAATCACATCACAAAACCAGATATTTTAGTCAAGCCAGGATTGTGATTCAAGAGAACATTTCCTCACTGAGTTCCCTCATTTAGATCTGCTTTTGGGTGGTACTCAACACACAGCTCATAAAATTCAGCACGATAGGTAACATACTATTTTATTGTGAATGTTTTGTTTCACCTCCAAGGCATCTCTTAAATGCTAGTCTTTGAGGGACTCATTTGCTTTCATCTGCACAAGCCTCCAGCTGGTAGCCCTGCAGTAAAGCCACAACCTTCCTATTTCATGATTCTTACTTCAAATCCTTTTGTGTATTGGAGAGATGCTGGCAGAAAAAAAGAATTGGACAAAGGTGTCTTGACACGGACTCAGACAACCAAGGCTGTGATGTGCCTCTGAACTGCTTCTCCTCAACGTCTCATTAAGCATGGATGCTTCTTCCATGGGAAAAATAATGCAATACACTGGGATCATCTTTTTTAAGCTGATGATACAACCTAGGTCCAAAATATAACATAGACTCTTACTTATTTTAAAAGGAAAGGATGCCAATGCCTTTACATAGGACTATTCTGATTAGAAGCAATGAGCCATGTTTACTATTATCACTTGCAATGTTGCAAAGGTAGTTGGAAGCTCTAGACAAAAGAAACAATTTGTGGAGACTGGGAGTAAAATGACCCAATGTAGATGGCAAAACAGGCAAAATGAAGGAAGAGGGGAAATGGAGGAAAATTGTGGTCAAAGATGCAGTCAAAAATGACTTTCAAATAAACAGATGCTGGTGCATAAATACTCATTCTGCAGAGGGCTGTGGGTGGAGAACTGCTGGCAAGACACTGATCCCTAAGGACAGAAAATTCGTGAGTAAAAACCACTCGATCTCTCTCTTCTCACCTTGGTTTGGATAGTCTCTCTGGACTATGGAAGAATTGTGGGAAATGTGACTCTCTGAGTCACAGAAAGAAATGTATCTAGAAGTTAAAGGAATCCTTGAACAACAAAACAAGAAAGTATTTTTTCCGGGAGATCTAGAACATTATTTCAACTGGCTTTTCAAAAATTTCTTCTGTATTTCTCGAGACTTGCTTTTTGATATTGATCCTCTTGGAACTGGTCTCGAGTGCTTTTGGTACGAGATCTGGGATAAGATAAGGGATCAAACAAAACATGGACTAGTGACAGAACCTCTCTGTGGATCCCTTGTAATCAGCAAAGCTCTTCAGGAGCATTTGTATGGTCCCATTACCCCTAAAGCAGAGGATGGCCGTAATCCCCTGGCTGAGACCACGCGGCCGCCATCCCAGGAGTGCGTGATTGCAGCCGTGCCGACGGAGGTGCCTGTGCTGGATGCGCCTGGTCCCGTCAGGAGCGCGCGCCTTATCGTGGACCCCATCCCTGTCTTAGGGTCCCATGCCGCTCGACTGCAAGTGAGGGAGCGATGCCGCAGGCGCCGTGGGTGCTGTGGGCCACGAGCAGCCAGGAACCGGGCATCGACGTGGCAGCCCGCCCTGCGCAC
>NW_008237619.1:4091300-4130940 GCF_000691975.1 Corvus brachyrhynchos
CTATTCATCCATAGAACTGCCATTAAAAGGAATAACCCTAAAAATTACCTGCAAAGTGTAGGAGATGGGGAGGTTGTGCAATTTGATATAGTGCAAGGAAAGAAGGGTTTACAAGCAGCAAATGTTACTGGGCCTGGAGGTATTCCAGTCAAAGGCAGCCGTTATGCACAAAATTATAAACAATATCCATCCCAGCAATTTCCCTACCCACAGCCTACTTTCCCCTTTTGCCCTATACCCAATATGAACCCCTTCCTAAGTTTACCCTATCCCCAGTTTATTCCTAATCCGTTTTTCACCCCATGGCTTCCATATACAATTCCATTTCCTTACAATTCCTCTCCGACGCTGAGGGGGGGATGAAAAGAGGGAGGGAAGAAATTAAACCCTCTCCTGCCTCAGTTTCCCCACAAAGCATGCCCGGAGAGTTCTGTCTCCCTTCTGTCAGCCCTAAGATGTTCCAGAGAATCTGTTTGGACATTTAAAGACTCAGGAGGGTGGCTTGTTTTGTTTTGAAACTGTTCTTGTTATGTTTATCCAGTTGTTTTCAATGTTAAGTTTTAAATCTTTTGTTAAAAATAAATGGGTGAAATGTCGGGGACCCTTCCCCCCTGCCATGTAGCCCTGGGAGAGGGGCCCTGGGGGGGAGACATGGGGTTTCCCTGCCCCTGGTCAGCCTCGTTCCCATTGGTTGGTTTGGGTTCCCCGGGGTGGGCAAGGACCCTCGGGTCCCATGAATGAGCAGCTCCTCAGCAGAGCCCCGGCCATGCGGCTGGAGAAATAAACATCTCTCTGAAACATCTATCAAGAATCGGTCCATAGATATTTCTTTTCCACGGGCTGCCTTGTTTGATATGTGTGTTACAGTAATCCCCACTGTAACAGGCTGTCTCTGCCAACTAAGATAACTCCTTACAGGAACTATGGTTGCTGCAGGACAAACCCAGAACCCACCAGGTCCTCCCCACACAATCAGAATCATCCATCTTGGTACAGAGGGCTCAACTGGTAGGTTGCATCAGGGCTGTGGACTGACGTGGAAGCACATTGTCCTGGGTTTTGGACTCCAATCTCTCTCTGTACTAGCATCACAACATAAAATCTTTCCACAAGCCACCTTAGAGCTATCTGGAGACCAGGTGGATACTTTACATCTGCCATTCCTACTGAAAGACTGTTTAAGGACTTGGTACTCTGATGGTTAGATAACTCCTCTTCACTTTTAACCTTAATGCAATTACACATGATTTATACATGCTTCTTCTCCCCCTCTTAGGTAGTACTGTCTTTACTTAGGGTAATCAATCTCCTCTCATCCTTCATTAGATTAGCCAAGTCAATACTTATAGATTTCCATTCCCCATATTATTCAGGTAGCTCCCAATTGGTCGAGGTTTATTTAATCTTATCCAGCTACTGCAGAGCACTGCACACAATATTCTAGATGAGGCCTCAGCTGAGTCTCACACAATTGAATATCTTTTTCCTCTCTGTTGACAGTATCTTGAAACTGTCCCTGCTTTCAGCCTTTTTTCTGCTCCCTCATGCTTGTGCTACGTAGTCATCCTGTGATCGAGCAGGCCTGTTTCTCTCTCTTCATGCTGGTTTGAACTCAGCTGATGGCAATCCTGTTGACAGCTGAAGGTTTTGCTCTGAATCTAAATGTGTCTAACCTTACACATTACCCTGGACTGAGTATTCATCTTCATCCTATTTCTTTTCTTGTCCTTAAGGTCATTCAATTCTCAGAGTATAACACTCCAGTCCTACATTTCTTTGATGGCCCCTCCTCGGGCTGTGTCATCACTGCAGCCTATTTGCTCCTTCCTCATTTTGTGCCAGGTTTATTGGTGAAAATACTAAGCAGGATTGGTTTAGAAACCTATCTTTAAAAAACACTGCTAGTATCATCCTTCCAGCTTAAATGCTTCCCTTAATAAACTGTGTCATCTCCCCACTAGAACAGATCCTTTAGCACTGTACAGTTCTTACAAAAATCCTCCTCTTTCTCACCTGAATACTTAGTTTCATGTTCAGTAATCTGTGAAATCTGCTCTACAATGGGTTAAGCAATACTTGCTGAATTTCCTTTGCCTAAAATGCAGGTATGTTACTGGGAAAAAAAAAAAAAGAACATAAACATATGTGTTTGCCCTTCAATATATTTAGGTTCCATTTGAGCCTGTTTTCCTTTATCTGTATATATTCTATTATTCTTCCCTTCAAAATGAGTACAAAGACAATATGTACAAATGCACCTAGTTAGATCTGCAGCTTTTTGGATTGCTTTTTCCTTTTCAGTCAATGCCTAAATATTGGCAATACTTTTGCTGTTCTCTGTTCGTAGAAGCCCACTATGGCTTCATTCCACAGTAGAACATCCTTGTGCTGGACATCCATTTCTCATATACCAGTGCCTTCTAAGGTGAAAAGTCCTTGAGATCTGGAGTGAACTGAGAGCACAAAATTTATTTTTCATCTTATTTGTGGACATTTCCATTCCCTTCTTTCCATTAGCCATCTTCTCTATCATTCATTCTCTTTCCCCCACATTCAGCTTCAAAGAAAATGAAGAAAAATATTTAACATGGGAAATTATATCCTCTTTAATTCTATCCCCATTCTCATTTCACAGTGCTTCCATTTTTTTCCTTGTTCTTTTTATTTGCACGGTTAAAAAAACTTTCACAATTTGTTTAAATTTCCTGTCTCAGCTTGACTTTTGGCAGTTATCATTTTACCCCTGCTCTTTCTGACTTCTCAAATGCAGTTTTAGCACTAGTTCTGACATATGTTCTCACTATGCTCTTGCATATGGGTGATTTCTCTCTTCATCTAAAGTCCTTCCTTAATAAACACTAAAACTGATTGAATTTTAAAACTGCAGAGAAGTCATGAATATTTTCATAAATAAAACCACCACATTCAGATCATTACTATTTATGAAATCGTGGTATTTGATACTGAGAAACATATGCTGATCAATAAATAAGAATGTCAGCCTTTCTTAAAACATCAAGAAATACCAATTTTTTGAATGAAAAATTATATAAACCTCCTTCTTCCCTGAAAATTAAAACTCTATTTTCAGAAGTACAGTTACAATACCTTAAAGTAAAAAAAAAGAACCAACCAAACGACAAACCCACAGCTGCATCCAATAAAGATTTTCAATCATGCATTGCACAGTCAGTTTAAAAAAGCAAGGTTTCCAAATTTGAAGTCAGGAAATGGAGCGTATCTGATCTACTTACAAAATAGATAGTTGAATTAAACCCTTAAATGATAAAATGGGTGAGGAAAGAGTATAAATAAATATATATATATATATTAGTGAGCGTGCTGAGCAGATTAGGCAAAAGATTAATGTGGTAACCCATGACATTTTCTATTATGTTTTCTTCAGAAAGTGGTATGGTGTCTGGTCTGTGAAGACCTACTTTTTCTCATTGTCACCATCTATGCTTCAAAAACAATCAGAGGAATGAACCCTGTCCAACCTTATCTTTTTTTCCTCTGCATGGCCACTGTACCTTCAGGTTGCTTTCCAATAAGTGGGTGGCAGTTGTTCCTGTCTGAGGCAGAGGCTCATGGTGTGAATTTGCTGATGAACTAGAACCAAGGCTGCAAATCACCTAATCTCTGCCTCAGACCTGCACCTTGACTTCTCACTGAGCAATGTGATTCAGTAGTTAGATGGAAGCTGGAAAATAGGTGTTGGCAAGAGGTTGTGCTTATCATGAGGCATGGTAAGACTGAGTGGTACAACAACAACTTAGGAGATTAATTTGAAACAGAAGCTGCTCCCTTCAATGAGGAAATGATTTAGCATTAAACAAACAGTTGCCTTGGTAACTAATGTATTGCCCTTTCCCTCCCTTCATTTTGAACATAACTATCTCTGAACTCAGTTTTTCTTCACCTGTTTTGTTTGCTTAACTGGTCTTCTTCAAGTGTCAGACAGCCAAATAGCTTGCAGTGAAATGTAAGTCTATTTCCTTTTTATGAACTACCTAAAATGCAAAATAGATTCCAGTATCTTTTCCTCAGTTTACCAGGCTTTGAGTGCTAAAGAAAGATATATCTAAGCAGACAAGTATACTTCTGATAGAAACAGGAATACCAGGTATCATGTATTCATCAGGCCTACATATCTTCTGTAGTCTTTCTGAACATCACTCCTTAAGAAATGCACCAACCCAGATGAATAAACTGTGTAGTGTTTCTCTTCATGTTTACCTGTTCCTATGTAGAAGGTCAAACATACTGCAAATGAGAATCAAACAACTTTAAAAAAAGAAGAAAGAATGGTCTCTTTGTAAATGTTTGAAGTCTGTATCATCTTTCTAACTTCTGCAGCAGAGCTTGATGCACAGTTGAGGAAAATAGAGGAATTATGTTTCTGCCACTTAAATCTTGACAAAAGTTTTAGATGAAGCTAGAACAATGATGTTTACTCAGAGTCAGAAAGGATTCCTGTGTGTCCAATTTAGATATAACCAGAGAGAATAAATTTGCAAGCATGTCCAGAGTTAGTCCAGCCTCTTCTGGAGATGACATAATAAAGCAAAAAAGCTATAAAGCTATCATTACATAAATAATGTATCTATTTACTTATAAATTCCAGGAGAAAATAATCAGAATATCCATACTTTTCCAAAACTACTTCATCTTCTGTAGGATGGATAGAATTTAGGTATACTCTATATGTCTTCTCAGGTCTTGGAAAAACATAAAATGTGGATACCACTGTTCTGAGCAACCATAAATCCCAACACACATTTTTTGTCTTGACTTTCATGAAGCAAGCTAAGAACTGCTACGCATTGAGCTTCTCTCCACATGATGGTCCATCACTATTGATGACCATGGGACTCCAGCTTCAGAGTCAGCCACACTAGAAATCCAGAACAGGCAAAAGAATTCCTGGTATCCAGCCTGCAGTCCTTGCTCCCATTTCCCATGGCAATGAGTCTATCTTTTTCTGTATGAGATTTAAGCCTGAATTTTCCTGGAATTATGCACTGAGGAATTCCATGAAATCTGTCTGTTCTCTCCCAATTACAAACTTGCAAATTTATACAGAGAGCAGGTGCACTTTTCCTGCGATCTATTAGGCTTTTCTGCAGCCTTGGCACATGGCTGTACCATCCCTAATACAAAGAGATACAGTGTGAAATCTCAACACAAACCCTTCTAATTCCGTGATTTTAACTATTACTATTTTCAGTGAAATATGACCAGTGACATGGAGCAAAAAGATACAGAGCTGAAAAAAAGAACTCATAATTTGAGAAAAGAAATTCTCCCCATGCTTAGATACAGGGCAGAGCTGATGCCTTGGGTTGGAGGGGAAGGAATGCAGGGTCAGGTGTCTGAGTCAGAAGTAGGGCACTGAAGTTACAGTCCAATGATCTTTTCCATGTGGAAAACCCAGTGCTGTTAAATTGATGTTCGATGGACAGAAATTGATTCATTAGATTTTTCTGATGTTTCAGTAAGACTATACTCATCAATCTTTAAAACCATTTATAACCCCAGGGATATACAGTCAAATTTATCATGTTCTGGCATAGAAGACGTTCGTGTACAAGCTGCAATCTTTAAGAGAAGAAATTACCATTAAGAAGTTGCTCCATCTAAAACTGCCAATATTTCTACTATAACCAGTGGTGATAGAAAAGCAGATCAAGCAGATCTGTGTCAGATACTGTAGAAGGAGCACGAGAGATTAAAAATTAACCTGCATCTGATTTTCTTACCCTTTTTTTCTCAATGTAGTCTCAATGTGTTTGACGTACTTTGATGTTAGACCCTTATTTGGGAAAAAAAGAAGACAAACAGGAAATAAATCACACACTCTGACATGAGGCTAAAATGACACTGAACTCCACACACCCATTCTGGAGAGGTTAAGACTCAATTATTTAAGCAGAGAGCTTGTATAAAGACTCCACTACTGAAAAATGCCTTTTTACTTCTTACATGAATTGAGATTAGTTATAATGCCCAGCTGACAGAATATTAGAATGAGTTGAAAAAAACCCCCAGATCCATTTCTTATGTGTTGAAGCTATTAACTTAATATTGTCTGTAATGATTTTAGTCTGATGGTGAAAGCAGGGCTGCCATTTTTTTAATGGACTGTGTAAATTTGACCAGACAGTGTAAAGATGAGACCAGAATCTGAGAGGGTCAATCAAGGTAAGTTTCTCTGCTAGACAGTTACTCAGCCACTTTGGACAACTTCATGCATGGAATTCCATTCCTCAATTATCTAAAATCCATTAGAGTTAAAACTGTGATCATGAGAAACAAAATCAGTAGGGTTGCAGCCTGACATAAAATCAGTACTGGAAAAGAAGACTGCTTCAATACTAGTGAATAGGCTTGATAGCTTTCAACTAATGTGACTTGCAAAGAAGACTATGTAACAGCTCCACACATGATGAAAACTAATTTTCCTACATGACTGGTGGGTAAAGTTTCATATTATGAATCAGTGGCATTTTACCCATTTGTTTGTACTTAATGAGATCATGCCATCTTGGATCTCATGTGAACCCACTGAAATTAAGGGAGTATAGCTTTAGCTAAACCTGCAGGATCAGGATTTATTAACATGAAGAGGTTGAGAGGGGATTTTTTCATGAAGGATTTTGATATTTTGCTACCTCATTGCTTCCAGGACAGGGATGAAGATCAAGTGTTTCAACATTCTCAAAGGAAAATGTTCAAGGACTGAAATATTCAGAGTCAATTATTTCTATATTATTATACTGTAGTAGGATCCAGAAATAAAATACAAATTTCAGAGTCACTTCTAGGGAAAATCTAAACAGAGTCCTTACTATGAGAACACTGCACTACAACGATGTGTACACGACTCAGCAAATTTATTCATTTTCATTAGAAGTTGCATTTTTGATGAAACCGTGTCCTGTTGGGTTTTCTGAGCCAACATCTGTTATCATATATTTACAGAAAGACAACAAACTAAGACTGAGTAGTTTTTGAGTGTCAAAATGCCAGTGATTTTGACAGATATGCAAGCACTGGAAGAGATATTTGGAACGGCTCTTAATATATGATTAACAAATAACTAAAATTAACAGTTGAGCTAATACAAATGCATATTCACATGTATCTATTTTTACACATTCATAGCATGTATTTGTGCAAGAGACAGAACAACAGCAAGTTAAAGGTTATTTATATAAACAGACTATGAGAGAAGTAAGAGACACTGCAGAGTAACCCTCCCCCATCATGAGGAGGAGGAGGTTAAGAAGAAACAACTTTTATTCCCTGTCACTCATAATGATTAAAGCTTTTTTCTCTAAAGCAGGCAATGCTGGCTGCCCTCACACAGACTCCTGGAAAGAGAACAGCTGCTGTGAATAAGACAGGGTAAGATTTTCAGACCCTCAGGGAGGCATGTGCTAGGAAGCAGCAGCAGTAACAGGGTGTGTAATATAAATGAAAAAGATCTGGTAGGGTGGAGTTCTGCCAACAAGCTGGAGCAAGAAAGAGATTACTGACAGTGGGGTGAGACAGCAACCCAGGCAATCAGTAGAAATGGGAATGAGATATTAGAAGCCTGGAGAATTGGCCGGCATTTCTCCAGACCTAGCCCAGCATGCTTCACTGTCCTTAACACCTTCTCTAGGTGCTGGGGCAGTAAACCCACCAGCTGGAAAGGTAGAGAGGATTGGAGTCAAACAGAGATATTGACTTAAAGGAGGTTTTATAGCCATTTTCTTGGACAGCTGCTGTTCAGCTACCTTCCTCTGTCATTTGAGAAAACCAGCAGAGTCAGTCCCTGAGACAGCGAACTGTGCTTCTCCTTTGGTTTGTGTTGAAAAAAACCAGCACCATCATCTGCCTGCAACTTTTTGAAGACCAACAATTGTACACTTCCACAGCTCTTTAAAAGGGTGAGTCTTTCTGGTGTGCTGTTATTGGTTTTTTTAATTCACAAAATATATATGCAGCTCTCAGTGACCTCGTGTAAGGCTCGCATACAGAGTAATGTAAAGTGTAACCTACTACTATAACCACCACAACTCTTATTCGTGCAATTTCTGCTTAGAACAATCTAAGGAGGTGATAAAGAAAAGCAAGGCTTCACAAGACTCATCATTTAACCAATGCTCCATCTCTTTATTTCTTCTTATCTCTTTCCAATTAAAAAGTGAAGCTCAGATGTTCTGTCTAAACGCAACAAAAAGAGGTTAAAATTCCTAGTTATCAATAGTGATACACAATCTAAAGTAAGACCTGTAGCTCTGATGTGCACTGCAAGATTAATGCAGATAACTGAACAATAAAGTGGCGAGAGGGATCAAGAAATCTAAGGAAAAAAACCCCCAAAAAACAAAAACAGTAGTGCCAGCATAACTTTACATTCAGTTACAAGTCAGGATCATGTAAGAAGCACTTATTTTCTCTACACTCAAAATCCTCATGTTGAAGATTACTTCAGTACAGGCTACATAGTATTTAAAAAAGAAAGGCTTGAAAGCCCACAGGGTATAAAAGCTTTTGTATGGTTTGAAGAGACATGACAACCATGCTCATCAGGATTATTTTCACAAAAAACTAATTTTTTAAGCATATATGATGTGCCAAGTAAAAGCCTCTAATATCTTCCACATTTCTAAGAAAATCTGGCTGATGTTCATGTCCTCTCTATATGCATTAATCCAGTGCTTTAGGACAGGAGGCAAAGGATAGTGTAGCCATCTTCAAAGCTACAAGTCTGTGTAGTTTTAATGGATGGTAGAGTTAGAGCTCAGACCTGCTCAAACGTGATAAGCAGAACAACCAAAATACTGAACACAGCAAACAATTGTGCCTCTATTGACCGAGGACTATTGACTGTTTTTATAATTTTGTAAATTAGGCTTCTTAAACGTATAAATCTGGATAAAAATAAGTTTTATTACCAGCAACTATAGATGTCACATCACATATACCAACATTTAAACACAAGTCCTTTGATCCTCAGGAAGGGTGTTTCTACAGCTCAAATTAAGCTTCAGACTGTATCTTACCCAACTCATACAGCCATGAGAGAGCAAACTGAAAGACACTATGCCAGATATAACAGAGCCTCTCTGTAGAGGGGCAATCATGAATTCTATCTCCTGGTATCAAAAACAAGGCAAAAGATAGAGGCCAGACAAGATAGGCCAGGCTGATCCATGCCAGAAGATACATAGTGCCACTCAGTACAACTGAACTTCCCTTGCCAGCAGCTGGCTCCTCAGACATGAGTTCCTGCTGTTTTCTTGAGAGCTTGGGCTTGTGCTATTCAGGTGGCCAGAGAAAGTGCTCCAGCCCTTCACGGGCCTGGCAAGCATTAAGGAGGATTGTAAATATGCTAGAGGTATAACAGGTTGCCTAACACACCTCTCTGCTGTCACAGGGGACCAAACACACCTATGCCAGTACTCAAAGATACTTTTCCAGCAGAGGAACCCATACTGGATATTGAATACAGACATCCAATGCAGGGACAACCAACCTCCCTGTGGCCACACTGGTAAGCACTGACTTCCTGTCAGAAATCTTACCCTGGCAGCCTTCCTGCTGCAGGGCAAAATTAATTTGCAGCTGGCTTGTGTGGATGGGGACTACTGAGGTACTGATTGTTATGATGTCATTTTCATAACATTCAGCATAACCAAGATAGATATTTTACAAAATGCTGAGGATGCATTTTATTGTGTTTCCAGTCTTTCTCTGCTAACACAAGGGCCAGAAACTGCTTGCACTTTCTAACAGCAAACAATATGAAATTTAGTACATTTGCAGAAGTACCTGCTCACGTTTCCCTCTCCTGCATTTTGCCTTTTACAAGCAGTATATTACTTCAGTAGAAGACAAGACAAAAACAAACCAGACACCAATTCAACTACATGCAAGCAGTATGTTAAAGAACATTACTGCTGTCCCAGTAAGAAATCAATGAATGTCCTCAGTTATTGTTTTGAAAACTAGGCCAGAAAAAACATCACCAGAGTTGTTTTGCTTCTTTAAAACAAACGAAAGGTACTATTTTCTCCTGACTAACCTCCTGCTGGTTTCTTGGGCAGGAAAAAGTATCCTGTCCCGCAGACATTAGGCAGCCTTTCATGCTGTGAGACAGGGATAAGGTCTACGCTGAATGTGAACCAGCTTGTGTCTGTAATCACTTCGGGTCGTCTACTGGTCTGCTTATATAGTTTTGGATGATGAACTTGCTACTCAGCCCTATTCAGGCGCTACTCTCCTGTGCGAGCTAAAGCCAGTCAATGCTGAGATAAAAACAGTCATGTGGATTTTGAACTGAAACTTATACAACAGAAAGAGCAAAACGAGTGCTCAAACTGATGCAGCAACTCCTTGCATGGTCAGGTAAAAATCAGGAAACATGGTGAATGCACAAGGAAATAACGGAAAATAGCAAGTTCTGGAAAATCCCCTATCTGCCTTTTCAAGTGGTTCCAGCTTCTCATTCATATTAAACATAATTCTGAGCTGTGTTTCAACAGCATTGTTTAAACAAATTGCCTTAGGGAGTAGACATCCACTTCCCAACCTCTCTTCAACGCCCTGCAGAGAATAAATAGTGCAATGCTACTGGCAGTTCAGAAGAATCAATGCCATAAAGGAAATAATGTACACTTTTAATCTCCCAAACATCCTATTTTTCTGCAGCTATTTAAAATTTTAATATAAGCTGCAGAAAATGCCCTGTATGTGTGGCTTGCTTTCCTGTGATCTCACCAGGCCCCACTCATTGTAAACATGGAAAAAATGGTTTAATTACATTCACTGCATTTCAGTTTCTTGGCTCCCACAGAGGAATCTGTATTAATATGCAGGAGTAAAATGGCAAAGCACAGAATTCTATTTATCCAGAGGTGTTTGGCTGGAAGAAGGAGCTAGGTTTGATAATGAAATCCCAAACCTGGTCCTTTACCGGGTGCACTCTTCTACATGCCAGCCTCAATACATGACTAAAACTGTTTGAACTGGAAAATTCAGTCTATTTGCCCTCTGTACTGCAAACAGTGATGACTAACAATATCACTGAATGAAAAATGCAGTGCTTATGTGGTCACACCTGGAAAACTGTGCTCTGTGATGAGCACAGACTCAGGAGAAAGGGAAAAATTGTTAAAGAGATGGCACAGTTGTCTTAGAAAGATGGAAACCTAAGTAACACTTGGCTAGGCTAACATGGAAGAGGAGCAAGTTTATTGAAAGCCCTCACCTGAACTCTCCGCTCTAAAAGACTTTTGCTGGGAGGGTGTCTCAGGGCAGCAATGTTCCAGAGGTAGTTCTCAGCCAGAGTATGTGTGGATCTTACTTCACAGAGACACCAACAGATTTACCAGCAACAGTGTAAACTGATTTCTTCAGTAGTACTGTGAGAGAGAAAATATACCTAAGGAAAATGCTGAGGGTCTGAAACTTAATCAAATCCTTAAATTATCTAGGTCCAATTGCTGAAATCTGCAAGAGCTCACTCAAACATTAAGACATTGTTTGCCAGTGTGACTGAAACCCTTACAGGAAAAAAAAAAAATCACTTTCATGGGTCTTCCGATGCCCAAATGCAAATGGTACTGGAGTTACTTAAAAATCTTCATGCTTTTAAAGAGAATTCTATTTGCTGTTTTGTACAGAAGGGCAGAAGGCAGCAGTCATCCAGTACAAGTGCCATAGCCAAGTGTCCAAGTACTAGTGTATTTAGGGAAAAAAAGGGAACAATGTACAAGTAACTAAGAGAATTTCAACATCAACTACCTTATGGTAACAAGCACAAAGCAGAAGATACCAATTCTGCATAGTAGAGAGTTTAATTTATGACAGTAATTAGGTCTGAGAACAAATACAATACACCTGAACTCCAAACAAGGACCAGCCCTACACAAGGTACTTTCAGGTAAGGTTTCACAGACTGCTGACCTGAGAAGGGAGCAGAGGTGCCAAGTTTATACTCCAGTCTGTCTCCCGAAGACCCAGCCTGGTTTTGATCACATCATTAAAGAAAAAACCAAACCAAAACCAGGTGTTCAGCCATTCTGGACAACCCTCTGAGCATCACCCAGTTTCTGAGGTGTAATAAAGCAGCAGGGTTGGCCAATACCTGAATTTAATAATAGCCTTTTTCTTTCAGCACCTAGTGACAAGCAGAAATGTCTAAAGGAATTCAGGAATAAACTTTCTCTTAACTAGGCAGTATTTATCCCTTCACTACCATCATTAAAAACAAAGTACATAACACCCAGAGCACAAAGTAGGCATAAAGAATCCCCAAAATAGTAAAAGATCATTGTGGGGAAGGGGCTTTACCCTGGGCTTTACACAATCCCTATCTATCAGGCTGCGTGGTATGTCTGCTACACAAATCTATATATATATATATATATTCTGGAGAACATACTGTAAGGGCCAGCTGTCATCGTGGGGCAGGTACACTGGGACAACAGGACACATAGCAGGATTTGAGGCAGGGCTCGTGGCACTGTGCAAGAGACTGGCTGCTACACTCCCTTCAAAATCTGAGACAAAATGACTTTTCAGAGATTATGTGGTGACAAGACAGCACTTGTGTTGGAGGACTCTCTCTCTGATCATCTTTGGATTTATTTCTCCCTCCTTCTATCTCTACCTTTACACATTTACAAGTTCTCCCACCTGATAGTTTTGCCAAGTGGAATAAATGAGGCTTCCTTGCATCTCTGTTTTGTGTGCCACTCAACTCTGATTAGTAGATCTCTTTTTCCCTCCTTTTCTCCAACTTCACATCCCTCCTTCTCAATTATGGCACCTTTATACATAATGTCCTATTTCTAAGTTTTTACCCTCAATGACTCACTAGAAGACAAAGAAATTTTTCACTTAATTTCTTTTTTGACAGTTCTTTCCCATCTTTCACTACAAGATCTTCACCTTTATCACAGTTTTAATTCCTGTTTGCTTGCCACTGGACAGATTCCTGCATCCAGTCAGTTAATACTGACTGACATCTGCAGAGCAGATAATCTTTATTTTTGAAGCATGTATATATTATGCATAACTCATTCCACATAATTATACAGAGTGCTCTCATTTCTGGAAATGACTGCTCTTTGTGTTCTGTGTGGAAGTAATAAGATACATTACAACGGGTTTCACTGGCTGCAGAAACAGCACTGTATACAATGCCCTGATAAACTTACAAGAAATCCTTCTCAAATGATTTCTCATTTAGGTTACTGGGAAACAAGATGTGCAGACAGGACAGTCTTGTTTCAGCACAGTGCCCACTGATCTTGCTCCATTAAGAATGGAGGATTTTGCACTGTCTTGATCTCTCATCTCCTTTTTCCTACATTTCTTAACCTGCCTCTTCCAATTAATTGCCTGTCAGCACCAGCCTTGACCACTCACTCACCTGTATCTCTTAGTCTTATATACCATTTTCCCTGTTCTCATTATAAAGGGAACAGCCTCTACAACATGATCCATAAGAATATTCCCTAGTCTTTCTCCAGTAAAAAAGTCTCCCTGAAGAATTAGCTTAAAAATTATTCAGCTGGTAATTATTGTTTTGCTTTGATGTTTTAAAAAAATAAATAGCAGAATTAGTACCAGCTGTGACTTATGTCCTCCACATGCAGGCTGCCTGACAGAAGAAAGTTCAGCAGTAAGGTGTTGAGGCATCTTGTGGGCTCGGGGGTGTAGTGGGAGGCCGTGCAGGCGAACACCCAGCTGGGCACAGGCACAGCAGGAGCCAGGTGGCTGCAGGCATGCTCATGCCATGCTGACATGCCCCCAGGCATGTCATGTTGCTGGAGCAGCTCACAGCCCCGAGCCTCTGGCTGTTTGCAGGCCTGGCTCTCAGCTTGGACACTGTCTGCTAACAGCCTTGCCTTTCTCTTCCGGAGAAAAGTATTGGGATGCCTCAATTCCCCAACAGTAATGCTGCCTTCCAGAGGTGACAGTGTTGACAATCTGAAATTGTGGCAGCTTCATTCCCTCTCACTGCTAAAATGGTTTTGATCCTGCATCTATTTGGGACTCTAACTGACAGCGCACTCATATCACCATAACCCTGCCAGACATTTGCAGTCAAACAAGCAAGCAGTCCAGAAGCATTACTAAGCAAATTCCACAAAACATGGAAATCCTTCCTTTCACCAGGTGACAGAAGCTTTCTTCTGGGTGACCCTACCTTTGCACCAGGTAACCAAAGATTAGTTCACAGAGCCATCCAAATGATTTTTATCATCAATCTCTAATCTGATTTGGGACTACCACTGCTGTAAATCCCCAATCCTAATTCAGCAGTAAGAGCATGTTGTCACCATTGCTTCTGTTCTCTTGCACCCTTGACCTGCAAATATGATGATATTATCTTTTCCTCTAATGCCACTGCCATCCCTAAAGAGCTCATGACTCCTCACTCTTTATGCATGCAACCCAGGCAAATTTACAAACAAATCAAATACAAAAGCGCTTTGTTTGGAAAGCTGTGTTTGTCGTGCAAACTGTAGTTTTTCAAGCGAGCACACCACAGAGCTCAGCCTCTGTAAGAATCAAGGCTCTTAAGGCCTCAGCACAAAACACAACATCATTGCTGTTACAGCTCGATGCAATGCCTTATTCAGCCAAACGATCACATGAAAAAGTTTGAAAAAGGCTTTGCTGAAGACAATTCAGTTGCCATCCATGTCTAAATGAAAAAAATACACCAAACTGCAGTCAAATGCATCTTCAACCTTTCTGCTGTCCTCAGTAATTCCACAATTTATTTCCTATTAGATTTCACCCTAATCTCGCCTTAACCAGAACTCTGAGAGTAGATAACATATAATGTCATATGGGAAAGAATGCACAAGGTGATATAAATACCACATTTCATATACATTTTTACTTGAGCAAAACTTAGCCTCTCATCTCTCCATCAGTCTCCCTAGATGTGACCAACTTAAAAATAAAGCAAATGAATAACAGAGAACCCTCACACAGCATTCTGCAGAGGAGGCAGGAAAATGTTGAAAGAAAGACCAACACACTTGCCTAGAACACCATTTAGGGAAGGACATACATTTGGATAGCAACTAATATCACACTCCATATAACTTCATCCTTACTATTCCCAGGAAATGAACAGATTTTCTGCAGTATTTGTACTGGTATAAAATAAACAATTTTTCATGTAGTACTCATGGATCTGAGAATAGTGTGAAGACAAAAATCTCCAAAAACTGAATTGTACCTGAAACCACCAGTATAAACTCTGAGAGTTACTAAACAAGCCTCTTGGTTAAACAAGACTTCCCTTTCAAAGCATCTTCTAAGTGACACTTTCTCTGTTCTTACTCTGCACAGATACCACAGGTCCCTGAAAAGCAGCAGAAACAAATGAGAAATCTTTCAGGTCTTTTTTCTTTTCTTTAGAAAGGCCTCATGCCAGCCAGCTGTGTCCTCATCCACAGAACAGCTCCTTTGCTCCCATTTCTCTCCAGAGACCCACATGGACTCAAGGCAAAGCACAGATCCTCTTGCTACCTCCTCCTCCCCCACCACAGAGAAAGCTAATCGACCTTTTCAGCCTTGTTTCTCTTTCAGCTCCACTGCCTTACCAGAATGCATTGGCTATTAGCCCATTTTCCCTTATCCACAGCTTTATCTACTGAATCTGCTCTACTTGAATGCTTCAGGCATCCATTTACTGTGAGACCTTGGGAGAGCCCTTCAGTCCAGACTCCAAGTTCTACATGCCATCTCCGAGTTAGGAGCAGCTAAAATGTGCAATTTGTAGCTCTAACCTGCGAAGGCCATCAGCATGAAGTGCAGTGCAAAATTCTAGCACAAAAGAATATGGTGTCCAGTCACAGGTTTTGGGGCTAAATATCAGAGATTATGTCACTTTGACCACCTCCTTCAAAGTGCTGCATCTATGCTAGATGCTATCAGAGAATGTGTCCATTCAAAGCAAGAAGGACTGGAAACCCATCACTTTTTACATAGGAATCTCCACTCATTCAGCGAGAGGAGTGTTGGTTGGTCCAGAGGTTATGGTGGTGGCTGCCGCTGTTGTAGGAAGCACTCTAAGAAACCCTATGTAAGTCAGTGGTCTGCATGGGTCTGATATCCCTGCCTCTAAATGGGATAAGATGCCTATCTCACAGCTGGGGCATGAATTGGAGCTGGGTTAATTCTCCTCAATTTACTAATCAAAAAGTGCAAGAAAGAGCAGCTTAGTTGAGTTCTATAAATATCCTGATCTTTACACTGGGTGCTCAGAAAGAACAGGAGTTTTCATATTCAAAAATTCACATGTATCCAGTACCAGAGGGAAGGAATTAATTCGTGTTCTGTGTTTACACAATGCTTAACACAACTGCCAAAAATCTAAATGCAAATAAATTAAATGGATGAATGAAAATTAATACTCTAGACAAATATACAAAACTTAAATTAACAGATAGTTCAGAACACAGGAGATCACTGAGGACCTTTCCCTAATGACCTTCTTCCCAGAGATGATCATTCTGTTAATTTTTTTTATAAAAAGAGAAAGAAAGAGAGGGAGAGAAGAAATCAAATCTAAACATAGCAGAACTCTTTGCGAGTCATACATATTTAGCTATTTCCTCCAATAAGAAGCATCTCAAGTTTCTCTTTAAATGGGTCAGGAATATGTTGGCTGCACCTGAAAGTTTCAGTGACTATGAAAGCTTTAAAATCTGTTGTTAATCCTTAAAGAGAATTCATGCAAAGTTAATTTGTACTCTTGAATCGTCATGTCTAAATTATTATTTAGTATGAATATTTGAAGTGGAAGATTTTCAATGACTGTTGCAACTTTGGAGGAATATTAGGTTGAATTCGCTTTAAACCTTGTTGGGGACAAGTAATCTGCTTTCTGATTATGAACAAAGTATTCATTCTTTCTTTTTCTGTCAGCAGTTTTGTGTTTTGCTGTTATCTCCAGTTAGGCACACACAAATACCCACACATAGAACAATATTGAAACTAATGAAAGGAAGTTAACACAAGTGTGTCTGACAAATCCAAATGCTATAGTTAAGTGTACAAAAAAAGTAAGTATAAAATTAAGCCTTCTTTCTAAGTCTGAATGAGTGTAATTTAATGAAATTTACAGGAAGACAAGAAAACAATGTTTTCCAAAGGTGCATGCAAAACCATAACAAAACCAGTTTCAGATGAACACGACATTCCTTTTGGGCTCTACCAATACTCTGTTCTTCATATGAACCTTGTCAAAAGCTGAACAATTAAGGGCAAATACCTTTATCACTAAATCAAAGAAGAAACAAACTTCTTGGATCTATTATATTAAATACAGGAGAACGTGCTGAAAAGATTCTAACAGATATCCCTACTTTTTCTGAATTCTCCATTTACTTAAAGCTATAGTATCTAAAAAGAATCTCTGTAGCGTTTTACACTTATCACACATGAAGTTCTTCATTTCATGCAATAAAATATTTAGTCTAGAAGCCCTTTCAGAAGGGCCAGATGTGTGTAAAACAGAGGTAGCAGACAAGAACACAAAAGGTCTGATCATTCTCAAGGAATTTTTTTGTGACTTATAGTAGTTTAATGATTCAAAAAAACTGCATAACTTTTTCAGGGATAGGCTAATGTATCAGCATAGAGCTAATGCTTAGCTCTAATGAGCCCACAGTAACAAAATATCATCAAAGCTACTTCTAGACACCAGGAACATACAGAAATTTTAGAATTTCTTGAAACGTGGTTTACACAGAGTAAAATTCAACATCTGAAAATGTTATACTATCATAATGCAATATCTTATATCAACATCAATATCATCTACTATCAATATGCAATGTCTTAGTGAGATGTTAAACACAGTTGCTGTTCTCATTCTGGTAAACTTGAAATTCAGAGTTAATTGAAATCTGAAATGGTTCCTTGAAATAAAATATAAGGATGCAATTACAGAGATAGGTAGAAATGCAAGAAATTTATGTACATAATGAATCTCCTGAAGGAAAGATTATTTTCTTCTTATTTTTTCTCTCCCCAGCTCCACAGCACTGAAATGCAAAATTCTATCTGTAAAAGAAACTCTCCCTAGTTCAAGTTTTAAGAGAATCTGGAGGGGTAGACGTCTAAGCAGAAAGCTAAAAGTTGTAGTTATTTCCCAATAACTCCCAATAATAATACTGTTCCACCATAGCTAGCAGCATGTCAAGACAGTCACTCATCTACAGCTGCTCCTGACTAGAGTCAGATAGACCACCCTGCCTTAATGTAATGGGCTTTGAATCAACAGACCACAAATTACCTAGAAAACAGGTAAAAAGAATTTGCCTAGAGGTGCCTCTAGAGGAAGAATTCTTGAAGGGGTAGTATGAGCTTTCCTTTAAGTGCTGCACTGAAGTCAATGAAGGAGCACACCATCTTCTGTAAGGGATTTAAGTAACACTGCTAGCAGTGAACAAAAGGGTTGGTTTTTCTCTGAGACCTGGGGATTACAAAGAGTTAAGGCATAATTTCAAGTTTACAGCTTGTTGTTTGTTATCTCCTGTGCCTTCTCTGTATCAGCTCATTTCCACTCAGGTAGCACATCAGAACATAGCCCTGTAATTTTGACAAAATATGCAAGGCAGGTACAGGAGAGGCTGTTACTGTCAGGGCAGATTACTAAGCAGCTCATTTCATCAGTGACACTGAACTTGCCTACAAGGCAATGCTGCTCCTCACCCATGGCATTACTGTAGGTGCCTGAGGTACGGTTGGTAAGGTGCCAGATCATTTTCCCTTGACATTCCTTGCCTCATCATCAGATAAAGGATCCTCCTTCTTTGGCTGAGCCTTTCTTGAATTCTGCTGCCTCAGGTTGACCCCACCTTCCTTCATTTGTGCTAGAAGTGACTGTGAGTTGCACTCAGGCAATTCCACATGCTTGGTGCAGAAGGTCAGCCCTTGGCCTGTGGTCTGCTTACAAAATTGGCTGTACAGAGATACAGAGAGCTGGCACTGCTTTTCTGCACAGTAGCTGAATTTCACTTGGGCAGAAGCCATTACCTCCCTTTGCAAAAGCCTATTTGAGAGCTTTAAGCTAATATTTCCATGCCTAGAGGTTGCAATAACTATGCTCTTCATTATTATGGAAAATGAGCTTTCTCTGTTCGAAAATCATGCTCTTTACTAAGGTCAAAACCCACCTGGACAGCAAAACATACAAGAAAAGGACATCATAAACATTCATGAGAGAGCAGCAATAGCACCGTGGAAGCTGCTCTTTTATCCTAGGTGGTAATGTGCTATTTCAGAAGGCATTATTACCTCACGATAACTCTACTTTCATTGTGTATAATGATTAATGGTAATTGCTTTTGTACTTCAGTATTTTTCAGAGAACACTTTGGCTTCCAATGAATACATTAGTACCTCATTGCTGTAAACACCCTCCTCACAACTTGGCCTATAACACAGAATTAGATTACAGAGCAGTCAAGATGGATATTTTTTCCTTGTTTTGATTTTTCAGGAAGATAAGGTTTTTGCTCTGATGTGAAGGAGAAAATTGTTCAAGAGCTTCCACTTTAATCTAGCGATGAGTTCTAAGTCTTCCTAATGCATCTACAATTCCAATTCTCTGTTAGATTGGTTTAGTGTTAGGACTATGATCAAAGAATACATTTCCTTCTGCATTCCTAGGCTTTCCCAATAATGTAAAATGCCAGTTTGTGGGATGGAAAAATAAGAAAGATGCCTTTTCTGGTTTTCACAGGAAGCAGATTTTATCCCCAGATACTACATTTTCTCACTGTCCTCAAATATCCTTTATGTAACGATCCACATAAAAAATGTTGATTTTAAAAACTTCACTTGGAGGGGCTTATGACTGTCACCCTTGCTCTCTCTTTTGTTTCCTCAATTCTCCTTTATGTTTAAATACTCTCTTACCCCCACTGAAAACTCAGTGTAAGGATAGCAAATTACAACAAGAGATTGCTTAGGGAGGTGTTGGGGTCTCCCTCCTTAGGGTTCTTTGAAAACAGATTAGACAGTATCTGCCAGAAATAATTTATGTATTGCTTATCCTGCCTTAAGGCAGAAGGACACACTAGATGGTTTTCTTTGATGTTATGACCGTCAACAGGATTTCTGTACCTACAACACCTAAGGATTTATGAAAAGAGCAATCTCATAGTTCAAAGAATTATGTTTGTGGTCTCTAAGACATTGCAGCAGTTCCCATTACCATGCTACAGATAACACTAACATCTTGCATAAATCAGTGAAGCAATTGTTTTGTAAGAATTGACTTTGATAGCAACAACTGCATAAGGTTGAAATGCTCATCTGCTCAAAGGAAGTGTTCAAAGTTAATAAACTATCTTAGTCTTGTTTAAGACCATCTCAGGCCTTATTTAAGGTTCTGCTAAAGGGCTAAAATGGGATTATATGGGTCTCAAGGTCTTCCTCTGGTGATGTGATTTCCTTCTGTGTTAGCGGATGACCAAGCTGTATGCCTCCTTCAAAAGACTGCCATGGGACTGATGGCACATAACTGGTATGGTGATCATGTGCAAGGTAAGAATTGCATATGAAACATGTTGGAGAATAATTACTACCCTATAATATCAGGTTGATGCTATAGGATAGACACAATTTGTGTCAAATTAAGTCTTTCCATAGCAACCACATTATCAGAACTAGTTCTTACTATTAAAATATATTGACGCCATGGTCCTTGATAAACAAAACTAGTCTTAAATTCAGGAGTGAGAAGCTGAGTTTCCACCTGCAAATTCCCTACTTGCTTCAAATCAAGACATTAACAGAGGGATGTGACTCTGAAGCTATTGGCTCATTGCACAGGAAATTACTTTTTGCTGCTGCTTTACCAAGAAAAAGTCATGCTGTAAAACTTGGTGCAACGCAAGTAAATAGTCCTTGGTTTAGATAGCAAAATTCCTTACCTGAAATTTCTACTGAAGGCAGCAATAGACTCAGACATTAGTGATTCGCACACACATGCGCTTTTACAGAAGAGATCTCCAGTTTTGGCCTCTAAGAACTACGTAAAAGGTCCGAGTTTTCCACAACCTTGTGGAAAGCTTCTGTGTAACTCTCTCTGCAGGTGGAAAACTATCCCCGTACACCAGAGAAACAAGGCCTTGACAATGGCATTTTCAATCATAATGCATAATCAAAGTTATTCAGAGACTGAGATCTTGAAATTCTCAATATTATGTGAGTCTGGTAGTAATAATCTATGCTTTTACTAATTATTAGCCAGATAATATTAATTTGCTGAAACAAAGACTTTCTCAGAATTAGGCACAAGCGATTTTCAACAACAATGTCTTCAAAACTTGTGTCTGGACTTTTAGTGGAGACTGAAGATTGAAATCATTTAGAGATTTGTGCTGCTTTCTCCAACATGCACCTAACTGCTAGCCAATTTGTTCTGTACTAATCCATGTTTCCTAATCGTCAAATTTCACATATTTCTTCTCTCTTGTCATTACTCTTCATGTGAATAAATTCAGAAGGTCTCCCTTTGGTTCTATCTCAGGAGACGAAGAGCAACACACATTTTTCTATGGAAGAGAATTCTTGTTGTCATGAACTCGAGGCAATTGCAGAGTTAAATCTAGGACCATGTTCATGAATATTCCCCAGTACTTCCAGTCATCCATGCTTTTTTGATATCTGCTTTCATTTCACTTTTTCAGATCAAAAGCTAAATAGAGTATATGGAATCCAATGTATCATGTTTGAAAGGTTGAAGGGCAGCTGGGATTTATTCCACAACAGCTAATTGGGATCTCTGCTTTTGGACTTCACCTGCATCCTTCTGCCAATATAATTCTTTATGTCATACCGGTAAAGTCATCAGAATGCCGGGAGAGAATAATTTGCTTCCCCAAGATTAAAGCAGTGAACATATCAATTTAATCCAGAGTTTTGGGAGACAGTCTATTAATCATAAACAAGGAAAAATAGTTATGCACTAATAAGAATTTTCTAATTGCTAAGTGAAAGGTGGGGGGGAAAAATGACTGTATTCCAGTTTGGCAGGTTTGTAAATAACTCCTGATAAGAACAAACAAAATATTTCTACTGCTCTCATCAGTGCTTCACTTCAACACATCAACCTTGCATTGTCAACAGGAATAATTCAGCTGAGCCTCAGAAATGTGACTCTGAATCCATACAGCTACCAGGAAACGCTCTCCCTCTGCTTTATGACAGTAACCACATTGCTCTGGTGCTCTATCAGGTAAATATATGTGGTATGAGAGCCTTGAACTTTGAATTAAATAGGTATTTTGTGCTGTCTACCCTGGAGCTGATGACATTTTGCATTAGCATGGCTGGTTGGGAAATGCAAGCTTCCAGGCCTGGTGGCTCACAGGAATTCCTCTGACTTTTCCTCACCACTGTTTTGTAGGAAAGACAAATGGCCCACGATGCAGGAATACTCAATATCGTAAAGGGTTGATCTGTGTAGTAGGGGAATGATTCTCAGAATTTTGAAAGTGTCAATAAGACTTTTTTTTTCACTCTATACTGCTAAGATATACACTTCCTTTCCCTATTAATATTGCTCACAGAAGCCCTTCCCTACCAAAACTCTCAGACTCACTTCACTCTTTCACCCCACTGACATATCTACACCATCAGAGTAAAAACCACCCTCTCTGCACAACAGCATGCAAATCCCTGACAGATCCTCCTTCTCCTCTCACTCATGGCATAGTCTTCACTTATGTATGTCCAGGTTGTTTAAATATTCCCTAACCTGATCCTCCTTCAGCAAGAGTAGACTCCAGACTTCCTCAATAGTTTCAACAACTTGGGATTCCTGAAGGCAAGACTAGCATTTGATGAGAAAAAAATACAGACTGACCTTCAATTGTTTTCTGAGCCATTGTGTATTCCGAATTACTATTGACAAACATTTTCATACCTCAGGATCCCATATTACTTAGCCTATTCAACCATAAATTTCAGTGATTTTTCTTTTCCCCTTGAAGTGCTTCCTTGATGTAACAGAAGACAGGACTTTTAAAATTAGGAGCCAGCCTAGTGCTCATGTCAGTTACAGATCAGTAACTGTAGAGGTGCTGTGAAACAGCCCGACACTGTACAAAAGCACCAGCCTGCTCTGCTGCTGCATCTCAATTATGCTGCATGACACACCTGCTGTCCTAGTCCTGCTTTTCCCTTGAGGCAAGCCTGCTAATGTGCTAATTAATATGGTGCATAACAGGGGATTTGGAACAGAGGCCTAAGAGACTCCTTTTCACCTGGTGCCTTATTAGGGATTTGAGCCCACTTTGCTGGAGATGAAAAGCCAGTGAATATAACTCATTTGTGTCATTTAGTTCTCAATAGGTAGCCAGTTAGTGAATAATGGACTTGCAATGACTTTGTGCAGGTAATTTCCTTTAACAGATGCTCCTTTGTGAAGCTGCTGTCCCATAACAGTTTTTGTGTGTTTTCTTTGTGCATTAACTATACTTTCGGGAGCTATTTATTCACTTGTCATGAAACAAAATCAAATTAATTACATGTTAATAATAAAAAGGCAACAATTACATATTTTGCATTTCTACAATATTTCTATGGATTTTACATTCTCCTACTTTCAGAAGCAGACTGTCTGCAGAAGGCAGAGTTCTTACTGTTTTGTTAATGATAAGAGAGACAAACAAAGTTTGGCTGCAATTCTGAAAACTCCAAAAGCTCTCCACAATCACAGAATCACAGACCAGCTGAAGCTGGCAGGCACCTAAGGAGATTGTCTAGTCTAACTCTCCTACTAAAAGAAGGATAAGCTGGAGCATGTCATCCAGGACCATTTCCAGTTGTGTTTTGAATATCTCCAAGAATGGAGACTCCACAAACTCTCTGGAGAATTTGTTCCAGTGTACAATACTGGTGGAAAAGCCTTTTTCTAATGTTTAAATGAAATTTCTTGTTTTTCAGTTTGTGATCATTGCTTTTTGTCCTTTTACTGAGTACCACTGAGAAGAGTCTGGCTCTGTTTTCCTTTTTACCTCCCAACAGGCATTTATGCATGTTGATAAAATACAAACAAATAATCTCAACTTTTACAGGTTCTCCTTACACAAAAGGTACTGCAGTCCCTAAATAATCTTAGAAGACCTTCAATGAGCCTCCAGTATCTCCATATCTTTCTTGTACTGGGGAACCCAGAAACAGACATAACACTGCAGATGGGGTCTCACCAAGGCCGGGTAGGGGGAAAGCATCGCCTCCTTCAATCTGCTTGTGACACTCTTCCTAATGCAGATCCCAATGCCCCGAGGGAACACTGCTGGCTCACATTCTCCTTGGTGCTCACCAGGCCCTCCAGGTCTTTTCCTGCAGAGCTCCTTAAGTACATCTCCAGCACATACACACGTGGTTATTGCACTGACACGTGGGGTTATTACTCCCAAGGTGCAGAACTGCATATCCTTTGGTTGTACTTCATGAGATTCTTCTCTGCCCATTTCCCCAGCTTGTCGGGGTCCATCTGAATGGGAGACAACTATCTCATGTACCAGCCCCTCATCCCAGTTTTGTATCATCAGCAGACTTGCTGAGCTTACCATCTGCCCCTTATCCAGGTGGTTAATGAAGACATTAAGAAGCACTGGTCCCCGGGGCACAGCAATAGTGACTGGTCTCTAGGTGTACTTCACGCCACGGATCACAACCCTTTGTGCCTCACAATTAACTAGTTTTAGGAAGGATGGTCAGACATCACTCTACCCATCATATATCTGACAACTCTGATCACCTCTTTGTTCTTTTTGTGTTTGGAAATGGTTTCCAGAATTATTTACTACCTTATTATCAGCTTTCAGGGACAGAGATGTGGCTGACTCCCCTGTAGATCCCTGGTTCCTTGTTCTTATAATTCATGAAGACACAAGGGATATCTGCATTCTTCAACCCTCAGGAATCTCACCAAATTGCCATGACTTTTCAAAGACTTTTCCAAGAGTGAGGGTGGCCTCACAATGATGTTGGACCACACCCTCAGCACTCATGGGTGCATTTTTTCAACTTCTATGTACTTATGTATGTCCAGGTTGTTTAAATGTCCCCTAACCTGATCCTCCTTCAGCAAGAGTAGACTCCAGACTTCCTCAATAGTTTCAACAACTTGGGATTCCTGAAGGCAAGACAAACAAAACATTGAGTACCTCAGTCTTTGCATGTTCTTTGTAAAAAGGCCGTTTCCCATTCAGCACTGGGAGCATGTTTTCTCTAGGTTTAATTTTGCTGCTGATCTACTGGTAGAAGCCTTTCTTGTTGCCCTTCCTGTCCTTCATCAGATTCAGCTCCAGGTGGGCTTTAACATTCCTTACCTAATCCCTGCATATTTGGACACTGGCTCTGTACTGTTCTCAAGGTCACCTGTCCCTGCTTATACTTTTTATACTCTGAAATGCTGCATATCATCATATCTTAAGGAATGCTGATAAGAATTAAAGGTATTTAGACAACTTCATTGGGCAGTTTCCTTAGCCACTTGGGATGGGATTTACTCCATCCAGTTTTAACGACCAGAAAGACACAAATCTAGTCTTAAGTAATCATCCCCTGAAATTAAACTTCAAGTGATGAATAATCTCCTGGAGGTGACCATCTCTCCTGACTGAGTACAGAAGCCCTGACTATTTATATACAGTTTAGACTATGTGTCTAATTTTCAGATGACTAAAACAAGTTCCATGCCTCAAACTCCACTGTCCCTTAGTGAGCAGTCAGTAAAACAATAAGTATGTGCATGTTTGTGTTTATGTGTGTGCGCACTAACATGTACAGGAGCTGGAAAACCAAACTCCAAGGTCCTTACTTCTGTAAACTTTGGAAAAGTAAGACTGCAACCACAGTACACTGATGTACTAGAGATGGAGCCATATACCGAGTTCTGTGTTTCTTCTTAAACAAAAGAACACGACATTTCATAAAACAGCAACCATCTTCTGTACAAGAGTAATTCCTGCTTAGTAGTGAAGAATACAGAATATTGAAGCAAGTGAAAACAACGACAGACAGGCTTGCTGTCAATGGACTTAGATCTTTCAAACTTCTTGAAAGTAAGGTCGCTGTATCTGCAGCCTTCAGCTGCCTTAACATCTGAAATTCTCGCAGTATAAAAAGCTGAGTGCTGTGTCTTCAGTTTTGTTTGCCCTTCACTTGCAACCCTCTTTCCTAGGTCGTGAAAAGCTCTGATAGAAATACAACTACACAGTTACACAAGAATGTTGCAGGAAAAGCTGCTTTAACTCTGGGAACAGGAGTAAGAGTCTTCAGCAAACATGTTACTGGAATAGGCAGAATTTGCTGGCAACTCCATGGCTTTGAGAAGCTGCGTCAAAGTGACTTCAGAAGGTCGTGCTGAATCAGATGCAAAGCTCAGACTATACTATCTGGATTTCAGCATCCACACCCCTCTGCTTCGCCTTTGGTACAGATAAATATATTGTTTGCTTGTATCAGAAGGCCAGGGAACCACTTCTCACAGGGCTGCAGAAGTAACATTTAAATATTTTAGGATTTAGTTATGTAAAAGTCAGCAAGAGACTGGGAAAAAGCCCTATCACTGGACAGTGCACCACAGGACTGGAAGAGCTCAACATTTTGAGTCCAATCTTAAACTGGTGAAGGTTTGCTTAACTGCTGTCCAAGGGATAAGACATTTTTTATTGTTAAAAGAAATTTTCATGTTTCATTCTTTCATATAAAATTCAAATAACATGTAGTTGAAACAAAAATGTTATCAGTAGTGATTAAGTTATAATGAAACCACAGCGAATAAAACATTTAAGTTATTCAGAATTCAAATGTGTCTGTCTGGATGTGAGGAGTAAGATGCTTTCAAAATCCCAGGGCTTAGCATGAGCACAAGCAATCTGCATAGAAAATTAAGTATTTTCATTAGCTATTGATTTTTGTTCTCTAAGGGCCATTAATGCTGTACATTTGGACATTACAGGATGGTGCCCATAATTTAAACAACCCAAGAACTTTCCTGAATAATCTCAATTTTTCCAGTTTGCTCTCTCTTGGTTTGAGCTCCGGGTATAACAACAGCCTTCAAAGCCCACTGTTAAGTGCTAACATAAAACCTTGAAGCTTGAGATTGTCTCTTCCAGATATTTTAAATGTGTGAGCTTGACAAAGATCTTAATGGGGCAGGGATTTTGCATTTGCCACATTCTCCTGTCTGTGAAGGCAGATAACACAGAAGTACAGCTCAAGCATCAGGCAGGGGCACAGCCGATTTCAGAGGAAATTGTAATAAATGATGGCTTTAGCTTATCATTCCCCACAGGCTGTTGTGCTTAGCTGCTGCTGTTCAGGTCTCAAGGTCTGTGAAAGCATGACACTGCTGTGGTGACAGCCCATCATTGTGGTACGAGTGTTCAGCAGCAGAACCTCACACCTGCTGCGGTGATGCCTCTCCTGAGCTGAACTCAGGAGCCCGGACCAGGAGCTGCAGCCCAGTGCCACTCTCAGCATCCTGTCAGGCAGGCCTGGGCTGAACGCGGGCTGGCAGCTGGCCTGAGGCACAGCCCTGAGGTCAGCTCCGTGACCCAGCCTTGCCAGAGGGCCTCCGACCCCCATTTCAGGCTGTGGGGAACAGTGGCCAGTAAGGAATGCTGGGATCCAGCCTAGGCTCTAAAGTAAAGTGACCACCCTCCTCAGCCTTCTCTACGATGAGAGGAGAGAGGCAGGCTCCTGGGGAGATCTGGGGCAGAAGCAATGCCCAAGGAGCAACCTTCCTCTCCTCACTCACATCAGAGTGCTGACACAGACTGCATGGCTGACATGTCACCTGGGCTTGGTGAGAAAGTTAAGTTCACACCCTGTTCAAGACCTTGGGCAGGTCTGCAGAGCAATTTATTCACCCACTCAAGTTTCAGAAGTGCACTTGGAAACCTCTGTTTTTTCCTATATAAAAAAAGGAGAGTTTAATTTTCAGGGATTTTATACAAAAGGACACAGAACTGAGGCACTGAAAGTGACATTTAGAAAAAATGCCAAGCAGGCATGTAACCCTAAGAGCTGCTTTTCCCCATCTCAAATTGGGTGTTAATGCTCAAATCCACACCTGTGTTTTACAGTCATTTTTTCATGCAATTGCTTTTTTACATAAGAGCACAGAGGGAAAGGTGACACCTTAACTGCAGGACACTTCAGTACTCCTGCATTTCTGTACACTGCATATCTCCAGCTGGCTTTCAAACTAGCAGTAGTTTTGGATCTCATCTGGGGGTTTTGCTGCTCCCAGGTGACATTTTTGGAAGCAGAAGGGCTTGACCTACAATTGGGTATCTCGTGCCCATAACTTGGCCTCTGAAAATTAAAGACTGAAAAGCTGAGCTCCTCCCATCTCCTTTTATAAACTCTCTTTTCAATTCCCATTCAGTGAGCTCAGCACGTCCTGAAAACTAAGATGTGATAAATCATCTGTAGCACAAAAGCTGAATTTTGAAATATCAGGCTGCCCAGATACTTGGAAACAAATCCTATATATACTAAAATACATTAATTTTAATATTAGGTAACACCTTTTAGTGATTGCAGAGCATCTACCAATCACCATGCCTATGCTCATAGCAGTTCAGGGAGGCGATTTAACAGGTCAGACAGATCATGTGTACTGATATATCCTCTGTGGAATAAAACAGTAAAAAATATGTGAGCACACAAGTTTATACGCAAAAAGGGAAGGACATCAAAGATGACAGCTGAAGGCAGTAAGATAAAACTGTCACTCACATACATGCTACCTACCATTTCACACTGTCCTGCTCACTGCTTGTCATTTCTCCCTTTTTCATTTCACACTGTGAAAATTATGGCTCCTTACACTAGATTTCTAGTGAATTAACCTGGGATCCAGATTTTAAGCAATACCCAACACACATTGTTGCTGAAGTTCACCTCCACAGTCCTGGCACTCACTTAATACATTACCCCTAGTGTAAATTAAATCTGCTCTAAATTAAGCTGGCTGGGCAAGTTTAAGAAAAGAAGTAATTCCCTACAGTAGACAAAATGAAAACATTGCTGCTGGCTAAGCCACCCACATACCCTTTTTTCAAAGAAATTGTTTGCACTGATGTCTTCTCTGAAGCCACCAAGAGTTTATTTAAATTTCCTAACTGTGTTTCCTTTGGGAGCACCATGGCATCCTATGTTGTACATAGGCACCTTCTGCACTGGTATATAATTCACCCCACGCATTCTTCCCGCTTCTCCCACCCATGCTGCAGGGCAATCATCATGCAGGGACACAGCTTTGGCAGGTGGCATTGCACCTCTGAGCTCTGCAGGCTGAGGTCCCTTCCTTACACCTGGCCACATTTCCCTCTATGCTGACATGTACATCTGCAAATGAAGGAAAGGAAGGCTTTCCATTCTTACGTTTTGCTGCATAGCTGCCTTAAAGTGATCTAAAGAAGTGGACATCATGTCCTTTATAAGAATTAAAACAAAATAAAGTTACAGTCTTCTACATGTTGGGTTTTTGGTTTGGTTTGGTTTGGTTTTTTTTCCTGTTTGGTAATTCAGGAATATCAGAACTTATCTTCCTTATGCTTCTTCAGTTCCCTTAGATTTGCAGTTTCTCCATCCTTGCATTAAAGGTCAGGATGGAAATCATTCTCTCTAAGGTATTTCTTCCTAGAGAGGTTAATTAAAAAAGAACAAAGGGCCAGATACTCCACTGCCTTCTATTTTGCATAGTCATTTGCAGGCTTGGATCCATTCACAACACCCATAGGGGTTCACAGCTCCTCAGACACCCTCCAGCATGGACCACCAGGCTGTATAAATATATGGGGCAGGACAGAGAAGACAGCTACTGAAGCAGTGCTTAAATACTTAATGATCACCTGTAGCTGCCTGATTGACACAACGGTGTTGGCAGGCAGCCTGATCACTGATACAGCTCAGAGGAAGAGGGTGTATGAGCGCAGCAGGGGATTTCAACTTTTGGGATTCTTAGCTCTTGTAAATTCATTTCACTGAGGAAAGGAACCATGACTTTAAACTGCTCCTCCACAATGAGACAACCTACAATCAACCTCAATCTGCCTCTAAATTTATTAGGTAGAGCAAGAAAATACTACCAGCTCAAAATCCCTGTCTTGTTTCGTATCAGGCTAGCATATCATGAAAGTTTAAATGGCCATACAAATGAGTGGCAATGGAGAATCAAAATAAAACCAATTTCACCTCTCATGTTAATTTGGTTTCACTTGCATGCTTTCTCTGTCATTCTTCAACTTCTCCAGTCATCCATAGACTTTCAAGTGAAACAAGACATGAATTTTAAATGCAAGATGTACATAAGAACAAAAAACCCAAAACAGCACAGGCCTGGGCTGGACAACATTTTCCACAAATTGCCTTTATTAGAAAAGTGGATTTTCAACTAACTTAAATATGTCCACAGTCAAGAGCCTGAAAACCAAAATGTTTTCCTTTAAAAATGTTTTCTGATATATCAAGCATATTGTAGTTTGTTATTTCATATCCTCATTTTTCTGAGTTAACTGTGATGCACTCTAATTCTCATAATTACTGATATTAAAATCACCTTGGAAGCTGTAGACTGGCCAGGGAATCTAGTTTAGAGCAGGCAAAGGAAGAGGAGGTACCCAGGAATACAGCACCCAAGGTGTTCTGACACCTTTTTCAAATAGCAATGAAGAAAACCCACATTGAAACTGCAAAGGTCTAGGACATGAGTGTTCCCTTTCTCCTGTGGGTTTCTGTTTCTCCCACTGCCTCAGAAGCACTATATGTTCCTCAGCAGTTCTCTGTAGAAAGCTCTTTAGTAATCCTACTGATTTAGTGGGAGCTACAATCAGTAATGGCACATTTTTCCATCTTCGTGGATGACCAATGGGCAGCAGTAGAAGTGGAGATGTGATTCTATTCTTGGTGTTGTTCTCACTGACTCATCACCTTACATCTGCTATAAAGCTCAGGGAATTTCTCAGAGGGATAGTGAAAGGATTGGTTAATTTTCTAAACTGCTTTATGACCACTATTACCTAGGTGCTACAGAAACTGCATATAAAAGAGCTCAACCTTGAATGAAAGGTGAGGTAAAAGCATAAAATATGAGAGCTACAAGAGGAAAAGCTATTAGTAAAATGAATCTTGTAATCACACCTCTGTCACCACACACTTATTCATATTCTTCACTTCTCTGGGTGAGATTCTGTATCTCTTACTTCTGCTGGACAGCAAAAAAAAGCTACACTGTGAAGCATAACTTCGTGAGAAAGCTGAAGCTCCCTGAGAGGGTATCAAGAGTCAGTCCCCTAAGAAGAGACTTTGTAAAGATGAAAGAGTACCATGTATTCTCCGAGAGCAAGATGCATTCCACAGTGGAGTAGAAGCCTAATCCTGAGTGAATATAACCAGAGTTCAGCAGAATATGGTACCAAGAGCACTCTCCAGAACAGGATCAAAGAAAATATGAAAAAAAATTCAATCACTAATACCACCTCACTCTTTATTATTTAAAAACTTCTTGCACCTGCAAGAAGAGAGACAAAATTGGTAATGTTGCCACACTTACTGTTCCTGAGGAATTACAGAACCATGGTTTCCAGATAAAATTATGTTTTTTGAAGTCTGGTATATTTTAAAACTCTTTGTAACAATTCATTGCATAATTCAAATGGCCTCTACACTACAAACAGCTAACATATTTATACTGGCAGGACTGTCAGTGCATTTTTGTTGTAAGAAGCTTGGAGGTCTGCTACAAATAATCTCCAAAGAGTAACTCTAATTAGCGGCTATAGTTGGCATATTTCCTGCTATCTGAAATTAGATCAGAGTGTTAGGCTGAGATGAAAAAGCCCTATTAACTCCCTAGGCTTCCAGTTCCTGTTTATTGGTGGAAATTAATGTTTTGAACTTTATCAACCATTATCTAAAGAAGTCTGGAGTCAGTGGTAACAGAGTGATTCAGGAGAGACTTTACTGCCAGCTTCTGTTGAAGTACCATAGGCACTCTACATAAATATCCACATGAAAACTTTATTTAATGGTTACATGAAGCTGAACAATAGTCAGGAAAGATGGTTGAGTGGCCAGCATGCCAGCCTGGCAATTATAAGGAGGGGGAGACATTCCTTGCTCTAAGGTACTATTTAATCTCTTCTGCATGACCTAGAAAAATTCTCTCTTTGGGGGAGGGTTAAAGTGGGGGAGATTAATGGAAGGTTGCCTATAGCTAAGCAAATCTTTGTTTTTCCTACAGCTTGTGGAAACAGAGGGGCTTCTTCAGACGAGCAGCCCAGTTTTTTGGTGTTCAGTGACTGGAGTTAGCCTTTGAAGAGATCCATTTGTCATCTGTAAAACAGAAATAGCCCTGCTCCACCTCATGGGAACTTTAGACAGATGGATACTTTCCTCTGCTTCCTAGAGACCTCAACCCACCCCAGACAAGCACATCAGAAGCAAACACCGTAACTCTCCCCACATGGCTCTGCAGCTTCCCTGGGGCCTTTGGTGCCGAGACTAGGCTTTACATTTCAGTTTGCCTTCCACACAACTTCAGCAGCTCTGAGGTTTGCCACAGCTGCATGTTCCTCTCCTCCCTTTAGGTCTGCACAACCTGGAAAATATTAAAATGCATAAGCTCCTTTTAAACATCAGGACAGGGAAGGGACATGTAGAAAGACAGCAGAAAGGAAAGCACAAGAAATCATCCTCTTGGGAAATATATTTGAACCTCAGTTCTTAGAACTTCTAAAAAAGGAAGATATTTGTCAAATTGTATTTTGATCAGCCAAACACATGGGAAAGGAAGCAATTTTTATATCCTGAGGCTAAGCACAGAAAACCAGTGTAATTCTAGAGTTAACATATAGACAAAGGAGGAAACATGTTATTAGGTCAGGTTACTTTTGTTCAGACAGAGCCATAGAGAATTTAGGCTATCTCTTAGTTCTGGTAATCAGCCTGAGCAGACAAATCAATGTCTAAAGCTCTTAATAGCTGCAGAATCAAATAGTAAAGTTAGGCTTATGTTTTAAAAGAAAGTTGTGGTTTAAAGCAATCCATTATCCCACCCAGTATGTGGAAATTTTCTGCAAAATCCATCTACCACAACAAAAAGATTTACAACTTAATAAAATCTGCAGTGAAACTGAATCTTCACAGACAGAATGCCAGTGTACCTTCAGCCTCTCCTCCACACCACAAAGTGTACCACACAAACACCTGCATTTACAGTTTCAGATAACTCTTCTCCATCTTTGCTTTCTAGTAGGAGTCCTTTTTTACACTCTGTCATTTTCCTCCTGAAGAGGACAGGCAGGATCTGTCTAAAAACACTTTAAGGGAAACAGGAAGAATCTACCTCCTTAGGCCTGTGTTCACAGCAAAGCCAACATAAGTGACCTGCTGTCTCAGGAACGGATCCCACCCAAACAAAGAGCCCTTTCCTTAAAGTCTGACACTGGTTAAAAGGCAAGTTGGTGGCAGCCAAGAAGACAGGGGTCAAAATTCAAGTGAGTGTAATTCATTCTCCTGGCTACCCAAACACCCTGCTGGAGGGAATGCAGGCAAAACCCAGTTGCATACAACCAGAGTTTCAGGACCATCTGGAAGGTTCATTCCCAGGAAATTTCAACAAGTTCTCTCAGCCCCTTCCAGCAAACAGCAGTGTATCACAGCAGGGGAAGCAGTAGGTGCATCTCTGAAGTCCCATGACTGAATACAAATATGTGCAGGGTGACACAGGGCTGAGTTCTAGGGCAGAATTCTGCAGAAGCAGGCTCACTTCTTTCACCATAAGGTTATACAACTAAAGCAGAACTACTTTGCACTGCCAGCAGAGCAATGAGCGAATCAAATGAGCCTCCAGCAACTAACTACCATAGGAATTTTACTTGCAGACTGCAGTACTTTGGAGAAAAGTGTTTATACATTACTATGAATTTCATGTGTCCCTATGGATGTTATCTGCACCCTGTATTTTTGGGGAATTAAATAATCCATTAGGTAGGAGGACCTAGACACTGGCAGGGTTGCCCAGAAATGCGAGATCAAGCAAACAAGAATCCCTCACCTGGTCTGCTAAAGGAAGCAATGGGCCTTCAGCCAACAGAATATGTTTGGCTTTGGACACACTCTGCAAAAGCACACTAAGGCTGAGGGCTTAAATACTCAAGCTGAGATAGCGTCAGGTAAAGCATCAGTGTTCTCCACTCAGCCAAATAGTGATGGGGACTGTTTAACAATGGACAATTCTTCAGCCAAAAGGAGTCAATTTCTTGCCAGAGGGCAACATGGGGAGACTTGGTCTCCCCTGTGGATTTAAACCAAACCTGGGGACAAGGCCAGAGTCATCTGATGCTTAGTATAGATTTGTAATATTTTATATTTTAACCCTGTGGGTGTTTATTTTGCTAAACCTCTTCTTTTAGTGTGCTGATCTGGTGTCCCCGAAAGGTGTAATGAGGTGAAGCCCAACAGCAAACTGGGGACAGTCTGGGAGGCCCTAGAAGCAACCTCGAATTTAACAGAAGGCCTGCAAGGTTCAATGCCAATTACATGATATGTAATAAGGACACTTAGGACTACCAAAAAGATGTGTCTTTATGTTGACACAGGAAAATAATGCCGACAGAGTAATGGACTTTGAACTAATCACAACAGCCTGGAGAACATTAAAGAAGGATGAGACCTGTTTTTAACACAGATGATATATGCTTTTACTAAAGGACATGTTACTATTCTGAACCAGTTTTCCAGCTGCAGTTAATAAGCTCAGGGTTCAGCTCCATTTGTAAGAACACAAACCAGCTCTTTATGATTTCCCCACCCTAGAAATTGCTTCACTTTGGTCTATTCCCCACGACTGCAGTAGTACCAAGAGAATCTTCAGCTTACCAGATATGTTTGTTATTTGACCTCTAAGATTTAGTAGACTGACAGAGAGGAGATATGACATCTTGAAGAAATTAGCCCAGTACTTCCAGAACCAGGGCAAATGAATCAGGCCAGCCTGCACTCTCTGTGCTGAGAAGGCTGCTCCACAATACTCCAAGACCTTTTCCTTTGCTGAGCCTCTCCTGGTGTTCTTGACAAAAAAGCATGTCTACACCTCTAGCACAGTGGAAAAGTTCCCAACAGCTGTGGGCACTGCATGCTCCATGTCCTGCCCTTATGTGCCCAGCCTGTGCAAGTGTGCCTCCAGAGGAGCTCATGCATGCTCAGGCACCTGCTGTCTTGGGTGTGCTCCAGTCCTCCTCGCACTCAACTGTGCCAGTGAAGGACTCTTGAGACCTTGGGGCTGCCCTAAAACCAGTGTAGACACAGCAGGCATGCGAATTTCTAAACTTCCCAATGAGGAGTCTGCTGAATTCTCTGAAATGCACAATAGCAACCAAGTCCAAAGGGAGTGAGTGCCTAAGAGCCCCTTTGGCAAACAGGCATTGCTTCTGCTCCATTCACACACGCCACCTTTCCATTTGTATATTTAGTTAAATAACATGTTAATTCTGTTTTATAAATGGTTAGCTCTTCCCCAGCTGCTCTAGAGAAGAAAGCTGTGTGTAGCACTGCTGTTGTTTTAATGTATATGTTGTTATTTATTTATGATGGTAGCATTAGGAAATATACCTTGTGTATGGAGCAGAAGAGACTGAATCTCATGGTGGTTTTAAAGAAAATTTTTTCTCTGCCTCTGGCATCTGCACCAAATATTCCTGAATGTGACTCTTCCATGAAGGTTACCTGAAAAGAGATAGCACAGGTCAGCATCTAAAATTGTCATGGAACATACAGAGCAAAATTTTTAAGTACCATAAAAGCATAAGTTAAGAAATTTTGATGAAAATGCAACAAAACAGTTCAACATATTTCAAGTCCAGTAGATACCCCTGAATGTTACCATCTTAAGTGCCATCGTATTATTTGAATTGGGTGTGAATGTTGCTTCCAGCATGCAGGCTGTTATCTACACCTTTCTGAGTCTCCTGTTACTGACAAAGGAGCACAGTGCATGTATGAACCTAGTTTGCCCTCCTTCACCGATTGCTACACTAATTACAGAACTCTCTTGCAGTGCTGTGCTGGAACATTATTCTGTGCAATATTAAAAAAAAAAAAAAAATCTCCTGTTACTGACAAAGGAGCACAGTGCATGTATGAACCTAGTTTGCCCTCCTTCACCGATTGCTACACTAATTACAGAACTCTCTTGCAGTGCTGTGCTGGAACATTATTCTGTGCAATATTAAAAAAAAAAAAAAAGCCTAAGTCCAAGTTATTATAGACTGCATTGAATAAAAATTCAGAATACTTGAGACAAATTGAAGGAATAATGTGTTAGGATTGCAGAATATTGAAATTATTCTCTGAGGCACTCAAGACCTGTGACTCAAGGGGAAGAAGAGACAGGGGAGCCTTTTTATAGAAGGTGGTAATGAGAAATCACACATTAAGTTGTGGAAAGCTGCCCATTTTTTTCTGTACAAAGATTTGGTGGCCAGGTTCTGGAGAGTGCTAAGGAGTCACTAGAGACCAAGAAATAGCAGAGCTAGAGATATGATATCGCCGGCACCAGTGTTTGTGCAAAAACCTTCACAGTCATGGATTGATGCAAGTGACACAATTGGATAATTTTTTAAATTTAACTTTTAAAAATGAAAATAATATTGCTTTTCATAAAAGCATTTTCTTCATGTTTCATTGCAGTGATGCAGATGAACAGAAGTGAGGTAAATCACCTCCTGTTGGATGTCAGTTTTTTTGCTTACAAGAATCATCTTACAAGAATCATCTCTCTGCCTGTAATGCAAGCAAACTTAAATTTCTCAGTTATTTCTTTAAATCATGTAGACATGAAGAAAGGCATTGCCAAAAGAGGTTTCCATTTCTGTGCACTAAATATTTTAACTATTCTTAAGTTTAACAGCAAATCCAAGGTCAAGATCAACCCTCACAAATTCCACAGAGCAACACAAGCAGAAATTATGCACCATACCTTGTTGGAACTGCTGGAGGTCAGGTCTGAATGAGGCATTTGCATTTGGCAAGAGATGTTTATCACTGACTTTGGAAAGGTTTGTTTCAGCAGAATTTTCCATGCTGTTTTCGTGATGGAATAGTCCCATTAACACCATCATTCCGTCTCACTTTATCTCATCTGTTCTTTACAACAGTCTTTATGTTCCTGGATTATCCAAAAATTATGTTTATATGTAGCCAACCTCATTAACTCCTACATTTCATGAGATTCTGCATAAAACTAATGTCACATACTGACACAGCCTTGAACAAATAAAGTGCAAGCGAAAAGATTGATGCTTTCTCTGTGGTTTAATACACTAGAACTAGTGCAGCAGGTGGATTTATGGCTACCTCCATACACATGTGTCGTAAGAAAGCACAGCAGTGAACTTTCCAGTGTTAATGTAAAGCTTGCAGAATGCAGTTAACAGACTGGTTTGGCCAGATGTTGAAACAACTCCATTGGCTTCTTTGCCGCAGTGCTAAAGCACTGGATAAAAACTAGCACAAGTTCACCCAAGGTATGCTCTCCAGCTGACTGAACTCCTTATTGAAAGATAAACTCTACACATTAATCTCACCCCAAAATACCAACACAGGATTCTAAGATTACTACCATCAGAGCACATCAGAGCAGGTCACCTCAGAGTCAACGAAGACTAGAAGTGGTTTGTCAGTACATTTGAGAGAAAATAGTGAGCAAAGACAATGCTAATAAATTTCTGTTGACCCCCAAGAACCCTAATCTCAGATATGACCATTGTCTCTGGTTCAAGGATCCACAGTTGCAGTCAAATATCTTTTCTCTTTGGTAGTACAAATGTAAGAAGAGTAAACACTAAGAGCTACTAGGGACTCTGCCCAACTGTATGGATGCTTCCAAGAGGAAAAATACTACTTTTGTTGGATTGTCTACTTTTACTTCTGCTCCATGGCACAAATGTCATGAGAGACAAAACAAATAGAAAAAGGCCCAGGGACAGGACTGAATCTTTCTAACTGCCAAAGTACTTGCAACACACTGCAACATCTGTACTTTTCCTGGATCAAACCTCACCAGTATTACAGAATCTGCTTCTGGAATTGGCTGAAAAGCACAGCTGATGTAGCCAGACCAGAACTCCAGATCACACTCCCAGATCGGCACGCTGGCTCAGCTTTTTGACAGCAGTGAAGGAAACTGGTGATTATTTTTGTCATTAAAAGAAATGCAGATGGTATATAGCTGGAGTACTGCTATCAAGTTCTAGCCTGTAGCTCCTCTAACCTTCCAGCTGGGAACCACAATATCCCCACATCACTCGAATAATTTATTGTTTATTTTACCACAAGTTACATTTTGTCCCTTAAAACTTTTTTCCAAGGACTCCACAACTGACACCGCTAGGAAAATGTTAATTTTACTGTAGCAAGTAGACAGGGGTCTGATTCAGCTCTCCTCAATACTGGATGCAGAACTGGATTTTGCCATCAGAAAGATGAAGGGATAGGACAAGCATTGGACTGGCTTCCAATGGGAAAAGGAGGGTAAGGAACAGGCCTGAGCAGAGATCCAGGCTGAGCATCCTGGAATGTGTTGCTGGCAGATTCTTATGCGGAGGAGAATTAAAAAGTTTTTACCATGGTGGATTGACGCTGGCCAGGAGCCAAGCAACCACACAGCCTCTAACTCACCCCACCCTGTTCACTGGGATGGGGGACAAAATAGGAAGAACAAAAGCCAGAAAACCCATAGATCAAGCTAAAGACAGTATAGCAGCTGAAAGAAGGAAGAAATAAAGCAGCAATTGAAAGGCAATCACTCACCAACTCCCACAAGCAGACTGATGGCCTAGCCAGTCTCTGAGCAGTGGCCACCTTGGAAGAGAAAGCCCTCATCTCCTTCTTGCTCTACCCCAACTTTTATTGCTGAATCTGTTGTTATATGGTATATGACCCCTTTGGTCAATTCAGGTTGGCTGTCCTGCTGTGCCCCCTCCCAACCACCAGCCTACTCCTTGGTGGAGCAGGAAAACACAAGCTGTGACACTGTGCAAACATTGATTAGCCATAGCCAAAACACCAGTGGGTTATCAGCACTGTTTTAGCCACAAATTCTAAACACAGAACCACAGAGGCTGATAGGAAGGAAGTTATCCCCTGCCCAGCCCGACCCAATACATCAATTTAGGCAAAACCAATTCCCTAGGACTCCTCTTAACTTTTAGCTTGAAAAAAAGAAAAGGAAGAAAATCAATGTCTTCCTTGGTAACACAGTGACTAAAGTTCTTTTCCAAACAAATGGGCAATTTGGGAACAATATTACCACACAATTCATCAGGTTGGCATAGCTTACTGAAGTGCTAATCCATCATTCCCTGATTGCATTAAGATATGCAGGAATTTGGGATCAGGCAGAAGTATGCTGTATACAGCAATTGAGGAAGTTTGAAACTGCACCTGTTGCAATGGGGATACTGTAACATGCGTATCAAACAAGGTGGCCCGTGGAAAAGAAATATCTATGGACCGATTCTTGATAGATGTTTCAGAGATGTTTATTTCTCCAGCCGCATGGCCG
>NW_008237619.1:4131246-4131666 GCF_000691975.1 Corvus brachyrhynchos
GGGAAACAATTGGCAAAGGCATGGTTTTGTGAGGGAAACCATGGGTGGAAAACCGGTTTGGGAATACACTGGGGGTAATAGGATATAGGGTAAAAGGGAAAAGTGGGATTAGGAAAGGGAGGCTGTAGGGGGGGCCTACAATGGAGATACAGTCTACCATGACTACGATTTTTGGCATATATACTGCCTTTTAGTCTACCATGACTACGATTTTTAGCATATATACTGCCTTTTACAGGAACACCATCAGGCCCAGTGACCTCCTCTGCCTGCAACCCTTTTCTACCTAGTACAATTTTGAATTCCACCACCTCTCCATCTCCCAAGCTTGGGATGTATTTTTCAGGATTATTCTTTTTAATAGCAGCTCTATGAACGAATATGTCTTGCTGGTTGTCACATCTTGTTATAAAACCATAA
>NW_008237619.1:4131984-4158322 GCF_000691975.1 Corvus brachyrhynchos
GCACCGCCCCTTTCGGTTGGGCGTTCACCACATGCTGCATGAGGCCGGGCAGGCACCACCAGGTCGCCCTGCTCCTGCCACACCTCTCTCTGCTGCCGACACTGCAGCTCGCACCGTTCTGCCCGTGCACAGGAATTGCCTCCCTGCTGCTCACAGAGCACTCGGTCCACGTGGCCTGGGTTGCACCGTCCCTTCGCCAGGCTTCCCTTCGCCAGGACACAGCTGATATTGCTCAACAGTCTCGGTAATTAAATAATATTCACGAAAATATTCTTCCATCAGCATATATTTTGACTCAAAAATTAATTGTGTCCATTCCAAAAGTCTTTGGTAAGAATTAAATCCCAAGAAACATAGAAAAAGTTCTTAAACAACCATGAAAGGAAATGTTTCAGTTCCTTTTGAGCTTGAATTAAGCTAAAATTTACAAATCGTTGTTCAAGAATCTTTTCAAGTTTAAGATAAATGTCCATATGCGGCTCTGAGAGCCAAGAGTCTTCCCATGGTTCCTCCATAGTTTAGATATGGAATAGCAAAATAAAACCAAGAAGAGGAATCCACAGTTTCTAGAATTTACTCACGAATCAGTCGCTGTAGGGATCGGGGATCGTTCTGCCAGCATTCTCTACCATTTGCTACAGTGGGGATACTGTAACACGATGTATTAAACCAGGAGGCCTGTAGAAAGAAATATCTATGGACAGATTCTTGGTAGATGTTTCAGAGATGTTTATTTCTCCAGCCACATGGCCGGAGCTCTGCTGAGGAACTGCTCAATCACGGGACCTGAGGGTCCTTGTCCGCGCAGGGGAACACAAAACAACCAATGGGGAACGAGGCTGATCAGGGGCTCGGGAAACCTCGTCTCTCTCCCAGGGCCCCTCTCCCAGGGCTACATGGCAGGAGGGAGGGACCCCGACATGCACCCTCAAGAAAATATTGCTCACTCTAACTGGGACTCAGTCAAGGACTGTAGGTGTATTCCTAACCAACATCATTTTTATATATGGCTGTGTAAGATACAATATCTAGAATGCAAGAGGTCTAGTTTGGCATCCAGACCTCTGGTCTATGTCCCTTTTGGGACAAAGCACTGTTGCTTCCCAGTCAGTGCTGTATCATAGCTATTCCTATGTTAAATTGCACTGCACTGTATCATGAAAATTGCTCTTCAGTGCTTTATACTAGTTGTCACTTATTAACCAAATCATTTGAACCACCAGTATAAAACCTGCTAAAACGAAGTAGCTATGGTTGTGGGATTACAGCTCTTCAGACCAGGAATCCAGGACTTCTAAAGGAAAAGAAGGGTGCTGCATAAAATACTGGTGATTACAGTTAACCAAAGGGTGTGTGGGGGGAAATAATTAAATAATGGGATCCTGTTTCACCAGGCAGGACAATTAAAAGTGAAGACAAAGAGTTCACATTCCATAAATTGCTCAATGGTGCAAGATCACAGCCATAGGTGGAAGGTGAAAAAACACAAAATTTCCACAAAAAGCGGTACAATCTCTTTTTGATATATATCTTAAAGTCATCAGAGTACAAAGAAGCTGAGAACAGACACCATAAAACTGAACTTCACAGATAAACCAGTGGTAGATGACAAACTAAGGACTTTTTGATAGGAAAGATCTGACCATGAAAACAACTTTTCTAGTGCAGCCAGCTCAGGGCAAAACAAAGACATTACAGCTGCCCCAAAGGAAAATATTGAGGCCTCTCCTACATTGCCTTGTGACAACTCAGGTACCCATCTTTGTAATCTCAAATCTGTTACCGTTTTACAGAGTAATCCTGGCCAACTCATCTAAGAGCAAAATTGAAATGACAGAGCCCTTCCCAGACCATCATGGGGAATTTTGCAATCTGCAAAACATTTGAAATGTACAAAAGCATTAAGTACTCCATGGCATTAATCCCCAGTATGAATGATCTTCTTCATGGTGGCAATTTTTGCCCTTCTCCTGAGGAAGAGGTGGCAGGAGGATATCAACACAGCTACTCTTGACACAACATTTTATAACAGAGTCCATTGCTCTGCTTTATTCTGGAGTAAGATTCACTGAAGGACATGGGGACTGAGGTATGCCCAGAATCACCTGGAGAACATTTAAATCCTCTTTATGCATGATATATAACAGGCATCATAAAGGAAGGACTGGTGCCACAGATCCTGGGTGGATCCAGTGAACACAGTCTTTTATACTGGGAAAACTACAGGACCAGTTGTTTTTCTGGAAGTGGTGATGACTGGAGAAGCAAGAGGCTGGTTCAGTGCTCTGTCTGTGGGCTTACAAGCATTTTCACAGGGATATGGGTTTCAAGCCTGCCTGGAGGAAATAGAGAAAAACTTTCACTCCCCGTGTATACAATATTACCAATGGAGCTTTAATTCCCTTGGTCTTAAACTTAACAGATATTATAAAGGTTAAGAAAACCATTTTTAGGTTGAAAGAAAGCAACAAAGCATTCTTCAGTTCTTTATTCAAATTCAGTGTTGAAGGAAAAACCTTGGACATGGAAGCAGGACATCTCACCAGCTCAGTTGAATAAAAGATCAGAAGAGGAAAAACTGTGTGAAATAATTCTCCACCCAGAACTCAATCTGCATTCAAACTCAATTTATAGATAAATGAATGATGGAAACCAGCTTAGGGCAAGCAAGCTCCAATCACCATCACTATTATTATATGAGAAAATACCATCACAGCACTCAAAATGCTCACTAAAAATAGCACCTTGGGCCCAATTCTTCCTTTACAGTAATTTTATGTTTATGCAGTTTCAATTTGTGAAAGATGCATTGAATTTTGTGACCACCTACAAAGAAAACAATATCTTATTTGAATTATATGCTTGCATTTTAAGATCCAGGAATTCCAATGTTGACCCAGCACAAGACAACTGATTTTCTTCTGAAAATGTATTTAAACAAAGGGAACCATTTATTTGTCTACTCTCTATCCTGATATTAGATTTAAAAATGCTTTGCTTAGTGTCTAGCAAAAGTGTAATCATATACACTTATAGTTTAATTATAATTAATCTGTTTATTATTATGGATCTAAAAGGATCCAGAAAAATGTATGGGGCTCTCTAAAGCTGGAGAGATTAAAACATAACACACAATGCAGGTGACTGATTCAAAATATTTAATGCAAGGGAAGCTTTGGTGACAGCAAAATCAGCACTGACATAACTGGCAACAAAGACGTGGCAGAACAGAATGAGTTCCGAATTTGAGGCAGCATTTATCAGGGAAAACTAAACTTCTGGTCCCTGGGACTGGAACACAGGCCAAGCCAACTACTGAAATGGCCAGAAAAATCGAGCAGTGTTGTCATTAAGAACAGACCAAAACAATTTTTTTTTTCTTGTAAATCTAGAACATGTACCACAAAAATTCCACACATGGAGTTTGCTATATTGCTGCATCCAACCTAACTGGCACCTGGCTAAATATTCAGAAAACATGGTTGCCTTTGCATATCAATGATATAACAGATGTAATGAAACAGTCTAACTTACAGATGCAGGGATACTGAAAAACTCATTTATATAGACACACTTCTCTCCCAGACTGCACAACACATTCAGTGTTTATCATGAGTGTTGCTCAGACAGCATTCCTGAGTGGTCCCAGTAACTGGCATCGTGTGCTCTTTGCTGCTACAGAGCCATCTGCTTCCTGACCGAATGATTCCCAGGCCACAGGCAGCCCTCCTGTGTTCTGATTCAAACATATCAATATTCACACCAGCATTCACAGATGGATATATGTTGGCAGGAGTATCTATAACACTTTCCTTCCTTGGAACTAAAGCTTTTTAGGAAATAAATCTGTTGTGGTAAGAGAAAAGAGGTCAAGCATTCTGTAAAGGAATTGTATGTGAGTGTATACTTGAAAACCTTCCTATTTTTAAATGATACTCGTCCACCTTTAATCACAGTCATTCCACTTAAAAGAAGAAAAAAATAGCCACAGCAAAACCTTCTTCTTATCATATGCCTCTCCATCACATCTGTCACTCCCAGGGCTTTTCCACCTAATAACTCTCAAACCATGCCAACAAGAACAATCCTCAAACAAATACTAGAACCTAAACTAACAGAACTAATCTATTGAAATTTTAAAAGATTGTAATGTCATAACGGGCCTGTACAGATCTAATACCACAGTGACGTTAAAAGTTGAGTTCATCCAAGGCCCCCAAGCATTAAGCCTGTTTGTTTGTAACAGCTGTCCATTGCATTTCACATCGCTTAGGTTCTTCCTTTATTTGTGTGTCAAATGCCTTTGATGAAAAAGGTAACTGAATATTTCCAAAGATATTTGCAGTTAGTATTATGGCTTTATTAAAGTAAATAATACAGTAACAAAGCTCAACTGTCTGATTACCCCCAACCCCACTTTTCTCTCTCTTTTTTTTTCCTTCTAAGTGAAAAGAAAAAAAGGGAGAGGACCTAGTTTCAGCTTTGCCCTTGAAAATCAGGTGCACAATGTGCTTTGAATTCAGTTTACACTCACAGCACACATGCACACAGCTGTCATCCCACTTTGGTAGCAAAAGCAGACTAAGCTCAGAACAGCAAACGCGCATGACCTTGAAAATTATCGGTGCTGATTTAACACTTGGTGTGTAGGCACATGCAGGAAGTTAAGCCATTAGAGTCTGTTCCTCACAGCTATTGTTGTATCTTCTGGAAGACCTGAAGAATACTATTTTTAAAACTGTATAGCTTCAGGGTCAAAATGTACTTGCACAAAACTCTTAATTAATGGTTCTACTCTCTTGCAGGTACTTAGTGACTTGGGTGGGTTTGTTTTACAGAGAAGAGACTTGGAAATGACAGTGATATCTGCATAAAACCATAATCAGATACACAATACAGAGCATGGTGGTTCATATATATACTAAAACACACTGAAGTTTCAGTTCCCAGGCAGGTCTGTACTCAGTAATAAGTTCCCGAGAAAAGGAACTAGTAGCTGGTGTAGTGGAAATCAAGGAAACCCTTTTTAAATTTTCATACTTCCCTTTCAGATCAATTTTTATATGCTCGGGGCCAAAGAATATTTTAAAAATTAAATCTTAACAAGTAAAAGCACTCTTGCACTTGAGAAGAGAGTGAAGGGAAAGGAAGGCACACATCCATATGAAGCACAGGGGTGTGTCCAACCAAAGTTCATGATGGGTCTTGGTCCTCTCTAAATTTCAGTTTCTCCTGGATTTTTTTGTGTTTATTAACAGCCTCACATCTAGCTGTTAAAAAGGTAGAGAATATTCTTTAAATAACTGAGCTACATGACTGTAGCTCTTCCAGTTTTCTCACAGCATTGCATATTTAATATTTCTCTTTAGGCTGCAGATTCTGAGAGGATAAGGGAACGATAAGGCAAAATTTCTCCAATTCCATTAGAAACCACTTCTTTTTATCATCCCCGGTTTCAGAGAAAATGCTCTCACAAATGTATTTCAAAAGCACTCTACAGGTTGAGAAACTGGGGAGGAAGGAAATCCAAAGTGTGTTTTTTATATAGCCCCCCGGTATGGGGCTGTGGGCAGGGAGGGGGGAAAGAAGCATCTCACAGTGTGACAAGTGATGGAACTGGCAGTGTGAGCTGACTTTGAAGATCATCTGCAAACAACCTTTGTTTCGTGTACTGCTGTTTCAGATGCAAAGGATGATACTTCAGGTGACAACACTGCTTATGATGCCATTCAGGCAGAAAAGAGAGGACTGCTCACATGAGCAAGATTTACATCAGGCATGGTTTGTATCATTCAAACTACCTGTACATCATTCATGGTGGTTCAGGCTACCAAAGGTAAGCTCAAAAAGCTAAAATTTAAAACTCCAAACCTTTTGTGCTGTACAGCAAGATTAAAATAAGGTGTAATGCTTATGTTTGGAGAGAGAACTTGACTTTCATAAGCCTGGGAAACCAACAAAGCAGAAGTGTTCCAAACAGATGTTACAGAAAAATGCACAAAGACAATGCAGAAAAGAGACAAAGAAGGGGCAGATGGTTGTGAAGGGCAATCCAGTCTCTCTATATATAGAGGTATTATTTGCTAGCAATAGCTTTATTAATGGCACTATCAATCTCTCATTCAATATCACAGAGTATTTTTGACACAATTTCCCAGTCTCTCAGCTGAGCTGTATCAGGGGAAGCTGTATCTGTGACTGGCATGCTAAATTTGGGTGTCACACTGACATGCTTGGCACAGGATGAAATGTGCTAGAAGCTGCAGAAGCTGCAAGTGGAGCTGTGTTCCCATCACCAACAGATGAAGCACACTGGAGCTGTGAGCAAGGCATCAAATCTAGCTGAACCTGCTCTGCTGGACTCGCTCACTTAGTCCCAGCAGCAGTGCTGGTCAGGGCCAGCAGCAGAGTGATAAAAAAGCACAGGTTGCATCATGGGGAGGCATGGCACTGGGAGCACACGGAGCAAGGCGTGTGGGAGGGGAAGGACCGGGGAGATAAGAAGGCAGCAGGAGCCATTTCAGACAGCAGAAGTGGGACACTGGCTTGAAGAGAGCAAACACGAACAGAGCAGAAAGTGAGGCATTCACAACTGTGGGTGTTGTTCTGAAAGATTTGGGAAGCTGTGGTCAATTAATTTATCCCTTCAGCTGCCATTGCCATCAGAGCCCAACCAAGGATAGCAACGGTGGAGGGTTTGGGCAGGAGTTTGTCAGTCTGGACACAGCCCACAGCTCTATTATATCTCTCTATAATGAAGCATTTCACTGATGCCAAGACAGTTCAAAGAGCAGATACTCTGAAAACAGGATTCTCAGCTGTTTTTTCCAGCAAACTGCTTCACGAGCAGGACTCACTCATAATTACTTATGTTGGCAGCCAGCATTGCATTGCACCTAGTGAGACACATCCAGTAACTGAATGTGACATGCCACCATAATGACAGATCAAACCAGGACATTCCAGAAGACAAAGTGCTCCAATACAAGGGGCTTAAAGAGGCACTAAAGAATTTATGGGGAATGAAATGCAGCTTCAGGGAGGGTGATGAAATTATCAGCCTCACCAAGAGCAAACACAGAGCCAAATGGCAGGATCACATAATCCTGTGCTACTGACAGACAACCTTGTTGGGAGTCTCAATACATCCATCTTCTTAATTGAAGCTGAGTTGAACTGATCTGATCACATTAGAACTGCCAGACAAAAAGCAATCAGAAAGAAAGTTTTTAAACTTTTTTAAGTGATTGAGATTTTTTAAATTAAGAATTATTAGTAATTGCAATTCGTGAGTAGGAACTGGTAGAAGCTTTTTCATCAGAACTTCCTTTATGTTTTTAAGTATAGATACATATTTTTAAAAGATGTTTGGCTTCCTTTAAATGTTTTCAAATTTTCACATACACGCACAAAAAAAAAAAAAAAAAAAAAAAAAAAAAGATTTTAGGGAGGGAAAAAAGTGCTCTTCCTTTCACAAACCCCCAGCTGTGTTTTCAGTGAAAGTTCAAAAATACTTTATGGATTAAATGCAACATCTCTCCACTTCCTTCCTTGCTATCACACACTGCCTTACTTCAAATTGCCCTGCTACTACAAGGACTAAGAGTCTGATTCAGTGATGGTTGACTTGACTTTAAGGAGAGCTGAAAGCACTCAGTCCTCTGAGGAAATGAGTCAATTCCTCACAGTGTAAGTCCTTGAGATGTGGAGTGGAGTGGTGCCTTTATTCCAGCTTGCTATCTGCAGGGAGGAGGACACATGGCCAGCAGCACTGGGCAACTGCTGCTCATTTTCTGCATGAGGAGCGATAGCACCACGGAGTCTCTGGCTTGAATTGGGCTACAGGGTGTTTTTTTCTGATGTAAGACTGGTCTGGTAGGACTCAGCCACCAATCAAATCAAGCCCCTGCCAGGCTCCTTGGCTCAGTGCTGGCAAATGCACCCCATGCTTTTGGCACACATAAGTGTTCCCCTGCAACTCAGCAGAATCAGCTTCAGTTCCTCCCCTACAGAAGGATTCCTTGGAGACCCTGAGAAAGTCACATAAGGGCAGAGTTTTAAAAGTATTTAAATTTTTACAATTGTAATGTTTTTTGTATGATACCGACCATGCTTGTACAGATCAATGCATTAAGAAAGTGTTTAGACCAGCAACGCAAGGAAGGGCAAAATGTCTGACCAAGACAAATGCATACAAGTTGTGAGGGGTTCAAATAATATACAACACAGGCCATAGGAATCACAGCAGATTCTGCTCTGTAATTCAGACCCTTATTATAGAGCAACTACAGCATTTTTATTAAAAAAAAAATCTCTTAAGTATGTAAACATCCTTACCGACTTCCTATAGGTTTGCACCTTCTGTTTCGGGTTCTTTCTCCTCTGCTGCAATAACCTGAGCCTCACACATAATACCTGCCAGGCAAGAAATGCCATATGTTGTGGGTTATCTGTAAATACAGGAATGCATATTGGCAGGGCAGTGTGTATATGCTAAATGATTAGCTAGCTTATGCAATTGCCAACTTTTCCTCTCATTTCCCACACTCTGGGAAGTATTTGGATAGTTTTTCTCTTTGCTGATGCCAGTTTATAGGGACTCAATTATCCTTAAGACAATTTGAAATGTGCCTGAAATGGGGAGAGATGGCTCTAAACCACAACACTCTGGGCCTAAATAATCTAACAAGGGGCACTAGATAGCACCCGTCAGTATGTCTGACATACAAATGCACCATGTTACATTTTGAGAGCTATGCAGGCCAGAAAAGAGGAGAGGAAAGCCACCAGCACATCCTAATCCATATAAATCCACAGAAGTCCTAGCTTTTGGCTGTCAAAATGTCTCAAGAAAATTTGCCTCTTCAACATGAAATGTCAAGCATGGCCAGAACAGCTACAAGAATAAAACTGTGATTGCTCAGAAATCCAAGATATTACTGAAGATGAACTGAGTCTCCCTTTTCAGTCTCAATGTCACAGGTGCTTCCAAACACCTTAAATGTTAATTTAGGGAGAAGATGTATATACATTGGGACTGCACAGACTCTCCTTTCTCACATTACATAGAGTGCACAGCAATAACGTGGGAGAAGAGGGACAGAAGAGGAAAAAAGAAAACTGCTTAGTCCTTCCATGGTCCATTCAGTATTTTCTGGAAGTTACTGAGAGCCTGAACCTAGCCTTGGCCCTGACAACAAATAGAAGGCATCAAGGGAGATTACATGCAAAAGGAGAATTACTGGGTAGTACAACAGTAGCAGGTACTCAGAAAGCATATGGAGTACAAGGATGTTCTTCTCCCATTAGGAAAATCACAGGTTTGAAAGAAGCCTAAGGAGGACACTATCAATTTTGAGTTGGCACAGGCAATCTGTCATTTAAAAGGAGGATTGCTTCAGCTCTCACAGAAGCACTGACCTCGGCATTAAAGGAATGCCTCCATTCTCCTCTGCTGCCTTTGGAGCTGGGATGTCCTCTCTTGAAAGGCAAACCCCTGAAGCTTCCTCAGCGCTCACCTGGATCTTGGAGCTTAGACTGGCCTCCTGCATAGCCACACCATCCATTTAATTCAGCTCTAGCATGTAAGGCTCCCGCTGGGGCCAAGACCACTCAGCGCATTGCAGGAGGCAGTCAGGAGCTTCCCCAGCCCGGCTTCCATTCCAGGCTGACAACAAAAATCCAACTGCTCGGGCACAGCTGCAGCAGCAGGGCCCCTTTTACTGAACTTGCCTCTGTCATGCCAAGCCCTGCTGAGCCTGTGGGAATCAGGTTTACAATAGCAGCTGCAGCCATTAACTCCCTCCTTTGTGATTGCCAGCATTATTATGCTGTTTGCGAACTTTGCTTTAAATGACCAGACTATAGGCTGGGAGAGATGAGACTTAGCAGAAAAGCACATACACACACTGACACACAAAGTGTGACAACCCCCAACAGCAAGGTTGTGCTAAAAGCTTGTTATTTAGTGACATAAAATCACTGCTAAGATAGTACAGGCAGCCTAAACCTCTAGCAGCCCTTTGACAGAGACAACGGGCACACTCAAAAAAAGCCCCTTTCACAACATTCCACAGGGCAGTTAAACGTACACAGGACACAAAACAAACTCTAAGAGAACAAGTACCTTTCTGCCAGAAAAAATACATCCCTTTTACTCATGTATGATGCACAGAGAGGGGGTAAAGCACTCTTCTCATAGAGGAAAAAGACTGAAGTGGGCTTTGGACAAGTTTTGCTTTAAATTGGAATTCTAAAAGCGGCTCTTAGAAGCAGCTGTTCTTTATACCCTCTCCTCTCCCTCACAGCCCAAGTCTTGACCAGGACATCAGGAAACACAGCAGCAAAAATAAAACTGAATACATGTATCTAAAAGTCTTGTTCCACATTTGAAAGCTGAACAGACGGTGGTCATGTAATCACAGGTTAACTGATATGATTGCACTTGTGTGATTTTCTGATGTGGACACAGATTTAGAAAAAGCCCACTGAGGCAGTTAATGTCCAGCATGGATTATTATTTCAGGCACCAAATTGTGTTTATGTGGTCCTAACTGCATGCAGAGCTGGTGCAGATGTGGGAACAGTTTGGTTATGCCCACATGAAAAGGCACCTGAGAACATGTGGAGCACAGTGCAGACACGCTACACTGCTCTGTGTGGAGCCAGCTCAGGCTCAGAGCTGGTCCTGGCTGACTCCATGCAGCTGTTCATACAACAGTTTCCAGCATGCACAGGGTGGATTACCACATGTGCAGCCCCATCTCTGCATAACTCTCCTGTTCAATGACAAAAGCTGCCTCCAGGCATTAGTGCCTGTAAACCTTTCCAGATGGGAGCGCACTGAATAGTACAAAGACACCAAAGCTGGTTTGCATGAGTCCCTCTTCATTCAGAAACAAGAGTAACAAAGATTCCATGGTCCAGGATGTTCCTGCTCCCCATTGCTGCGTACCATGCAGGAGACGTGAAGAGGCCATTAATCCGTACATATCCATGCTAACAGCACAGCTGTTGAAGAGACACAAGAAATGCTGTCAGAGGAGCTGAGTTAATTTGCATCATCCAAGGTTCATTATCCAAGGGAGTACACTAGAGAGGGGTGGCAAGGATGATTGCAGTCACAGCCAATCTGTTCCTACTGAGCCAAAGCAAAATTTCTGATTTTGCAGGGCCAATCAACAACTGACCCACTCACACCCCTGTTTACAAGAGTTTGGCTCTGTAAGCAAGGGAGAGAGACAGACCAGCATACACCACACTTCGCTTTATGGCTGCTAATTGTCTTGGATGACTATTTATTTATATAAATAATTTACTTGTGTATCCCACCAAGAAGACACCTGAGCCCTACATCAACTGCTAATGCTGACTTTAATGATGCACGTTCAGCACATGGGTACCACCATTCCCACCCTGCTCCCCCAGCCCCTCAATAAGGCCCTCGCCCATCTGTGAGGGTTAAATGATCAAGAACTAACAATGGCAACCTATCAGTCTGAAAACAGTTCCTGTGGGATCTGGCAGGCTTCCTCAGGGCAAGCACTCTCCAGATGAGGCCTCGCTACAGAGACCTACAGTCCTTGGCTCCTAATGCAGGTGGCTGAATTATTTGTAGTTAAACAGTTGGTCCAGTCAATTTAGACTCTTCCAATCCTTGAAAAGTAAAATGTCTTGGATTACATTTGTGAATAAGTCTATCATTCAGCTGGTTTCAGTGGGCAACAAATCTATTTTGATTCACAAAGCTATTGGGATGTTTTACTGAGGCTTTAATGCTCAGCCCTGAAATAACCACAATTATGTATCTTTTCTAAGGGATGAACATAAACCTCAGTAAAAATCTCAACTTTGAAACTTCAAAAACTTCCAAATTAGGATGAAATCTAAACTTTTAAAAGGTGTGTATTTACACCAGGTGCTTTTTAATGCATCACAAGTAACAGATGTTTTTGACTGATGTGTTTCTATCTTCTCTTAGTACCAGGACAGGCACCATGAGCTTTGAATACAAATGTAGAAACTTTATTTCCATCAGGAATATGACAGCTGCTTTATACTCATTGCCTGACATATAATTTTAAAGAAAAACAATGAAAATTGAAATGCTTAAAGTTTGTCAAAATGTAGTTTGACTCCATCTGAAAAGCATGTTTGTTGTCACCACATGTCCCACCAATTCTGTACCACACAGCCCAGTACTCCAGGAAAGGCACTTTAATTTTTGTAACCCATTACCATCTATTAGTGAGACATTTGTGCCACACTATACTTTATTATCTCAGACTCTAAATACTACAGCAGTCTCTAAGGGCCTTTTTCTTCAACTATGCCTGTTGGTACCCTTTCCTCATGCATTTTGTCCCATCAAGGCCTGTGGGTTTAATTTTATGGATAAAAGTTTTGCAAGATGAAGCTTGATTACTACAGCGATGACTACTCGCACATGGAGAGTTCAGAGTATTTACAAAATAGTCCAAGCCGAACATAATGACAGTCAAATGTTTATCACTGCTGGAACAGAAGAGTGCACTCTATTGCTAATTCTCCCTTTTCTACAGCTAAACAATTTTAGACTCCAGGACAGAGTGTGAAGAAATATTTACCAGCACAACATGCGTGCCCTGTGTATACAACTGAGCTGCAAACACACCACATGCAAAGATACTAAACGTCAACACTTCAGCCTCAAGCAGGTGCTTGTCTTCAAAACCAAATATATTGGTAACCTTTCTGCCAGATGTATTTGGCAGAAATCTCTGTGTTCAAATATAGGCTCCTCTGGACCCTCAAGAATGGCTCCTCTAAATATTAACTAACATCAGGAATGTAGAAAAATGTAAACAGCTTCCTTAACCACTTTAGGCAGCTACTGCTTTACCTTTGGAAATAGCATGTGTGGTTCTAAAAGAAAAAAAATAGTAAAAAACTGAAGGCAGAGGAAAGAAGTACTACCTGATTGTGGAAAACTAAAAACCCCAGTATCTTCATTTTTATGTGACAGTACCAGTGAACACCAAATACCTGCTTTTCAAATATTCCTGACTGTATTCCCTAGCTTTGGTTTCCTCATGAGTCTTTAATTTCTTGACAAAGGCAAACACCTTTTTATTTGCTAGTGTTGCCCCTTTCCTGTGTCCTGGATTTGCTAACCACCTCACAGTTTGTTGGCAAACACTAGCAATATTCAGTCAAGTCAGGTCTATGCCCACCATCCAGAAAAGGTCTTGTCCTGCATTTCTGGAATATTTTATTACTCCATTATATTTTTGCCATGTGGCATACCAGTCAGAAGATATGAATCAGTTCTTTCTGTAGTAGGTGAGAGGATGTGTCCTCTTTTAAATTCTTTCATCTCTTCCTACCTTGCTACTCTCATGAATGCTGCCTTCCACCAGTAAAATTTTCTAAATATGCTTCTGGACCTCTCATAACCTTTAACAGCAGTAGAGCCAGGTTTTAATTGTCCTCATCAAAACTTCTTGTAGCACAGGTAAAGAGGAAACCTGATTCAGATTCACATCAAACATCAGTTCTGCTGTGATCAACAGGGAGGTTCATCGGTATTCACAATCCTGGTGTACAAGTAACACCACAGTTAATAATCAGTGCTACATGTGGCTTACCCTTGATGCTTTACAAGACAAAATTCAGATAATAACTTGATGCAACATCTTCACTCACAATGCTCTCTGTGTGATTACGTTCCCTCTGATATCACACAACAAAATTAATATTAGTCACAGCTTATTCACCCGTCTGAAATGTATGGGAGGTACCATTTCAGCTAAAAATCACTCATAAGCTTTCTTCCCTCTGCTTCACCAACAGCTGGTGAAAGACAGGTTCTTCTTGGTGGGGTCCAGACCACAGGCATACATATGGGCATGGCTGGAGAATCCAGTACCAGTTTGGCAGAGAGAATGTGAAATAGCAATGCAGCTTTCTCCTTCGAGTGTGTATCAATAAACACTGCTTCAGACTCTCTCTGGGGGTATCTGACTTCACTGTGTGTGAGACAAAGCATCAATACCCAATTTACAACAAGTAGATAGAAGCTTGGAAAATTTTCTGGTGGAGCAGGAAGTCCTCTACTTCACCAGTAGCGTGACCTAGTGCTGTTTGCAATACCTGCAGAAGAAGAAAAATTAGGAAATATATTTGAAAAGCAGATCCTTAACCTAGAGACACATTCACAGAGTGAAGAGTTCAGATTTCAGTGCTTAAACTGACTGTCCCAAAGACATTACAGTCAGAGATCCCTCTAGACTTGGAATAAAATGGGGCCTTTTCATCTAACCACGGACAGGGTTGTACAGCTGGGTGTGCTACGTATGTGCTTCTGCCCTGAACACTCTAAACAGTTTAGAACAAGAATAAGACCTTTTTCAGTACTCATATCAACTCATTCGAAAAGCTAAAAGGCCCTGAGAGCCCTGGACAGCTGAAGTAATAATACATTATATTGAGCATTAATATCCCAAGAAAAAAAAGTTAAGAAACGTGGTTACCTTTTTGTTTCTAGTTTTCAACAAAGAGCAATAGGCTGTTTCTGACTTGGCAGTCATGAGTTATAACTCCTTAGTCATAGAGGAAAACCCAGTCCATCAAAATTTTTGATGATTCAGGCAGACCTCCATATATTTTTCTTCACTTAAACATTTTGACAGATGACCAGATTAATTTCAATTTTTAGCTTCTTCCTCCCCTCCCAACAAGGCTCTAAAACTGGTATTAAGGCTAAAAATCATGACAATCCACAAATTCCACTTCTCACTCTTTGGTAAATAACTCCTATGTGACTACTTTCACTTTTCTAGAGAGTCATCATCTTTCACTGCTTTTGCATCCAACGGGGATCTGTAGTTCCCCCAACCATATATCTACATGCTACAGCCTCTGTTAGTTTGTCATCCCTCCAATAGATAATAGTCTCCACTTCTTCCTACAAGTGCCAAGTGACCCAGCATGCATTTTATTTGTGTTTTTAATAGAAAGGTTTCCCCAGAATAAGGGATATTCAGAAGATGCTACATATGAGGGAACTGAAAATGTACAGCCAAAATAATGGGAATGGATTTCACCAGGATCTTGAAACACACAAGAAAAAAAAAGTCTATAGTTCAGTGGAATTCCATTACCACCCATCAATATGGAAGTTCTGGAGGCTACAGAGCACTGTGCTCTAGGACACAAGGAAAGAGAAGGCTGGTGCGTCAAGCTCAGGTGACCAGCAACTACCCAGGGTATCAGGAAACCAGATCTCTTTTCAATCTGCCATGAACTTTCTTTCCAGCCCCAAAGCCACTCAGCTTGTATGTTTTAGCACACACTTGTATTTTGTAAAGTAAGTAAAGCAGTACCTTTCTGAAATTCTTTGGGTAGAAAACATTAGACAGGTCTTGTCTAGATGCCATACACTAATCTGACTTCCCTATCAGGTTGAATTCTTTGGTGTACAAAGTCAGTGGTTTACATAAACACTGTAGATCTACATGTACATTCAGGCAGCTGTTATTGGTGACTTGCAGGAAAGGGTGGTTTTGCTCTGTGTACCCTGCAAATACAGCAGTGATCAGATCTATACAGACAGCTTGAGAAAAGGTCAGGGCTCAAACTTCTCCTAGGAGTTTCTACTGTTTCCAGAGGTTCTCATAAATTTATCCTGATTTGTTGGGTGAAATGTTACATAAGTCAGAAGAATCTCAGGGTCATGCTTTTTGGTGAATTCAGAGAGAAAATGTACTTTATTCCCTTCTGAATTCACTTAGTATCAAGATTTTTTCACTCCCCAAATCCACTTTCTTCATTCTTATCCATTCTTCCCTCAAGCACAACCCTCCACAGGAGCGGCATAATGGCTTCCTGGTTAGCATGGGAGATGCAATCTCATTTTTGCCCATTATGGTACTGATGAAGCTCACCAGAGTGATTAATTTGTCTTCAACTTGATATATTTGCTCATGTCAACTCCAGGAAAGATTCTGTCAGTTAGGTTAATGTTAACACTAGAGTGAGTATCAACTCTTTGAAGCTTTAACTAGATCAGATATGATATAGACATGACATGGGCATGATTTTTATCTATCTGACTCAAGGAAAGTGAAAATCAGGTGTAGGAGGCTTACTTTCTTCCCCTGTGTTCATGTCTCTGTTCAGTCTTTCTCACATACTTTCAGACAACCTGGGTTATGCTGTGACAACTGAGAATGCATGTGTTTCTCACATCCTCTTTAAATTGCCAATGAGAAAATTTTTTGTCCCAGAACACCCCTTGATCTCTGAATGAAATAACATTAGGATGGTTAAAGTGTGAAGAGTGAAATAAATGATTTACAGTGCTTTGCAGGCATACCCAATGGAAGAGCTTCTATTTTCTTTAAAAGTGAATATACTTCCTGCTTTAAAGTGGCAGGAGTTGTACAACTAAGATAAAAAATATTTTTAAAAAATATTAAAAATATATATTCCTCTGCTTTCCCCAGGCATAAACATCCTCTCTCTTCTTATCTGTGTTTCAAACATCTGGCTTTAGCTCTTTAGACTCCCAACATTGATATAGTTGGAGGTGATGTAGAGAGGAGAGAGGAAGAACAGCAGAGACAAAATTCTCAAACACCTTCTGGGCCTGATTTAAAGAAGGTGGTAATCATGGGGACCATCAGCTAGGAAAAGCTGCTTCTTCGGCTAGCTACAGATACAAGGGTCAGTAAGATGAAGAGGCAGGATGAATGCTTCAAGACAGAGGCACATGGAAAATGGAACCCTTATGTGGGTTCAAGACAGAGATCATAAAAAAACACGCTCACTAATAAATATATACCTTTCTACACATCCCATCTCTGTCTCCTCCTTAGCACCTCTTATCTCCCTTCTCACACAAATCAAACTGGAGACTGGGAACCATAGATGTTTGGTCACCCTTCAGGTAGCAACACTGATAAACACATCTTCTGTTCCCCACTATTTCCAATTTGGTATTACCTGCTGCTGGAAATCACTCTCCCGAAGTTACAAAGTGTGCGTCACAAACACGTTGTGTTCTGCTGGGAGAGCTGCTTCACAGGAACTTCTCCTAATCCACCTCAGAAGAAACCATCAAGTTAGCTTAAAATGTTAACTGGGTGGTTCACCAAACTTGGCTAATATTCTCTTACTGTTCAGTTTAGGGAGTGGTCACACTAATCACTATGCTAGAGGCAGTAATTTCTCATTTCGTGGGTAAGGATGAGAAGCCTGAGGCAAATACCCAGCTAGTTGGGATGGGACTGAATGGAAGTATGTTTTTATTTTTGTCTTAATGCAGAGATAAGGTTTAACTTCTTCAAGATATGTTTAACAGACCATGGTCAGCTACTTAACAGATTCTAATGTAAAAACTTCGAACCACATCTGAGAGGAACACAAAAATGCTGCCTAAAAATCATTGACCAAAATGCATTAATTAGCACACCACTTTCTTTATCTTGACAGAGGCCAAGACTGTCTTCTGCACCAAATCCCAGGATCCCACACAGCCTCCCCAGCTGAATCTTGCATGAGCATGTGCCATCATTCCTCACACTACTCTGGCTAAACACGTAATGCATTAACCACATTAAATGTACAGCTTAACTCAGTCTTATTGTGGCACCCTCACAAAGTTTGTCCTTTTCTGGGAGATGTCAGTAAGACAAAATTTTGGAATGGATTTGTTAGTTTGATTTAGAAAGAAAACAAAGATCTCAAATTCAGAAAGAGACCAGAAGAACTTTGCAAACCACGTTTTATAAACACATTTCATCAACCATGAAGGAATAAAACACGAATCTCTTTACTAAAGATAGCACATTACAAAACAGAAGAAGAAGAAGGCTATAAAGATCCTGTCTTGGATCACCTTGACACTGTCTTTACCACAAAAAGCAGTGAAAAATACGTGTCTGCAATTACTGAAAAATTCAACAAGATGAAACTTAGTAAAACTTGAATTTTAACCACAGTCACACATTTTGAAACTGTCTCCCCTATCACCTCTGTTGATACAAATGGTCAAACTTTATGTATGTCCCAAAAGAAGTCGGTAGCCCATCATCATCTTCTGGGCCACCAGCACCATGCCCAGCAGTATGTAAAATAACCATTCTTTCTGTATTAAGACACAACTAGAATTGGTTTAGTGGTTGGTGAAGGTTGCTAAGACAAGACTTCTGATTATGCTGCCCTAGAGAGCATGGGAGGTTTTGTGGGAAGTAGAGGCTGATTCTATTTCAGTTTCCTGCAGAACAAGACACCGCAACTGCACTGTCATTATGCAGGGTAGGGTCCCAGCTCTAAATGACACATTGAGGTAAATAATGATTTTTTTGTTTGTTTGGTTGGTTTTTAATCTGTCTCATCTTGTATAGGCAATTTCAAGGAAAGAAAAACCTGGTTTAAAAATGATTTTTCTATTTTGGAAATTGTGAGGTCAAAGCATTTCTTCAAATGTGCAAAAGAGGGATTACATCTTCCATACTGAGGAACTGTAGCCATTGAAACATGCACTATAAAAATCAAAATATCTACAGTACTGAGAACTGGAATAGAATTTTTGAGGTTGAATTTCAACTAAGCTCTCAACTGAAAACCAAAATTTTTGTTGATAAAATAGAAAGGTAAAACTTTTAAGACAATTGTTTAATTATTCATAAGGTTGGTTTTGTTTATGTTCTTTTTTCAAACGGGAAAAAAAAATTTCTATGTGGTACTTTAAAATGCAGTCAGCGCAATACATATGCTATATAAATCCACTCTCTGTACAGGATTTTGGTGAGGGCTTTTCTGTCTGACTGAAATCTTAGCTGAAGTCTCTTTGTCAGTTAATTATTTCCAGGTAACTGTTTTCAGATCTAAGATATCCCAAATGTCACACCAGAGCTGTCAATTCTCATTAGAAGATCATTAATAAAGGACCAAATGGCAAAAATAGAAGGTGCCATCAGCATAGGTAACCACTTCAAATGACTCCGGGAGCACCTGACCTTGAGACTAATTCCCTATCTATGTCACATGGATCCTTAATTTCTCACCTCCTAAGAGCAAGATAAGTCTCTGGTTGTTCCTGGCGTTTAGGGAAGCGGCGCTGCCGTGTGACACGGGCACACACGAGCCACGTTCTGCTGACGGGCTCACAGAACAGCTGACAGGGAAAGGAGCTATCTCTCTATCACTTCAGGGTGGGCGGCTCCCCATACCTCTGCTATTTAGCTTGCCTTAAACCTGAAGTTGCAGCCTAGACATACTTTTAGCATGTCTGGGCACAAACAACCCTGAGCTACGCCCTCAGGTGTGTGCGGATGGATACCGAGAGTGTGAGGAGGAGATAAGACTTTGCAGGACAGAAACCTGACCGGGGTCAGGGCTATTGAGGTTGTTGACAGCCAGCCCACATCATGTCCTGTGTGGGCAAAGCTCCAAATGCTGCAGAGAGAGGTGATGGAGTCAAGTGAGGGATGCCCTTAGCTTATTACTGGCACGAGTGAGGGCTGCCCAAACCTGTCTCTTCATTCAAAAGTTATTTTCTCAAATGTTTGTGAAACTAGGGCAACTTTAAAAAGATTAAAAAAAAAAAACAAAAAAACCAAAACCAAAAAAACACAACCAAAAAAAAAAATCAGTAGACAGAGGGTGAGACCTGGGCAAACCAGGAACCATTTTCAAGTAACGTTAGTATCCACTGTGCTTTCAGTGGGAAATTCACTATTAATCACTATGCCTGGCCTGAACGATTGTAGGCAAAGACTGGCTTTTTTAATTACCTTATTGATTGTTTCCCTAAGCTGTCACTCTGAAATCTCAAAATGAAACACAACAAATTGGACAAAAAATGCAGTTTGTTCTTTGCAAACATAGCTGTATAAGAAATGACTCCCTGAATATCCTGGCTCTGACAAGCACAGATAGGTGCACACCTGTGTGTCTATTCATGTTTTTTTAATCTGTGATCTTCTACAAACATGTATTGTATGAAAATACTAAGTATGATGAAGAGCTGATACTGTGGATTTATGAAACTTCTAGAATAACATACAAGCAGACTTGATATGCAGCTCAAGTAAAGCAGTCCCTGACCCAGGAAAGCACTCCAACACATGCTTTATGTTAAGTCTGTGAATATTGTTACTGAAAGCAAATGAGACCACTTGGTGTTGGAAGTGTTTTGCTGGATTAAAGCCTAAAGAAAGAGGGGAACTGCACAAAAGACTTTTTATGACAAGCAAGAGGGAGAATTCTCACCAGTACAGTCAGAAACAAAAAATGACTGGACACCTTCTGCACTGGTTACTAGGATATCTAACTTCCATTTACCCATGTCACATAAACTGCAATTTCTCAGCCAAAAAAAAAAAGAAAAGAAGTCTTAAAAACTTAAACCATTAAGGGAAAAATTGGGAAGCTGTCATGGTAAGTACTCTGTGACTTCAAGACAAAAAAATTATTTTTGCAATATATCACTACAATTTTAGATTACAATTTTAGATGCCTGGAAAACTATGTTTGTAAAGGAAATATCCTCACCAGTTATAGGAAGCATTAAAATAGTGAAGGGCTTACAAAAGAAATAGGGATAAAGACCTGGTTTTTCTAAAGCAAACTATCTTGTATATTACTTTGGTACTGTAGAGGCATCTTGGGAAAAATAAAAATTTGTCCAAAGTCACACAGAGGTTCATGCAAAAACCAGGAGTGAGGTTAAGTTACCAGAATACTGAGCAGCTAAGCCAGGGTGAGGATGTCACAGGGATGTAGAAAAAGAGTGTGATTTTAGTGTACCTCAGAGCAGTAAAATGGTTCTGGTTGCCTGAAATGCAATCCCCCATCTCTTTCCTTCAGAGATGAGCAGGTCTGCACTGTCCCTCCCATTCCAAGACAGAGGTAGATGTCATCAGTCAAACAAAACCGCTTATCAACATGGCTATTCAAAAATGAAGAGCGAAGCATGGAAAAAGATCAATCTTCATATACATCAGCTTCACTGTTACTCTGCCACCTCGGTCACCATGTGTGAATAGAGAGCATAACTGCGACACCGATTGCACCCAAGGAAATGATTCTGCAAACAGGAGACTTGTGTCAATAATTTTTAGATTTTCTGTGCTGAATCACAAAGGCTTGGTGTACAAGCATGGCAAGGAAAGTAGCAAAGGTATTTTGATCAATTTGATGATTAACCCCTGGTAAAAAGGTTGCTCATCCTAAATGGAATCTTGCCAGAAATGCTCTCCCCTTGTCCTGTCAAAGTATTCATCATTGGACTGCTAAAAGTTTGCAGGTTTTGTGTAACTTTGCATAGATAGATTCAATATTTTATTTTTCTGCTCTTATTCCCTGAAATATAGTTGTCTCCTATCATTTCACTCCCAGGTAAAAGCCCCAGGCTGTTGTCAGAGGACCTCAGAGACATAAGTTTTGACATGGATGGAAGCAGTAGACAGTGCAGTGGCAGTTTGTCTTAATAGCATGTTGTCAGGGAAAAAAATTCAGCCTTATCAAGAATAAGGAAAACTTCTATTTGAATTTTAAAAAATGAATACTGTATTTTCTTAACTGAAGCTAGTTTGGGAGGGTTTTCTCCTCATGTCATTTCCCTAGCCTAGCAATATGATTACTTTCATGGAGAGGATTTATTCAATTTTGCATCAGAGTGTACTATTTTTTCCAGTAGGTGATTTCAGAATATAAAGGAAATTTGGCAGCGAGTGGTTTCCAGTAGCTCGAGATGCATGCTTGGTACAACCTGTACACTTCTGACGTATATTTCACCCAGCTGAGGGGAGTATCCTGCACACAGCAATACCCACCCCTCATGAGAAACCCAACCACAGAACATCTCAACTCACGCACTTGGGACTCTCTTTGCTTCGGATATCAGTCTCAGAATAATCATACTGAAAATGGTAACTTTCTCAGTGTCAAAGATTACTTCCCTTGAGGCTTGGCTTCTCAGTTCCTTCCTCTCAGACTATTTTCCTTCCTTCATACTCATGTCTTCTTTCTCACCTACCTCTCCCCTTCCTCTTTTTTTCAGCTCTACTTTATTCTTTCTCATCTTTCTGTTCTTCTTCTCTTCCATATTACTTAACCCTTCAGTAAAGAGAAAAGAACTTATCTCCATCATTTGTGTATATGTCCCCAAACAGACACTTGGCAGGGACTTGATTAAGGGATGCCTCTCTTAAAATTTATATTGACACATAAAAAGAGCAAAAACTATAGCAGCAAAGAGGTTACAAACTTACAAGGACAGATTAAATCCTTTTTGAAGGTCTTTCTCAGAATCACCATCACTTTTTAAACACTGAGTTAGGGCACCAATCAGTTGAAAGCATCTTAATTCCTGTGATTTTGGGAAAAAAACAAAATACCTTGATGCAATTATTCTTGGGAGTAAGAGTGACCCATTTCAGTAAGGGTGGATAAACATAATGGGTGGGGCTTTGTTTTGTACATATAATTTTGTACATAAAATTGGTTCTCTTATCTCAGGACTGTTCTCTTACTGCTAATCTGTTCCATGTGTTGTGTGAACTACTCTGTATTTTGAGAACTTTTTCACATCAGTTTTGCTTGAAGAAAGAAATCAGACATACTTTACTGCTTAGCTATCCTGTTAAGTCCAAACAAACAGTCCCATTAGGTGACATCACCCTTACTAACCTTTAAGTAATTCCACCTACACAATACTCCTTCAGCAGCACTTGCCCACGGTGAAATGGAACATAAAAAAACAAAATCAGAAAATGTTGCCAGTTTATTGAGTCATCTGTACTTGTGAACATCTTATGAACTCTAATGCAACTCCAAGTTGAAACGAGGCACATTAACCTGCACAAGTGTAAAACTGTGCACAAGCCCTTAAATCTCTTTGTATAGATACATCCTTGTCCTCACAAAACCACCTTACATGACTGCAGTCACATTATGACTACATCATACAGAAACTGAACAAGTAATGAAAAAGCAGTTGTCTCCTTATAGAGACAAATTATGAGAGAAGGCAGATCAGGTCACATTTTTGCAAAGTGAATTACCTAGGCGCAGCTCCACAGATGGAATATTAAAACTAAGATAAATATTCCACATTGGTCCCTCACATCAGAGTTGCTGGATGTTGGCATCTCCATCTTTGCTGCCTGGGAGCTATCTGCTGGTTAATGTCAACTACTTACGTGCACAAGGAGAGGTGCATATGCTCACCAAAAAACGAGGTAGAAACTTTCTTTCTTTTGCCATTGACTTAGTGGAAGGTGTCTGTAGAAGATTCTTAAGATGCCTCTCCCACTGCAGCAGGTGCCTTTTGGGCAAACTCTACTTTTATAGAACTTAATGAACATACTCTTAGCTAAATGAAGTCTAAATGAGAATTCGGTATTCTTTCACCTTTGAAATACAGTACAAACATGAATGGATATGTTCCAACATAAAAATATGAACATTTCTATTCTTGCTCTTATGCTGGCTTCTTACACAAGAAAAAAACTAAAAGCAAAATCCCCAAATGTGGTAACTCTACTTACTTTAAATAAATTAACTTACTTTAAATAAATTAAAATACAAGCAGTTTTCTTGAATTCTGTAGTGGCTGGGCTTTTTCACACAAGATGATATGTGCTAACTTTAGAGTCCTAGAACACTATTAAAGAAAAATTACATGTAGATGAGAAATCAGTAGTTTCTCCATTTGAGAAATGACAGTGTTGACAAAGAAAAAGTAACTTTCTAAATTGGGGGTGGTGAGAAAAGTGTTCTCAGATTTTCGTTCATCTTTTTTCTCTCCTGTATTTTGTTTTTCACCCAGAATATTTTAATACTTTCATGACAGCTCTCATAGCACAGTGTTTTTTGTCACTGATAACCTGACAGGACACCATAAAGATGGTCTTGCTACATCACTGGCTGGTGAAGAAGAACACCTCAATGATAGAAATTCATGACTACAATTTCACTCTTGCGCTATCTCAAGTTTTTCCCAACTCTCCAATCTCCACTTATCTAGCAACCTGTCAGTTTGCAGGACATTTATACAGGTCTCATTTCTGGAATATATGGGGGCCCAGATTTACAGAGACAGTTAAACTTCTAAGATGGACTTAGAGTATTTGTGGGTTAGAATTTTTTGCAATGTTATAAATATATAAATAAATTTATATTTGCACCTTTAGGCATTTCAGTGTGTTCCTATCCAGTCCTAAATATGGATTAGTGACTTGAACACATAGCTTGATCTTAAATTACTCTTAATCAGCCTAACCTCAGCTGAAACACATCCTTCACATACCACACTGGCTCTAAGTATTTAGCCAGTATTTGTGAAGATTTGTATTTAAGGTTGGTACAAGTTTCTGCAGTTTCTGAAGCCATTCTAAGCACAGATTGCTGTTTCTTAAAATGCCTCTGAAGGGATGTTTACACTGCAAGTCAAGCCAAGTTCGAAGTTGTTCTCCAGGTCAAACCTGCTCACTGTTGCTTATACATGAACATACGCCTAGGTACAGACAGAGGACAAGCAGTCCTAGGAACTCCCTGAGGTGGAGCCTGAAAACTGACAGCTGGGTAATACAGGCTGACCTTTCTGTCCCTGGTGATGTGGGTAAATCATCCATATCCAGGACCAAGCAGGCTCAACTTATTCTATCCTAAGTCCTTCCCAAGCACAGTCTTAACAAGCTACAGCCAGTCTGCAGAGCTGAAATAAGAGCCAGAAATGCAGAATCACACAGGCCACAGAAGTCACCACGATTAACCTCCTCTAAGTATGCTCTTAATCTCCCAACTCATTTAAAACTAAACAACTTAAAGGGAGCAATAAATCAAGGCAAAGTCCTTCAACATTCTCACCAGAGTTTTAAAGTTATACAGAACAAAATTCAGACAGAAGAGATTATACTTAGGCAGGAGGAGTTTCACCCAGAAAATTACCTCGATAAAACTAAATCCATGGCATGTTCTCCTTTTAGACAAGCTGGCTTAACTCCTCTGTGCACACACACACACACTGAAAAGAGAGAACTTGCTCCTTCCCCTGTTTTAAAACAGGTCCTTTAAATTTGATTTGTAAATGACCTTTGCATCAGTCCTCCTTGTTAGCTGCTGGGAACAAAGATAAAATACAAGGAGAGTGGCCAGTGTTCTCCAGGAAGACCTGTTCCTCTTGTCAGACATGTGAACGTGCAGCAGCAGCATTGGACATTCCAGCTACTGCCAGCTGTGTGAGATGCACCGAGCAGCTCAGGGAAGAGCTCATAGAGAGACAAACAAGAATGAGTATATTAACCCCCTCTCACTCAACCTAGCATGAAATTCAATGAACAGAGCTTGAGGCACAGTGCTGTAAACTTAACATCTTTAAAGGCAAAGGGAAAAATCCAGGAACATTTACGGAAAACAAGGAAAATCAGGCATGTGCCCACCTTGTGGGGGTAGCCAGATGCCTAATGGTGATTACTGCAGACTCCTTCATCTAAATACACCGCAGGAAAGGAAAAGATTAAAACAATTTTACGTCATCTCTCTTATTTCAAAACCATATGTGCAAGTGGCATGGGATGAAGTCCAAAATATTAATAATAAAGTCCCCACTCAGACTGTTCACAGGATGTTAAAAACCCCACAAAATACAGCAAACCAACCAAACAAAATGCCCCAGTCTCTTCACCTGTCCCTTTGATGAATATTTTTGTCATTATTTTCCAGGCAAGGACCAATTCCTTGACAATTCCTAACACATTTATTTAGGGATTTAAGACTTCAAATTGAGCCCTGCATGGTAGATGCTACCTCACCCCTCTCCCCCCACTCCCCCCCTCCCCCCCCTTGAAAAGAGACAAACAGGAAGAGAGGGCAAAGAAATAAACTGCCTTATTCTGATTTTAGCCTCCATTCTCTCTCTCATCTCTCACATTTTTTTAATCTCATAGATTTCCTCTTACAAATTCTTTCCTTATTACAGTGCTTCAGATCAGAGCTGTCTATTACAGTTAGGTTTTAAACACCATCATCCTAGCAAGGTTAAGCACATTTTAGGAAGACTCTCATTTTAGACAAGACGGGTTAATTATGTGGCTGTTTACAGCGTTATTCATTCATTTCAGGAACATTCAGTACATAGAGTTTTCTCCTGGAGGGAGAAAGTCTGCAAGAGAAAATCCAGACAATGCAGCACTTTTTGGATGTTGAGAAAGGCTTAAGGCCAAGTACTGCTCTATTACTTCCATACAGCTACTGTTTTCAATAGGAACACACAAACATCAACAGAATTTAACTCTTCACTCTTCTATTGACAGATTCTCTCCAGACTTGTGTGACTGATAAGAGCCAG
>NW_008237619.1:4158352-4164538 GCF_000691975.1 Corvus brachyrhynchos
TGTTAACAGAATCCACAAAATTGCAGATATAGAAACAAGTGCTTTCTGAAATTCATCAAAAAATGCTGATCTGTTAGTCAGCGTGAATCATTTCTACATCAGGGTTTCCCAAAAAGCATCATAGGAATGGGGGAAAAGAAAGTACACCTCTCCTAATCTCAATGGATTTCAAGCAGGAAAACGAGGTAAGTAACACCAGATTTTATAAGCCTACAAAAGACAAAAAGCATGTCTAGGTCCTTGTCTCTTGGCCACGTAATCATATTATCACAACTTGACAAGCACAGTAACAACTCTTTATTAGACTTTATACAGCTGTTCATGTGGTTTGTAAATTACCTGTAACTTTGCAGCAGACAACTTCAGAGAGGCAAAAAGAGTAAGTGTGGACATTGCTAGACTGGTAATATCCCTAGGTACTAGAACAAAGGCAGAAGATACTAGAAGATATGGTAACTGGCAATAGGACATACTTTTACACACAGTATCACCATGTTGTATGATCTGCATAGACTGAAAACCACTGCTGGACAAGACTAAATAGAGTGTGGGTGTAGAGAGAACACCTGTGATGTTCTTTGGATTAATATTACTCTCACCTCTCTTCCTATGACTTAACTACCCTGATAATTTGATTACCTCAGAAAGATGAATTGACTGCATATACCCAAAAGAATTTAAAAAAATCAGAAAGAAAATTTTAAAAACGTGCAAATTCTGTTGTAGGAGCTGCTCACCAGAGAGAAATCCATGTGGCACAAACCTAGCCCTGGAATTTAAGACTGGTTCATTCACTGACCCTCGGATTAAGACTGACAAAAGCTACCAACTTTACTGTCTGATCACTGAAATGAGATGGAAAATAAATACAACTGGAAATCATTATGCCTTTGGATTTTATTTTTAACTTCTTTTTGTTTGCTGAGTGTATTTGGCATAAATGTTACCATTTAGAAATGGAACAAGTCTTAATAAGCATTCTAATACACCCTTCAACAGTTTCCTAATTGACCCCTGTGAAGCATTCACTGGCACTGGCCAGTGCCTGTCTATGTTTCATGGAGTTTCCACCATTTCCTTTGAAAATCGTCCTACGTCTAATACATAAATTATACAACCTGGAACAGGCTGGGTTGCAACCTTTCTGCCCTTCTTATTTAGCCTCTTTTCTTTTTCCAGCCTGTCCCACCCAGGAGAGGAGTCTGAGTATGAAAAACTTTGGGACCTGCTGATCACCTAGATCTTTCTCTTCACAACACTGGCCGCTATTCTGCCAAAAATTCAGCTTCCTGCCTCTGCGTTCATCTCATTTCACATGCCCGCACTGATTCCTCTCATTTGCCTTCATCTGGCACTTGAGCCAGCTGCTGCTTAGCCAAGTTAGGTGCATCACACATTTTCATCTTTCCTTGATGATGGATGTAAGCAATCGTGTCAGCCCCTCTAATCATTCAGCTGTGTGCTGAATTTCTTCTGATTTGCCTGTATCTGAGCATCAGGAGCTCCAGAAACAGTATCTGAAACTGCATTGTAATCTTATGCAGGTTTTTGAATGGCACTTGGGCAAAGTATGGAGCAGGGGAAGATGCATTTTAAATTTCAAGCAGCCAATTACCTCAGCAGCTGCATTCAAGGTGCTCACAATTCCACGCCACAACATGTGCATCTGAACCCAAACTACCCTTTGAGAGAGGAGCTGGAGATGGAATGGATCAATGCAACAGAGCATCTTAGGTTCAGGGAGTATCAGGAGCAAGAGGTCCTATTAAAGATCAATAAAGGAATATCTGTAAGCTCTGACACACACCAACACATCTCGTCTATTGCAGTACCATCAGCCTTTGAGCTGGGCTTCTAAATGAACCAGAACTTAAGCCAGAAATGAGGCTCTTCACCCTGTAATAGACTCAATGCAGCAAATAAGCTGCCTTCTCTCCTTTAAGTGATGCTTCCAATAAATCTTAGGTAGAAGGCAGTGGAGGATGTCTCCAATTCCAGCAACGCAGCGTGGACACAGTAAAAGCATGGCTTATGCTTTAGAGTCCACAGCTCAGAAAAAAAATGACTGAATTTCCTCCCAGCAAACCCTATTTCCAGCCTCTTTTTTAGATTTCATTCGAAGACAAATAATTTCTTCAGTTAATGGCAGTGAAATTATGTCACTGAATTACTGAGAATAAAAGACTATCTTAACTGGTGTATGATGAAAAGCACATACATACATTGAGATTATTTTCCCTTTTGCAAGACTAAAAATTATTTTTTTAAAACCTGCTTAAATTTAACACAAAAGAAAAGGAATCTTGTATTTGTGAGCATTTACATGCTGTCCTCAGGAAATTCTCAGCTCAAATAACGTCACTGTAGCTCAGAGATGACAATAAAAAAAGAACTGGTATATAAATCATGTTGGTTTATGGTAATAGCAGCTTTCTTGACAAAAGGTGACTCTGAATTTTCTGTTCCATTCCACTTGTGAATGTGTTCACTTCTCCCGTCAAGAAAACCTTAAACCAACATGGGCGTCAGAGTGTTCCCTGTGAGGAACCACACCCCACATCCTTGGTGATTTCCAACTGGCTTATGTTAGTGTAAATATGGGATAACAGTGCCAAACCAGGTCTCACAGCCAGATCCTCAGTGAATATAAACTAACACTTCAACCAACTGCTGTGACTGAGAATAGGTCTCTGTCAGTAAATTACTTTCTATTATGCCTTACAGAGCTCTGCCACAGAGCCCCACTAAGCCCTGGTTAATATGGGACTTTATTTTCCCTACCTGTGGAAAAAGCTAATCAGCATGAAACATGGTAAGCATACGAACAGATGTCAGCCATTCAGTGCTTATTATTCAATGGCATGACAAGGAAGACCAGGTTTATACAGCTCTGGCTGGAATTGCTAGATAAGCTAGACTGAAACTAATCTGACAATACTATTACTAATATCATGTTGTGTTAATTGGTTGCATGAGCACATGAATTTCACAGTCAACACCAATTCTGGTCTATTTTGAGTTAGCCTTATTCCAGATCTACTATTTTTCAAAATACTCTGACATTACAGCATTTATTCATAGGACTGTAATGCCATTTATTGCATTTTTCTTGCAAAAGAGGAAAGGGACATGACCTTTGTGCAGGAGCTGCTGAACTGTCGCAGTAGCTCTGGGACACTGCCCAATGGAAACTTTTCCTATCAGTGGAAAGATAGCAGAGGAAAGCTGACCCACCTCACCAACTCTTTCAGAGGACTCTGATGTCTCCAGCATACACATCCACAAGACCTTTAACACAGTCTTCTTAATGTGATCATGGTCAGCCTCTTAGCTTGTCCTTTGTCCCCTCTCCATGTTGCCCCCCACAACAAGGTTGACTGTCCTCTGTATGCTCCACACTCCTTTAAGGCAAAATGGTACTTGCAGGCCCAGGAAGGAGGTGAGGATATTGCAGATACCCCAGGCAGAGAAGGCACCTCCTCCAGCCTCTGCTCTCCAGGGGCTTTCAAGGAGAAGATAACTGTCAAGAACTCTTTCTCCACTGATAGCTTTTTCCTGTCCCTCAGTACTGGAGAAAGCTTCCCTAGGACTCATAGCAGGTGTGTTAAGGGACCTGGGCTACACAGCTCTGTGAAACTCCCAGGGACATCCTAGGCCTGGGAAGGTGGAAAGGGAATCTCCTCTGTCATTCCATGGGTAAGCAGGCACAAGTCCCTTGGGCTGTGATTTATACAGACACACTTCCCACACCCATGGGAAACCACAGGCTGCCCCTCACTGCCTGGCTGATTCTGTGTCCTCCCTTCTCTCTCCACATTAGAGGGCAACAAGCTTTAATCAAGAACTTGGGTGCCTAAGATGATACCATAGTGCTTTGTGATGTATTGCTTCCCAACCCTCTCTGTTTCCCCAGGACTATTTTGATCTGCGCTCTTCTAGGTACTTACCTTTTACCCTTTCTTCTCCCTATTTACAGGACAGCCTGATTAGAGCACATTACCAGCTTTTCACAGGTTTTATGGTTTGGGTCACATAAATACTGCAAGAATGACTTTAATTGCAGGAAAGGTGTTTTATGTTGTCTTTTCTATGTGTTTTCTAGAGTTTTTACTGTTTTTGAGGGGGAGGAGATAGAGGTAGACAACAAGCAATTTCAGATTAATGGTGACTCTTACACTAAAAATCTGTCTTATACTATTCATTGGGACCTGTCTGACATCTAATGAGGAGACTTGGAGAAGTGGAAAGACAGTCTGAGGAACTTCAGCATCCTACTGTGGCCTCTGAGGGCAGGCCAGATCCAGAAACCTAATGTCTGATATGGATGGTCAGCACAAGGATCAGGCACCTGGAAACTCTCTTCTGCCCTGTCAGTCACAGGGCTTTATTTATGAATTTTCACTCCTGTTCCCAATATTTCCCTTTATTTTCTTTTACTTCATCCTGCTGCTGAACAATATCTAAGATTCTTTGTCTTTAACCAGAGGTCTGTGTGAGCAGGTTTCTCCCAAAGATTTCTCCTCTCCTTTTCTCCTGAGTGTCCCCTCAGTTCAGCATTGCTCTGAAGCCTCTTCACCCTTCAGAAAAAGCTCAATATTTTTGTTTGCCAAAGGCTCTGTGAGTCACAGAGAACATGACTCCTGTGGTATAAACAAAGTTCAAGGCTGAGGTTGCTTGGTCTATAAGAGGAAAGCTCTCAGGCAGTGGAAACAATAGTATGTCCAGATGCCAGACCTCCCTCAGCAGACACTGTCCAAAAACCCCTGCATGCAAAAAAGGTCACATTTCAGCCTCCTGATCTGAAGACAGCATGGTTCAATTTAGAGGCAATATTTATGACTATATGGCTCTCCTCTCAGAAGTAAATGTAAACTAACAAGTTTACATTTTATTAGCTAAGAAGTTAATCAAGAGTGTAATTTTTTGCTTTACCATGTTGCTATAGGTTCAAGGCATGTCAGGGTTGCATGAGTTTTTCTTGGGAGGCAGTGGAAGTCCAGGGGAATATTGATATGAATATCAAGGGAGGCATTGTTTTTTTGTTACACAAATACATGTGATAAGATCACACCAGCTGTTTACTGTCAGGATCACTTACAGCATGGGGCCCTGACTGCGGCAGCCATGAGACGTGGTTGTTCCTAAAAGAAATTTCAAGACAAAAAAATGCAGTAGTATATTTTGCCCCCAGAAATACCAAAATACATTTTTTTCTTCCCATTTTCCCAGTTGGGTTTCCTCAACATCAACAGGAAAACATTAGCTCAAGTACTGGGTAGGGCATTGGGTTGGTTATGATGCCTTGTTCATATTTTAGTGAAGATAGTTTTCTGTGGATGTACTTTAATCTTGCAACCAAAAGATTATGCTTACTTAGGCATATACCAAAATTAAAGAAAAGAGATCAGCTCTCTTCCAGTAAGCTTTAAACTGGTTTCCTCTATGATATAATTTTAACATCTTTTTGGGATAAACGCCAAGAAGACTTGAAGAGAAAGCTTTAAAGCCAAATGAGCAAAAAGTCACTGCTGAATATTCTATATTTAAAAGCATGTATTTCAGGAAAGTTTATTTAAAAAAAAAAGATCAATGAGAATTTTTCAGAGGGGGGAGATGCCACTAATGCACAAGGCCCCCTAAATAGCTCACAACCCTATTGCAAAATACCACATGAGCAATGTGGATCAAGGCTAAATGGCTTTATTCTGAGCACTCCCTTGCATTTCCATGGACATTGTTGTAGCAGCAACATGGAAATTCTAGCTACATAAAGCCCATTCTATAAATTGTAGAAGCTATGATAATTTTAGTCTCCAGGCCTGTCTGTGGGTCTGTCAGAGCAGATGGGACCTGAAAGGCACCAGTTAAATCTTTTTTTGGATTAACATATGATTAGATATTAAGTAATCCCTGTGGCATCTCCTGAGGACACACTGTACCTTTCTCCCTCTGGCCAGTTTGTGACAGGGCAAAGCTCTGCCACTCCCTTTTTTTCTGTTTCTGCCATGGAATGGAACTGGAAGCTTGGTAGATTGTTTGGGTTTGTGGTGCTGGTGGTGTTTGTCCCTCCTATAATTTAAGGGGAAAGCCAGACAAGATGCAATTTTTCTCTGAATTAGAACCATGGGCTAAGTACATTACAGGCTCTGTTCTCTCCACCTCCAACATGCCACTCTTCTCTCCTCT
>NW_008237619.1:4164706-4199291 GCF_000691975.1 Corvus brachyrhynchos
CCTCTCCTCTCCTCTCCTCTCCTGCCACAAAAATATTTTTGCTTTAACTATTTATTAAATAGCATTCATTAGATTGAGATAGTATCTCTCACAGTATTTTTTTTCCTTTTTGAAAAATTGCTGTTATGGTCCTTTAATGTAACAAAAAAGTTCCTTTATATCCCCTTCTTGGCATGCCAAGCAACAAGCCATTGAAAAAGTGCTGAAAGTTATTTGAAGACAACTAATCAATCCCAAATTTAGCTTAACTTCACTTTTATCTGATGCTTACCTGTCCTGTTCTTAAAAACTTCTGACGGAGACTCTGTAACCTTTGCAGCTGATCTATTCTGCTGATTCGCTTGTTGTTAGAAGTTTTTTCTCAACAGCTAAATTAGTTTATCATAATGCAATTAAAGCCCATTTTTTCCTGCTCTACCTAGGATAGACTGTGTGAGAAAAATATTCCTTTTCTCTTCACAACAGCATATATGAAAAGTTACTTCGCCTCCATCCTTTCTGACACAGTACTTTATTCTCTAGACTGAGTTACTCCACTCTTTCAAACCCTCTGCATGGATCATTTCTCCAAGAAGAAAAGATGTTGGAAAATATAAATTTTTGGGCATCTGAGAGTTGGAAATGTTTTAGTTAAACACCTCTCTAGCTAGCAAGAATAATTGTTGTCAACAAAATTAGCAAATGACTGGAACAACCAGCAAGACTCTCCCACATGGGAATATAAAGCCTCTATTGACAAAGACATGGTTGAATTAGTTACTCTACATCTTTTTTCAGTAAAGACAGCTTCATAACCCACTCTTACCCACAGATTTCTTGAACTTATCAGTAATTCAGTTTTCAAAATAAAATCAAAACAAAGACACAGCTTTCAGACTTGCTCAGCCTGTTAGATTTGGCATCTTTCTATCCCAGTGACTAAGCACAGCTATGTTACTGCTTGACTTGGATTACATATCAGATAGCAGTAGCTCTACTATGAAGTAAATAGCTCTACTATGAAAAAAGCTCTAATATGAAAGAAACATAAGTTTTTAGAGCCCCACAGCATGAACACAGCAATACCAGATCAATCTTTAGCTTAGAAATAGTCCTGGATTCTTCGGAAAACAGTAAGTTTGATCTTGGCAGCATCCATGAATAATGCTTTCCATGAACTCCAGTTGGCAAGAGACTCAATCCCATCTGGACAAATGCTGATCTGGCTTTGTCTCTGTTATCAAGACTCCAGCACAGTGACCTGGCATGAAGCCACAATCCTTGAGAAACTCCAGCTAGGAGGAGAGCACCCTGTGTCTCTCCAGCATGGCGGCTGCCAGGAATGCATTAAACCTTCGACACACTGCCCTGGGGAGCTGCGCTACATTCACAGTTTCCTTCATTATCTTCGAAGAGCTTAACAGCCTGGAGTGGCACTGACGACTGCTCTGGCAATTTCAGATGAAAGACAGAGAAGAACAATAGGTACAGGATAGCTGGACATTCTTGCATGTTTGTGCATACAGGTACAATGTGTCTTCAATAGGCTGTAGTGACCCTGAGGAGAAAAAACCCACCACTCTTCCCAGCCTTTATCAGTCAGTGACTTTGGGAGTGAATCATTTTCTCTGCATGTGTTTCCATCAGCCTCCTAGCAAGTGCATTTCTGATGTCCCCTGCTCCAGGATGTCTCCATGTATAATTGCATTCCTTTAGAGTAGCAGTGGGGTAATTGTGCACCCTCACCTTCCCATGGCAATCATCAGAAACACGTCTTTCCTCCTCCTCTCCAGCAGAGTCATACCAGGTGACTGCTGTATGCTCTCTCCTTTTGGAAACTAACATACCATAATGTTTTGATGCACAAATTACATAAGTGAGTGCCCAGCTAGGAAGTTTCAAAATAGCATGTTTTTTCAGAAGGTGCAGATACTGCTTGTTTCTGGTTTAAGTGATGTCTTAAACTTATACTTCTGAATCTGCTCCATCTGTTATAGAAAAAAAAGGACATAGGCAAGTAAGAAAAAACATTTATTTCTCTTTTTTTTTTTTCTACAGGAAGCTCCCACTTTGCTGCTGAAATCCTTCAGGGGCGAGTGCTTATGACAAAACAACCTGCCTAATGAAGCAATCTGGGTGAAGAATACTGGAAAATAATCTAAAGGAAAAACATGCTCTGGCTTATCTTAATTTTTGGACAAAGACCTCAATAAAACTGCAATCTCACAATGAAGCACATTCCAAAGGGTTCTGCTAAGCCTGAGTATGCCTCAAAAGACACTGATGTCTCTTAGAAAATATTCTGGTTTAGAACAATTACAGTTCTACTATATTTTTCTTGAGTTTCTCTTCTTTTTCTTCTCTTCCATGAAAAACCCCAAGGTTTTTCTTGAATGAAATCATCTGCTCCTGTGGCTTAAAGAATACATGAAGTAAAAATGCTTGGATTATGAAAAAGCTGCCAGTCCTAGAGTTGGTAGCTGCACTTAAAAACACAATCTGGGCTCTTTAACAGTCAGCAAGATCCAGAAGTGGAAGGGATTCATGATCAGAGAAGTGACTTTCAGCCTGGTATAAATACTTATACTTCCCAGGCACCATATGGAATTGGTGGTTGCATGAGAAGTCCAGCAAAACCGAGCAGTAAATACACCTACCATTGCATCTCCTACAAGGTCCCTTGGGAACAGGAAAGGAAATGCTCCTAGTACCTCCTCTTTGTCCCTGGCAAGTCTTTTGTGGATCACAGTGCTACTGGCAAATTTTGGTAAGACAGCTTCACATTTTACCCTTTGGGGTCATTATTCCCACACCATGTCAATCAGCCTCTGGCTCAGTGCTCTCTCTAGAGGCCCATGTAGAAAAAAGCTTGTCATCTCCTGTGACAGAAGGCTAGAGAAGAAAGAAGGTTTTGTTTATTAAAGGACTGGTTTTGCAATTTGTCTTTTTCATGGAAAGAAACAAAATTAGAGTTTGGCAATCAATTAGAACAGTCTGTCAGCATGCAAAGCACTTCACAACAGACCAAGACTCCTGTTCCTAGGATTACCAGCATGGCTGTTTAATGGAAAAACATAGTTACAGAGGTAAGATCAGCACAAGTAAACATCTGATGCATAGGAACATTTTAAAGTAGATATATTTTAAAATATTTTCTATGAATAAAACTTATTGAAATGCTTATAAATTATACTTCATATGATTTAAAATGTCCGTTTTCTTTGTGAGTTTGAGAGCTTAAAAAGGAGCAAAACAGGGCACAACAGATGATCATGTTTCTGCCTTCACAGGAACATGTTGTCTTGGAACTGTAAGACCTCAGATCTCCCACTTACTTGTATCATAAATGAAATCAGCTTGTAATGAGCCTTATTTCTCCACATCACCGCTATTAGAGTTTGTAACCAGATGGACAAAAACTTTCTTAACAAATTCTTTATTACATATCCTCTGGCCAAGCTTTTCCCGAGGTGGGCCTACACTTCAGTGGCTGCAGTCTAACTTTACAGTCATTAGCTCAGGATCTTACCACTGCAGCCATGGCAGACTGAGCCATGGGTCTAAAATCCAAGTTCAATTAACCCATGCAGTGTTCCATGCTGCTGCATTAAACAGGTGGTGTGCCAACAGAAAGCTATTGTGAGTAGGACTACACTACTTCCAAACTTATTAGGATAGTTTTGACATATTCTGGACTAGCCTTAATTGTTCCCAAATACATAGTCCTTAAAGAAGAGTGGAGAGCACACCATTTTTAAGTTATTTACACATCCATGGAGGTCATGCAGAACCCAAGCGCTCTTTTAGGTAGCATCAATGGGAAATCTCAGTTAATAATTCATTGGTGCGGGGTTTTCAGGATTTTCTCCATACATAAAGACCTTTCTTGGTCTTGTGTAGGAGAATGGAACTACAAGATGTGACCCAAATATCTCTCCACATGTCTGCTCTAACAGCTTTCAAGTGCTGGCAAGGAAATGTAAGCTCATCTTCTCACTCCCTTGAACAATGTTATGTTGTCACAGCAGGAAGCAGATGGGACCTCTAGTGAATTTTTTAGGGGTCAGTGCATGGAAATGCAGCTTCTGAGCAAACTCTTTAGCATAACAACATGTGGCATTCATGCCTGATTCTGCTGTTAGCAAGGCTGGGATCTGACTGTAAAGTTAAGCTAGGCTTTGATTGTTTCTGTAAGTTCTTAAAATTACATTCTTTGGCAGCTAACACTCAACTCAACCTAGGAAAGTTCTGAAGGAAAGGGTCTCTCCCCTTGTTTGCTCTTTCTCTGGGCAAGCCCTTACAAAGTTGTTCTAAATGAGAGCAATTTGCAAGGCTGTGGGACTCTACAGACTCATTTGAAACAATTCACAATGAAAAAATGGTTCAGACAAGTGCTAATTGAAACATTCAGAAACAAGACTAAGGCAGGGGCAACCAGTTGCCTGAATCCTGAGCTCTTGCAGCCACTAGTAAATAGTCCAATTCAAAAGACCTTGGAAAAAGACGCTTTATGCAAAGTCAAAGGACCATGCCAGCCATCAAGCAATCTCTCAAAGTGCAGCCATTATCTGGTTTGATTATCATTCTTTTAATTGAAAAAAGAAATCTATAAAGTTAAAATGATCAAATGAAGAGCACACTAAACTTTAGGAAGAGGGGCAGAAGTCTATATTTACCTACAATCATCATTGATTTCAAAGCACCCCATAAAGGCTGAGGCACCTACTCGGAGAATTACAGCTTATAACCATACCTGAAGGGTCATACCCTAACCCCACCCTCTTTCTCCTCTGTACTACTGCTGTGTCCTATCACAAGGGAAGGGTTTTCCTGCCACAAAAGGATCCTCAAGGATAATAAAGTTCCTACCTAAGAACAGTTGCACTGGCTGTCACAGGAGATGGAGAAGTGTTTGAACATGGAGTATTTGAGAACAGAGCACAGGGTACTGTTCCAGCTGATGTGAGATAATCATTCCTCTTTGGATTGTCTAAAATATGCCAAGAACTGATGCAATTTCTATGCTGTCCCAGGAAGAGGAGAACAAAAAGATAACCCCTCCTCTGTACAACATTGGCTCCTGTACTGTGCTGCATAAACCATGGGATTTGGCTTCAAGTCTTAAGCTGCACCAGGGGAAGTTTAGGCTAGACATTAGAAAAAAATTCTTTACAGGAAGAGAGATTGGGAATTGGAATGGGCTGCCCAGGGAGGTGGTGGAGTCACCGTACCTGGAGGTGTTTGAGAAAAGACTGGACGTGGCACTGAGTGCCATAGTTTAGTTGATAAGGTGGTATTAGGTCATAGGTTGGAATTGATGATCTCCAAGGTCTTTTCTGACATAATCGATTCCGTGATTCTGTGAACTCTATATGGGACACTCCAGACACGCAGGTGTGCCCTGATGTATCAGACTCTGCTAAAATTGGGAAATCATCAATTTAACAAGTAGCATCACTTAAGGTGGACTGGTGATTTGCAGCCAAAGGGAACCCAAAGCTTTTGTAAGATACGTAGCCTTGAACAATGCTTCCTATGGTGATGCTTTTTTCAAGTGCCAAAGTCTCAAAAGCTCAATTGATCCTTAAAATAGAAATTATAATCTCATAAAATGAAGAACCTTTTTCTATAACTGAGCTAATTCAAATGAAATGACAGTATCTTTAAACATTTCTTCGAGACTTTTAACTTTTTGTATCATAGGGCCAAAAAATTCTCCTTTGTGAGAAAATGAGAAAATGCTTTTTTCTGTGATACCTCTGATAGTTCATTCAAAGCCATATTCTAAAGATCAATAGCAAGTGTTTGATTTTTTTCTGAGGAAGTTTGTGATTTTTTTCTGAGGAAAGGGAAATCTTACAGACTTGAATGGGCATTTCTGCCGCTATTTAACAAAGAAACCTTGCCAAAGTTGGCTTCTGTGCACCTCAAGCACAGATGACAGTCCTACCTTATGGCTGAGGACAAAATTCAACCCCTCAAAAATAACTACTCCAATAACATTACGCACCCCCCAGATTTTTCTCCTCCCAGTGCAGTCTCAGGTTGGTGCGGCAAGTTCTTCACAATACAGCACTTTAAAAAAAATACCGATGTTGTCTTCTTTCCAGGTCTAGCCTGACTGAAGGCTGTTGTCTACAGTGAGCAGTAGTGCTTTCTGATACAGGGACAGCCATAAAAAAGCACCTTTTCCTTCTACACACACACACACACACACACACACATGCAAGACGCAAGAGCAAAACCCTTGAGGAAAAAAGGCAAATTTCCTTTGGAACCCACTTGCCCAAAGGGTGAAAGGCAGGTCAGCCTTCCTTACAGCTTGTAAGGCTCTCCATAGAGGGTGAGCAGAAGAGATTCTGGGAAAGAGAATTGCTGAGAATGAGGATTTCACCCAAATTTCTGTAAGGAACTTGTGTACGTAGTGTTGCTCTTCACCTGCCTTTGCTTCTAGAATTTCATCACAGGATAAAGCAAAACACCAATATATAATACATCAATATATAAACATCAAGTTGCTGCACAGTGCAACATATCTAGAAAGGATGAATTTTATATTAGTTGAACACACCTGCAATCAGAAAACTGAGATAGTGCCAGCAACTGGTGATGGAAATGTATGTCTTAGAAACAAAAGCATCTGTTTGCAATAGTAGCAGGTCATATAGCTCCACTGTGCACCTGGGAAGGTGAGCAGAGGTTGAAGGACAGCAAAATACAACTTCCCAGGCTCCTGAAGCCTTAGCTGACACCAGCAGTTCTTCAAATCCTACAGGCACACACTCACCCACATGGTTAACCTGGGGAAATCGCCCTCTCATTTGATTAAATGATCTATCTCACAGGTGTCTCCATATCATTTTGTTTCCCTTCTGTTTTTTGTTGCATCTACTTTCTCTGGGTGAACTGACCTTGCTGAGGCTGCTGTGCCACAGAACTAAGCACCTACTTTTGTAGGGCTGTAATGAAGCTCCCCAAGAGTCTCACCTCCTGTTTAAGACTGCACTGTGTTCATGTAGCCATAACACAATCTATAAGGTCTACCACTGCCTGAGACAAAGTTGTACATGAGTCACAGAAAAGGGCAGAAAGTGAAACAGGAAATCACCAAAGGAGCAGAGAACAAAGCAGAAAGCCATACAGTATTACATGATTTACATGACGGAGTAAGGAAGATGCAGCTCCTGTACTCATTTCTCAACCCCCACCATTACTTCTACTGCAGCAGCACCATAGCCTGATTCAAGCCACGACCCTCTCTGGTCCTCAGGAAGATAGGCGGCACACTCTCAGGAAATGTGGCCCCAAGGAAATCCTATGGGGAGAAAAAACCAAAATGTTCTCTGATAAGGGCTGGCTAGAAAATAAGGTTGAATTATGAACAAAGCCACCATGAATATTCATTGTTAGTAAGCAGGATTACATGCAAGGAAATGCCTGATTCTAACATTTATCTTTCATTTTACCCCAGATTGCTGTGGATTTTGACTAACTGCCTAGTAAAAATGGGTTAGATAGTTTCTCTTTTTATTACAGGAATTTCCTATGCTTCTTGTACTGTATATCCGCCAAGATCTACATTTTCACACGTTCAAACTTCCCAGAAAATAACCCGCTTCGACTAATTTATATGCAATTTCTGTCTCACCAATATGCCACCCAGCACTCTTGCCTCACTGGAGAGCACACTCTTGATGATACTGATCCTTTCCCAAAAGCAAGCAGGAACAACTATTTTTGGCACATGAGCTCTTACTCAGACCCATCTGTACCACTCTACCTACCAACTGGATGGTGACAAAAGGTAAACATTAGAAAGAAATGAGATAGCTGGCAAAAGAGCCATAGGCAATAGATGAGAGAGATCTTTTCCCTTTGCATGCATCTGACCTCACTGCTATTCACAGCTGATTAACATCAACTGCCATGGTCAACACTTAATTCACAGAGAAAGCCGCTGCTAGTTTCACTTCATTAACATTGACATCTGAACTCTGCAGCTACAGTGGATTACTATTAATAATTATTTATGATCAGCGATTTGCACAGAGCATGCTGCCCAGTGCTGGGAGTCAGGTGATGAATCTCCAACATCAATTCACAAGCTGTCCACCTCTGCAGCCACGCAAGGAGCCACTTTACCTCGCCTCTCTCACACTACCACCACTGACGCTTGTCCGACCATCAGTGCAGTGTGTTTTCACATGCAAAACTCGCACTTCCTTCACACGTCTGGGTAGGGTAGGAAGCTGCAGCAGACTAATAATATTCCTTCTTTGAGGAAAAATGCCAGGGGGGGTGAGAAAAGCTAGATGGTAACAGTAAAGGTCAAGACTGTAAATATGCATGTGCAAAATATTTTATTAGCCTAGGTTTCTGGTTCAGAAAGACACCTAGAAGTCCAGCTCCTCTCAGGTGTCTAACTAGCAAGATTCCACTTTTCCTCTATATTTACAGGTGGAGCTACTGAAGTTTTATGCAGAGTACAAAGTCCTTAACCTTCTCCTCCGGCAGTGAGTGGAGTTGAAAACTTAAATTCATACACATACAGATGTGTTAGGCTGAATTAAGGCCACAGAACTCAATTCCTTTCAGGGTCAACTCAACATGCACCTTAAGGCACCTCCAATCCACCAGGCACAAGGCTCCCGTGAGCAATGCAGCCCTGGGTGAGTAACAAAGTAATGAAGTGATAGTGGAGGCGAGTGCGGGGTTTGCACCAAAGCAGATCTCACAGTTTCCAGATAGCGTTACTCAGGTCAGACCAGACTGGCAGTGTCCCACGCAGCTCCCCACAGCTCACAGGTGGAAAAAGTGAACCAGCTCCCTTCATACCCACAGCACAAACCGGCTCTCCTGTGCCAGTGACTGCTGCTGCACTTTGCCTGACTACACTCATGCAACTGACTTGGTAATTTCTATATAACTACAGTTAAGTGCGCAGAATTACTGCCTAGTCTCAGCATCTTCTTACTTTATTTTAGCTTGATTTCTCCCCCAAAACTGGGCAACCCAGAGATGTTGACAGGAATGGTCTAATAAAACAGAAAGGAAAAAAATCAGAGCCTCTGGCACTATTGTGGTGCCTGGGAGAATGAAATTCCCAGGACACTTTACAGTTCCGCAGGTTATTATTTTTCTCTTTCCATTCTCACACTTTCTCCCAGATGGAGAAAATCCTCAACCACAGGCTCATAAAATAATAAGCTTCCACTTGGTTTTAACATATTTTCTTACATAAACTTTAGGCAAATATAGAATTATTTCCCCTTAACTGCACATTTTCTTCCTTTAATGCTAAATACATTGAACTGAGCTTAACTGTTTTCTGGGAAAAAGTATTCTTTTCTAGTAGAGAAGTTCAGCACATCTTTATTATTTCAGTTTTCACGTGACAATACAAAAATTGAGCAAGTTGGTATCATTGCACCTGGTTTCTAAAGCTTCAAGAAAGAATAACCACTGCATTTGGAAGTGCTTGATTTTTAGAAGATTACAGAGGCTTGCAGTGCCGCCATCACTACTTTGTCATATATACACAAACCCAAATCAAAGAAAACTTCAGCCTGTTCAAGATTTTGCAGTTTTAAAATAGCTTTTAGCATATACTTAGTAACTGTTGCTTCTGCCATCAAAATTTTAAAAATGCAATTTAAAAATCAATGAAAAAGAATCGAAAATTTCATGTCAATGTTTTTGCTCTTGTACTTTATTCATAAGAGTTCCTCTCTGTTACAACTCTGTTAAGAAAATCTAAAGGAAGAAAGTAATGGATTTGTAAAGAAACACTGAATTTTACTGAGAAACAAAATCCTGGTAACAGTGACATTACTATCAAACCATATGTTTAATTCAGAAAAAAAAAAGAAAAAAAAATGACTAGTCATCCTATACTTGGGTCTATGGCTGCATTCACAGAATTTAGCAGTTGTACTCTTACACACATTTCTTTCCCCCTTAGCATATATACTTTTTAGCTATGGAAACAGCCTTTTCAACTCATGTCCAGAGGCATGAGAAAACACATAGAGATAAAAAGAATCATGTTATAGTCTAGAAAGTTTGCTAGACCTCCGTCATTAAATTCATTAAATATAAGATATAAATTATTTAAAAAGAATTAGACATGTTTCTAGATAGAGTGCTCAGGAAGGAGGCTCCTTAGAGTCATAATGGTTGATAGTGGTTGCAATTAGAAACTAAAATTGCAATCTACAGGAAATTAGAGCTTTCTGAATTTTAGTTTTCCTCTGAATCTGAAACAAAAGCTCATTTTCTCATGAAATCTAATTTGACCCCCTTTGGCCTTTTCAAAAAGTTCTGCTTTGATTAAATTTATAAGTTTTTCCTATATGTTTTCCTTAGTGTATAACACAATGAAAAATATATTGCAAATAAAAGAAAAATGTCCAGGCAAACAAGGCACAGACTTACTGACATTTGCTTTACAATTTCTTTACATCCAATTGTGCTGAAAATAGCATGTGTTTTAGCTAAATAGCATGTTCCAACAGGAAAATGTCTTTTCAGCTAATTTTTCCAAAGCCTCAGTTCCTTTCATGAACACATTTTGGATGACAAGGAAAGTAATTTACTGCAAGTTTGAAAAAGTGGAGGCTGACTTCTGTCTCCTTGCCTCTCTCTGCTTTTTCACAGGAGGGGAGCTGCTTCAAAATTCCTGTGTTTTTAAAAGCCAGAATTAACTCTTACTCCACCATATTTCAAGCAATGAGATCTGGTTTCCTATCACTCTTTGTCTTGTGATTGGATTCTCCCATGTGTAAGGAGGTGAAAACTGACCAAAGAGTTTCCTGATGTTTACCTGTCTGCAGCATGTACAGAGAGAAAACTCTCTGGCATCCCGTGGAAAACAGGAAACATTGCAGGCTTTCCTGAATTGAGTCTCTTTCCTGAATTTAGTCTTCTCTTTCTCTAAAATGTTTGGGAAATTTTAATCTTTTGGACCTGTAGTACTCTGTCATACTTGGCTGAAAGTGCTCTGGCATTATTAGGCAGGCACACAGATGAAGATGTATGGTGTGGTCACAAAAGCATAATCTCTTTAGGACACAAAAGGAAAATTGAAATAGCTGCCTGTATGTGATGTTGAAAGATCCTTGCACTCTTTTGCAGCCACATTCAGGCAAGGAACTGTCTATGTTATGAGACAATTAGCAATCTGATGAGCAATTCACATATGAAAAGTGCTGCATAAATCCCAACATCATTATAGTTAAGAGCAGAGTAGTAATTATAACTAAGATTGCCTACATAGTTTCATTCCCAGTTTGACGGATTAATATTTTTTCCCCAAACACTTATAACTCTACCCTGCCTGGTGCTGTTCTTGTGAAAGACTCAATTAAGAGAATTCAACTGCTGTTGGAAGAGTTTGCTGTGGTGGGTGCAGCAGAGAGCTACACATTGGGGTTTAAAAAGAGCTTTCTCTTTCACTGACAATAAAAAATGAGAACAGAAAAAACACAGCTATTGTAAATTATTACCTTCATCCTGCCCTTCCAAAAGAATGTCTTTAAGCCTTTTTTCAGAGGGCAGAGTATTCTTCCATATACAAAGGTAATTTGCATTAGAAGCATAACAGGAAATGAAATAACCTTAAAATACAAATCAGGAATATATCCAGTATGCAAATCAACATCTTTATGAGCTGCAATAATGAGGAACAAGCAAATTAGAACCATTTCAAATTACCTTTTAATTCTTTCTGCATTCTCTTAGCATCAACAGATAAACAGGGCTAAAGATCTCACTAATTGCCACATACAGCACCACAGTCCGTATATACATATGACTCATATGACTTAAAAATAGCAAATAGTCACTACATACACCATTTAACTCACAGAGGCTGCCCGATTCTGACCTCACTCTTGTGTAAACTGGGATTTAACCTAGCCATGTAGAGGTAATTGCCCTCACAGAGATGTAAAGCTGGCGGAAACAATATCCTCACCAAACCCACACCACTAGTTAATGCCATTCACAATTTAAAAATGAAGCTATCAAAACTGACTAATTTTGTTAAACCAAACAGAGTGCTCATGAACCGTCTTTTAAGTCTTTAATCAGGCACTTGAGCCTTTTGCATTGCCACACACAAAATTCAGGCTACAGATTAATTTGATTTCTGCCATGTGCATGAGGTACCATGCATCAGCAGCTGGTTATCATCTGATCGCATGGAGCTTTTAGTTGTAGCAAGTCAAGGGTCCCCTGACTTCTGCCCAGGGAGGGCCAGACTGCCCCTGCTTTCCTTCTCTTGGTTGTTGAGAATCAGGGCATGCACAGACTGTTTCTGTGGGGTAGATGATGCATAATGAGGTCTTACCCTGTGCCCACCAAGTCATGCGTCACAGTACTTAATTAATGTCAATGCCAACTGTAGGTATGAAGGGTGTCCTTGCTGGGAAAACTTAGGAAAAGCTGCTATTTTGCTGCTCACTTATATTATTTAAAGTTTTACAGAAACAGTAGACCTTGGGGATGAAGCTGTGCAAGTTGCTCAAGGATGACTCTCTGAATTCACAGTTTAGAGTCAGTTCTTGAACCAGACTCACTCCTTATGAACAAATTGGAGCTCGTCTTACTGAGAAAGCGCTTCTATTTTTTTTGTGAGCTCTCCTTTTTCCAGGAACACTTCCTTAGTATACACACAAAAAATGCGTTACTATCACTCAGACTCCCCCTTACTGATTTTGTCCATCATTAGAAAGCCAACTCAGAGTTTTTGCATTGCTTAGCAAACAGACAAAGTTCTACAAGAAAGGACAAGTGTCACATTTAGGACACTTCAGTATAATGGGTCTTGTAAGAGGGGCACTGGGCATCCCTCAGGAAGACAATCTGTCAGATATATTCTTGGGTCTTGTGAAGTCCCTGGCTGGTAGCTGAGATTCAGCTGCAAAATCATGCTGAGGCATTAAGGCTGGCTAACAGATCAGTTTTCCATAGGCACAGAAAGAAAATCATACTTTGTAAGGCCCCACCTACAAAGTTCAGTGCAAGTTCAGAGGTCAACAAAATAAATATAGTGCATTTACATTTGCAAATAGACTAAATAGCACACAATTAGTTTATGAAGGGCAGTGTTTGATACTCAATTTGAAAGCCAGTTTTAGAGACCTTAAGGAAACCATGTATTTGATTAACTCATTCTTATAGTATAAATAGAGGTAGATTCAGAAGAACTGACAATTATATTTCTTTTTTATGAAAATGCATAGAGACTGTACGCCATCCTTCCATCTGCTCTAATTATGGTCATATACAGCAAAAAAACCCAACCAAAACAAAACGAAAGACGCTTACTTAGGCCTGGTCCTGCAAACATCTGACCAGATGCAGAATGTGTGAACTGGCTTCCCCAAAGCAAAACATGCCACTTCTGCTAAGTACAGACACAAAGGCCAGGGTCCTTTTGTGCTTTGCAAACCTGTAACACACCAATAGGAAAAACTTTCTCAAGTCAACTACTCTCAAAAAAAAGGGCATAAAAATTATTTCAGTACCATCATGCAGTGTGTGATGTCTGCATGTGGGTATTTCAGATTCACAACATATCTGGCCAAAGGCCCAAGAGACTGAGCTAGTTATCCCCTTGCCTAAACAGCCATACTTTCTCTATCATGGGAAAAGCAAAGGAGGAGATGATTTTCAGAAAATGGTAAACTCTAATTATTAGTCTCCAAGGTTATAATTGTTGCTATTAGACTGCTCATTTTAAATTATTTTCAGTAAACCTATTAATTTTTATCTTTTTCATATCAGAACTTTTCGATCCAGGTTATGATATGAAGTAATATGTGTCAACCTGAAGCTTAACATCTAACACCAAGGACAGATAAATTGACACTGGCACTGTTCATTTTAAGTGTCTTAAGTGGTTTACAAGGTTTAATATAGAGAAGATTGTGAAAATACTAGGTTTAAACACCCAAGGGACCTTGGGGAAGAACCAAGAACTGTGACCTTTTGGATGTCTGACTTTGCAGACACAATTGTTTCAGTGGTTTTCTTTCTCTTTCACACCTTTGGGTTTTGGTTGTTTGGGGTTTTGGGGGTTTTTTGTCTGCTTCTGCCTGAAATTTTAATTAAGACAAGCTTTCCAAACACTGCTGCTTGGAGTTCAGAGCAGAGACTCCTGAGAGCTCCTCTGATATCTCACAGCAATTGTTTTATGGGTAGCTTGAAAACTTGTTTCTACGATGTCCTACACTCGACTGCAGCTATTCAAGATTCCTTTATAGATATGATGTCCACCAGTAACCTTACGTTCTATTGCTTGGTGTCAATGCTTTTCTCAGAGCTGACAGGAAGTATTGTTCAACAGTTCTGGGCAAGTCAGTTTTACTTCTCCATTTTAATGTTTTATTATGAGTTTTGCCTATGTATCTAAGCTTAGCCCCCAAGTCTTGCTGCCTGACTCCCCCACAGATTTTTGTTGCCTCCTTCCATAGTTCACATGTTTTTAAAAAGTTCTCATTTTATCTTTTTATCTAGAAAAGACATCTGAAAGCTTCATAGTTTACCTAGAAGAGCTAAACAAAAGAGAGCAGTGAAGTTATGGATTTAATACTGAAATCAATTGCTTTCTTGCCCTGTTTTCTCAGGTGCCTCCAACCTCCTTTCAGTAAACAGAATGCTCTTTCTGAGCTGTGCCTGCACTGAAAGTCCCCCAGCCACCTGGGAAGTGCAGCCAGCTACTACAACAGCCATTGAGCAAGGACAGCTCCTGAGGCTGGCCTCTCCACTTCATGGTCAACATGCTGACCAGGAACCTTGTCCTAAATTTTCTCTTACTCAGGCCAAACACTTGAAAGTCAGGGTTGCAGATATGCTCTGACTTCTTCCAGAGATGACACCCCCAATGGACTAAGCTTGAAATATACTTGTTAAAGCAAGAATGAAACTCTTAGCAAGTTTGGGGGATATAAATATGCAAACACAGTGCATTTGGAGAAAATCTCATAGGTAACACCTCAGAAACTTCAGCTTTTGCTACCTGTCAGAGGAAATTAAAAGGCCAATGAGGATATCAGAAAACATGGAATAGAAGCCATGGCAATTCTCAATACATTTGTTTCTCGCTGATAAATTAGATAGTCATGATGTAATTGGCATTTTGGTGCATTTTATTGAAAACTGGATTCCACAGGGTGCTAAGCAGCTATGTCTATTGCTTTTCTGCAGCTTGGTTTCACTGAAATCCACTGAGCTTGAGCGCAATTCTAAGTGCTTTACTGCGCAGGACAAGAATGTTTAGCACTCCTTTCTTTTATAGATGCAAATTTATACTTGTCTGCTATTCATGGATCATCTCTCCCAGCTTGGCAATGACTGACAAGAAAGTGATAAAATGAGGAAATGTAACTTGACATTTATTCAGTGTAAATACTTTGCAAAGCTACAGCTTCACAATCTCCTTTCTTTGGGTAAATAATTTGAAATACTGTAAGCAATGATAGTGGATGACTGGAAACAGAATCCCTCAAAGTCCAGTAAGACTGAAAGAAACCACCAGTAATGACGTATTTTCTTTTCAATCGCCTCCATCTATTTTCAGACAGTTCTGTTTGTGCTGGCCTAAAGCTTACTAAAAAGCAATGAAACATATACAACATCTGTGCAAGTAATACAACTTCCACACAGGTTAAAATACTGGTACTACTGTATACCTATACATAAACCAAAAATAGAAATGTGCACATTAAACTAAGCCAAGTTTTTCTGCAGCTGTGCCTCTGATCTATGGATGTTTGTGAGGTTTAAAGTTTAATCATACATTCTCAGTTACACTTAAGACCAAAGAACAAGAGACTTTAAATTTCTAGCACAGTGGGTTGCAGTGCAACAAGATCTGCCTTTCTCAAAGTGTGGCTCTCCATAGAAATGTTTGGATTCATGAGGCAAGAGTTGCGTCTTAATTGCTCCTGATACAGCTGAGGCTTTTCCCCAAAATGCTGCATATTGAGGAAGGTCAGACCATACTCAAAGAGCCTGGATTTCTCTTCTATTTTGCATTTTTGTAAAATGCTGTATCCCTTTTGCTGAACTCCTGTAGGTGGTAGTGTTGGTATAATACGTTACAAAAAATTATTGAGGCCTCTTGAGACACTGCCCAACCCTCCAGAATGTGCCTTCATTCTAAGGCACATTGGCTTAGTGCCAGGATATACTTCCTCTAAGGATGGTACTCCTTGTTCTTAGGATCTATAAACAAATAATTAGATTACTTTAATATCCATATTTTCTCAAGAAATAGTGACACCTGTGGTGTCAGAACAGGTATGGAGGGGAATACAAACAGAATCTATAACTAGGACAGACCCCATTGATGCCGTTATTCTTGAAGTTTAGCTTACATTTCTTCAAATAGTGAACAAGTAATGTTGCTTCTTTTTCTACCTCAATCCTCTACCTTTGGCTAAACAAAAACTCACAAGAAGTGGTGTCATCTAGATTTTGTACAGCTTTTTGATAAAAATTTTTTAAAATTCCAAGACTTTTAACTTAACAATTTTTTTTTTTCTTGAAGAACATAAAAACAAAACTTAGGACTTTACTCAAAAGCGGATACAATGCATTTTGATGGAAAAGATAATTAGCAAATTGATAGTTTTGTTCTTTGTTCATATAACTCCAGTTACTGGATGTTGAATCAAACACACAGGAAATGCCTTCCTGTAGAAATGCAAAGTCTCTGTTTCTTATTCTGCCATAAAACTCCTTGGTAATAATTGTAAATATGTCAAATAGAACTAAGCTTCAAGTCTGGGTCATGGAAACAATAAAAAGGGGTTCTTCCAAAGGGTAGGTAACAATTGGTAATTCAAACAACTGCCGTCCAGATGGAAAAGGACTTTAAGAATTCTTTATCCCCTTACCAAGGGAAGGCTAAGAAAAAGTCTCTGATAATAAACCAACCTCAAAAAGCCCTCTTGAAACTTTAACAGGGTTGGTCAGAGACACTTGCATATGAACAAATGAAACCATGGCTGAGGAGTGTTTGGAAGGCAGCAGTCCAGCAGACCGTACACCAGCACCTCTGGCTGAGAGGCAGCTTTGCTGCGAGGATCTCAGCTCAGCCCAGTACAGGTCCCTCTCTTGCTCTTGTCATGCCCACTGTCTCTCCAGGGCACTAAAACAAATGGCATTTCAGACTTGCTCTGGATTTGTCTGTCTTCAGTGAGCCCAGCAAGACCACTCTCCCTTTACCTGAACGATATCTGCTGCTTGCTCTTCTTACCAGTGCAAGAATAGTGGCTTCTGCATCTTGGCAATGACTTATTTCTGCTGAAGTTGTGTTTGAATTTAGCAAGAAAGTCGATTTCAGCTGCCTCTCCCCTTCCCTCTCCCCACCCCTCCCCCCCCATCCTTTTAGGCAAATTCAACTGAAGTGTTGAATGTCAAACACAGTAAAGATAAGGCAGTTCCAATGAGTGGCAGAATTAATCAAATGTCTTAGTTTCACAAGATTAGGCTGGCAAGTCTCTGTTAAAAAGCCCACACAGTAAATTTAGAGCTTCTCTTTACCAATGAAATCAGCTGTTTGACAACATAGTATCTCTGCCAGAATAATCCAAGAAAAAACTGCCCTCAGATAATCTCCTTGAGATCTGAAGATTCACAGTACAAAAATGAAGACAAAAATTAACTACTGGAAGCTATAAATCATTATTTTATAAATCATTATTATAGGAAGTATCAAGCAACTGCTAGACTTCCAAAACTCTGCATCACACTGAAAAGGACTGCAGAGTCCACCCCCTGTAGCTCATCTATAGTTTTGAAAAGTCTAGTTCTTGCATGTTACCTGACAGAGTAAAGCACGAAGACTACAAACCTGGAAGCAAAGTGGGCTTAAATGTTAGAATTAGGCACATATCTCCTCTTGCCTGCCTCCCGAAATAAGATTCAGTGTTGAGGGTTTTTTGCTACTTTTGAATACATGCTCAAAACCAAAGCTAGCACTCCCCCTGCTTAGAAGTGCCACATTCCTCCTTTTAATATGAGGTTATGGCATACAAAACCTTACCCTTTTTAATCAGTAGTTCAGACCTGATTGGTGGTAATTGAAAATGATCTTTTTCTGACAGAGGGTTTCATAGTGAGTATAAAATAACTTCGTCTAGTGCTCAAGAGACCTGACACAGACATCACAAATGGTACTCATTAGCTGAGCCATCTGAGCCATGGGGTCCTAACTACCCTTCTGCATTACTGGCAGAGCTTCCCCACCAGAAGCAGAAAGGAGCAGTAAGAGAAATGTTATTCTGTGCTTACCCTGAAGGTTATTGATACAGAAAGCCCTAAGTCCAAATCTACAGAATGGAGTCTCCTGAGGTGAATTGCTACTAAGAAAATACTACCAAGCCTCTGCTGGAAAAGTGAGATTTGGGTGGCCATTCCTTGAGATACTTGTAATGAATTCCTTTCACCCTAGATTGACATACTGCCTAGGAAAGATTATAAAACACATGGTTGTGGCTCTTAGTACTGAACTCCTGTGCTTCCAAGACTTTCTGGGAAGCTTTAGACTATCGATTACAAAGAAAACATTCAGCAATACTTCTTTCATAACCTTAGTCTTCTAAAGAAACAAATTAAATGATAGTTCAAATATAAGCCAAATAAATCACTTGAAATCTGAATTGAAGAATATCATGCTTCTATCCCCAAACCTGTTAGGCATTTACCATTGTTCTTCTGTCTCATTGAGTTTTTCCCTGTCTTAAAAAGCATAAGACTGGGTGAAACACAAAGAATGGCAGAATAGCAGGAAAATAACATCCACAGATACAGTCATGCATTCCCAATTGTAATTTGATCTGGCCTCCTTTATTCCTCTCTTGCTATTTTTCCAGGAACTTGAAGATGAGTGGTTACTATGCATGGAAACACTGAGCTTCTGTTGATTGCCGGAATGCTCACAGAGCATGTGCAGAAAGAAATTGTGCCTAAGGAAGGCAATATGCTAACAGTCTCAAAAAACGTACATCCAGGTAAGGAAGAGGCTCAGCCTAGTGTTAGGCAAACTACTAGTAGTGTTTTTTGGGTTAAACTACAGAGTGGATGACTACAAGATTTATTGAACAAACAATCCATCTTTATTGATTTGCAGGTACAATAAACAAATTGCTTTTACAAATTGAGCACATACCTATTAGTAGGATCACTTACTCAGAATTAAATTGGGGAGGGGATGCAAGTTAAAAACAACAAAACACAGCATAAATGGAGCCACCTAGGTAGAAAATGTTTCCAGCAGTCAATTTTCATAACCAATTGCTCAGCTGCTAAACAAGCGGGCACACTTCATGCATATTCATTCAGCCACCAATGCGTTGCATGACAAATATAATCAAGTCTAGGAAAGAAAAAATGCAAGAGTTGAAAGAATTAAGGGAATGAGTAAAGGAAAGCAAATCACTTTCTTCTCTGGACTGCTAGTTTGAAACCAATCCATATTAGTAGACATGAAGTTGTAAACTTCCAGTGTCTGACTGTGAACTGCTCCATGTGAAATGAGTTGGAAAACTTCTTCCTGTCCTACTAAATGCCAAAGCCTGTGAATGCCTGTTCATAACTGACTTCTGAGTTCCTAGATACCATGAATGCAAGAATTAGAATCAGCACAGCAAGATGTAAGCATCCACACTACTGTCTGTTTTCCTCAAGGATGTAATCTGCTTCTTTCTACAGAGTTTACTTGCCTGGTCTAACCATCATTTTCCTTTTTATTTATTACAGAATTACTGTCATGCTTTGAATGCTAATGTCTGGCCAGTTTCTTATTAAGGATTCAAAATAATATTAATCTCTCTATTTCAGAAACATAAAGGCTAAAAAGCAGAACTAGAGAAAGATGTCATGCTCTTCCACATGTAAGAATAAAAAAATGCTATAATGTCTAACATTAGAAATTCTTAGAACGTGTGCAACAAAAAGAATGTTCAAATTTTGCATGAAAAGGTTGAAGTTTTTCTCTCATGCAAGTAAAGTGTTAACTGGATACAGTCTTCATAAACTGTGTGAACATATTTGTGGGGCTTGGATCCAGTTTCGAAACAGCTATAAATTACTATAATATGGCACCAATCTTTCATAAAGACAGAGGATATGTGCAAATATTTTTTGCTGTAATAATCATACAAGATTATTTTATTTAAATGGCAACTATAATCTAAAGCTTGCAGGTTCAATGCTAAAGATACTTGCCAAGTTGGGTCTGAATTTGACTTCATGTGCTGTGAGCCAGGGAAGCTCTACATTAGCACCAGTTATGACCCAGTTTTGATGACCTTCGAGCACTAAGAGCAGAGCACACTTAGTGCTACCAGTTCTCATAATTTCAGCCTTGACTAATACTTTGTCAGAGGAAGTAAACCACAGCTTCACTATAACCCAGTACTTCATGACACTTTGGAACAAATTTCCAAGACCTGCTTTCAATGAGAAAAGACAGGATCTAGAATTAGCAACAGCCACTTGCAAAATCAAGTTTCCCAGCTTCCCAATACAATAAAACAACAGGAATGATAAATTGCACTTACATTTTGCCCAGTCCTTACTGCAAAGGCCTTCTTGGCATGTCGAGAGGAAAAACAGAAAAACCTCCCTCTTCCAGTACCAGCTGAACTGAATTCATTGAGCTCAACACAAAGTTATTTTTTCTTGCTCTGTCTTCTGGCAGTAGCCTCCTTTCTGAAGGAAAAGACTCAAACAAATCAGTGGTGTATCTAGAGTATACACTTCTGAACTGGCCAAAAAGCTGAAATAGAAAGTCTTGGTAATTTGGAAAGCAATTCAGCCCTAAAGCATTTGGATTAAGTTCCACAAAATGTTGTTTGGTTGCAAGACTCACCTAGCTGAAGAGCAGTGGTTCTTGTATCAGAGGCACTGGTACTTATGTTCTTGAGTTTTGTGGTTTTATTTTATTTGGAGTTTTTTCATGGAAATTATTAGTCTATTTTGAGATTCACCCTGCTCCTTCAGATGCCTAAGCCCCAGTGAGGGTCAGGGCTGCCAGAAAAGTAACAGCTCAAAGTCGTTCTGACCTCTGAATCCTGCTGTTGCTGAGCAGAGGTCCCAGCACCAACAGCTTCCTGTGCTCACACCTTTTTTCCAGGAGAGGGAATGCAAACACACGCTGCAAACTAAAGAGTTGATTGCAAAATGATTTAGTCTACAACAGCAGTATTTGACCAGCTCGTGGAGACCAATGGAGTCAGCACAGGCCCCTCCTGTGGAGCTCTCAGAACAATTTTTAAAATGTCACACAATTGATGGTGGCTGAAGCTAAGATTCCAGCCGAACTTATGAGTAAAAACAGTATTGAAGGCGGTCTCATGCACCAGTAGACTCTAAACTAATTTAGCCACATCAGTAGCACTTTCATACTGGTAGTGGCTGGCCTTATTTACACAGTTATCATTTCCAAGGTAACAGCTGAATTCAACAGCTTGTAGTCCTCCTTCCCACGAACATCTCATGGGGTAGGTATGGAGGACTTGGAGGCTTCAATCAGGAAGGAGCTGCCTTCTGCCTTTAACTCTCCCACAGCATGATGGCTGTTTGGAGAATTAAAGCTTTACACAAAATACACACAACAGCCCCTTGGTGCTTCCTTACTCGTATCAGCATGTCTCTGCTCAGAGAGGGCTGTAAGAGAAGCGTATATAGTATCAAGATACAAATACATTAAAATTATTGCTCCATCACCCAACATCACAGGAAATATTCCGCCTAATGGTGTAGATTCAAGGGCTTTGAAATGAGCTACCAGGGGCTGTGAGCCTAAAGAGAATCTGTGTGCCAAGCCATTTGAGTTTATGTTTGGTTTTATTTTTCCACTCCTTTTATCTTCTTTAATATACTTACATTAAGCTCCTTGAGTCTGTGCCGTGCAGGAAGTTCCTGAAGCAGGGTAAGGCCTCACCAACTGAGTAAGACTGAAAGCCTGTGTGTAGAAGGGGAAGATGAGCTGTAAAGGCATCAGATTTGTGCCTGGAGTGGAACACTCTAATCTGAAGATGGCAGACTTGGTGGGGAACACAAAAAAGCCTGACTGTCACACTGCCATCACAGTGAGTGAGGAGACATTCTTCTATTAACTGAGGTGCAGGAGATCTTGAAAATAGTCTCAGCATTTGAAATACATGGGACAATGCTGACATACCCTAAGTTTAGTACTGTACTAAAAATTATTTTAGCACACCTTCCAAAAAATGCAGTAAGTGCAGTTGGAGGACTGGCAGGCTGCTGCCAGTAAAACTCTGCTGGAAGAGCTGAGGAACTTCCTGAGTACTTTTGTTTAAAACAAACAAGAGGTTTTCCAGGAAGTTCTGAGCAATCATCTGACCTTGTGAGTAACTTAACAGCTACAGAGAGGAAAAAAGTACCCTAAGATGGAGAGACAAAGATTTAAGTAAACAAGAAAATGCACCAGCCTGCTTGAGGAAATTAAGAAAGAACAGATTGAAATGTGCCACAGGAATTTTAGCAGAGAGCAACCAATCCAGTGAGATTTGTGAGAGAACTCCAAAGAATGAAATGTTGTAAAGACAGCCTACTGACTCCACACAGGGGATTTCCTCTGGTGTGTAACTCCAGAAGAGCCTTCTCTCCCCTCCAGAGTTTAAAGTTCTCTCTGTCTTTGTGCTTACTGCTTTCCCCAAGTAAAGCAGCTTCTGTCTTTGGAGATGATGGGGGCATCAATATTCTCTACAAGAGACCACAGTGTCATCATAACACAGAAGAATGAAGAGCCCCTGCAACCTGCATGCTTTGTTCAGGGATCCCATCCCCATCCACAGAAATAAAGTCAACTACTGATAGCAATACTGCCCTGTGAGCAGCTTTTCTACTCAAGCCAAATTAATCATAACAATGCTATGGCTTTTCCAGTTAGGCAATCCTGCTTCTTAGGCTTTGATTCTCCTGCACTAGGAAGCTTCAAACGGACTAAAGTAAAGAGCAAGTCAAGAGAAAAAAGGAGATGAGCAGTTGCAGAGAAAATGAGCTTTTTCATGCCTATGAACAGACGCTGTGGGAATCTTAACACTGAATATCTCTCCAATTTAATTACAAGTACAATGTCAATTTTTGTTTTATGTTTGTGCACGCATATAAATACATTCCAACAAGTGTCTATTCATGTGCTGCAGCTCTCTCCTCAGCTCATAATATTGCCTGTCTTTGCAGTTGTGCAAATATATCTACACAATAGAGGAAATAGAATTAACTCCCTGGAAATTCAAGGGGGGGCACAGACACACACACACACACACACACAAATAAATGCCCCATTACAGGCCTCTGCTGTGGCTCTATCATTACATAAATCACAATTAGTAACATTGTAGGTTAGCAATAGTTTTAGGGCCATAGATAGCACAGCATCTAGTCTTTCCTGAAGCCATCTCTACCACTGCCCCTCAGCCACCAATATTTCATTGTAGACACCATGGTTGAAACCTTAACTTATGCAATATATACACCACAGATCATTGGGTTGCCCTGCAAAAGATTTGTCATGCTTCAAGCTAATTTTGCTATGTGTGCAAAAAATCTGAGCACACACCCTGTCTCTGAGATAACCTTCTTTAACCTTCATATCAGCACAGCAGTATTTCAGTGGTTCCTCATATCCAACACAATCCACTGAAGGATCAGAACAAGAGATAAGAGTGGATTACAAAGAGGAATTTAAATAGTAGTGTTCTGGCCTTGTTAGAAGTAAGTATTTTTGTTGGTGCAGATGTCTAAAAATACATTTTTTTACTTTTAAGTGGTAAACACCATCACTGATTTTTTTTTTCCAGTCTGTACAATTTTTAAGATAAACTGATTCTGAAGTGTACATTGTCCCTGGCTCTAGACTGCCAACAAACACAGTTTTGGGGTGGACTGTGGGGCCTGTTTACTTTTAGAGTTTTAAAACTAAGATTGCAAACAGATGGATGGATGCCTACCCCATCCCCCTCCTTTCTTGCAGAAGAAAAAATAAACAACGAAGGTTGATGATTTCTTTAGAGCAAACACCAAAATACTTGAGACAATAGGAGTTTTATTTCAGACTCCTCACCAGGACCAAGCTTATAATCTGCAAAACATTCAGTCTTGATTTGCTGAGGAGGAGGAAAGGACAGCTGTGTGTCAGCATCAATCTTCTCTGTGAAAACACAAACCTAATTCTGTGCCCTTTGATCTGGATGGTGATAAACAGTAGAATGACTCAAGACACCACTTTTTTCTACAACAGCCTAAAAAAAAAATAGCAGCAGAAAATAGTTTCAACTTATATGAATACTAACACCTCAGCAGACACAAGCATTTGCTAAATGTAACACTGGCCTTTCTGTTCCTTCCGTTTCAACAGTTGTATCTGGGTTTCTGCTCACACAAACATCCTCCTTTTGCACAAGTCAGATTCTAGTCACAAGCATTATCCTGGGGAAAATAAACTTCAGGGTAGGCTTGATTTTGATCTTATGAATACTGGTATGAGACAGTAATCAAACACAGTGATGTACCTCCACTGCAAAACAAGAGAAAGATGTCCTGTCAGACTCTGGTCCCTAAGTCCTCTGGCTTATCCCACTCATTGGACAAACTAACAGCTAGCCAAGACTATGCCTAAAGTTACAAGCAAAGGAAAAGGATTTTAAAATATTTTTTAATGGAATCTAAACAAATATAATACCTCTTATTAGTAATACATTTCTGTATACTACATTCACCATTGATAGGACAAATTGGAGAAATTACATTAAAACAGACTGAAAAATAATGCCAAGATAATGGCTTTTCTCCTTTTCAGCTCTGGAGCTGGAATACCAACATGTGTGATATCACAATAGGACCAGGTTATGATTCACCAACAGCAAGTAGCTTCATCCCCCAGAAGCAAATACCTTCCATGAAGCACACAGGAAACAGGAGCTCATGGCATTGACCCAGCATTAGGGGGACTTAAGGCTACACTTGGTATCAGGGCAGAACAAGGAACTACTGCTCACAACGTGACCCTGTGACCTCCCAAATTCCAGTGCATCCCTACATGACCATGAGTATGAGCCAGGGGTACTGTTCTGTTCTACACACCACTAATACAAACACCTTCCTTGAGAAAAAGCTGCTGCATGATTATTCTTGAGAATGGAGACTGGAGCAATCTCTGAACAACAAGTGCATCAAAGCTATTGACAGTGTAAAAAAACCCTTGCATTTTATCTGGAAGCTTCATCATTCAAGGATCACGAAGTATTCCTGTACACTAATCATACATTGCAATACCTGTGCAAAGTATAAGGCATGACCATGTCCACTGTACAGGATGAAACCATAGAAGATAAAGGCAGCATTCTCAAAAATGGCTATTAATTTTGGAAACTGTGGGGATTAGAAGTATTCTAACTGCAAATCTCTCCATAAGTAAAGTACAAGCTGCTTTGATACCTTTTTTTCCAATAGCAGTTTTAAAAGTTCACAGCACTTCCAAGAAAATAGATTTTTCAGATGTTGAGACCTTCAAAACGAATGGACATTCTTTGAAGTGTTAACCTTGTGACTGCACTAAGAACGTGTGCTGAGCCACTGACAGAGCTGGAAATGAAATTTCTGGGTACTCACTGCTTAGGAAACTAAATGTGCTTTCCCTTCTTTCCCCTTTTGGTAGGCATATGGATTTTATCTGTCATCCAAGCTGACTAACCCTATAACCCAGCAGCCAACCTCCAGCCACCAGGCAACCCTGAGGCCGCAATAGAAATTAGGTGCACAGTTTTGTCACTCTGATTTAGTGTGCTAGTACAGAATGTAGATAACAGACACTACATTGTTTTTCTCAAAGGGTAATGCCTCTCAAATATACTTTTAAAAAGTCCATGAATAGGCAAGTACATGTCAGCAACATAGGCCATGCCCAATGGCTGCCTTGGCCTTTTCACTCCTATTGCTTTAGACATCCATTTCTATGAACAGGCTACGAATAGGGAACAAATGCACAGGTTGATAGACAATCCCCCACAGCCCAAGGAAAAATCTGCCATTAAGTAAAATGTTGCTACAGACTGCACAAGAGAAAGTTGACTATTAATTCCTAAAAAATGAGCTTGCAGGTCTTACATTTAATGGGCACTTTTACCAGAGCATTAACAGCAAACACAACCTACAGCAATAACTAACATATTCACAGTCCATTAGGAAGGAATGGCCAAGGTTTAATTTTTTTCAGCTTATGTTCAGATTCTTCTTAACTATGCTCACTGTTAGGGCCAAATTTATTAGGACAGTGTGAGGATTTTGTATAATGAATAAGTGCCCCACAGATTACTCCTTCATATAAATGAGTTCAACCCTGACGAAAATGAACCTTGACAACTTTGCTGTATCCTGTGAAAAAAGGGCCTGAGACAAAGCTGTATGAAGAAAAATAGGACACCTGACAACACAAGTACAAGCAACGACTTTGCCTTGGCATAATCTGAGTACATACTGGAAGAGCAAGAGCATGCAAATTAATACTACCTAAGGGATCACTCCATCACATGCTGGCCATTTGCACAGGGTCAGCTCCTGAAAAATGTTTTCCATTTTATATTTACCCTGGAAATCACAATAGCACACAGCTGCACACAAAGTCTTTCAATGAAAAACAGTAAAGGGCCTACCTCTCTAATTATCCGGAAAGCAAAAAACGCTGCTTCTGTCCATCATCCTTTGCCTCTTCTTCATTTCCACTTGAGCCTCAGGCCTCAATGCTTCAAAGACAGAGTGGTTTCTCCAGGGGCAGTCAATGCCACTCTATTACGGGGAAGCTTTTAGCTAGTGGTAAGGGAGGTTTACCTAACGGGAAATCCCATGGGCAGAACTACCTTCATCACCTGTGGTTCTGCTGGAGGTGAATGTTTACTGCAGAAGCATCTGGCCTCCAGGCATAAGTAGCAGATAGAAAATTCCTTTATAGGGGTGGGAGGAAAGACAACAGTGAAGTTAGGTGAAAGTTGTAGCAGACAGCCCTGTCTCTATCATGACGGTCCTGGGTGTAATGGAAAGCACATGGTCTGAGAAGGGATTTGGCTTCCTCCAGAAAGCCCTGCAGGCTGTTGGGAATGGAAGCAGCAGAGCTGAGAGAGCACTGTCTGCTCTCTTCATCCACACGGATGCCCACCTGTGCAGTCAGAGCAAAGCACGTCACAGCTCACCTGCCACGCCACATCCCATGACTTTTGTTAAACAGCCTTTTGTCACCTAGCTGTGTCAGTCCTGAAAGGGATGAACATTTCCTATGACTGGCTCATTACCATCTTCCCTGTGAGTTTCCTTGGGTAACCCCTCATCCAAAACAGATGAAGTTAAATGCAATTCAACAGCTGACAAAAATCACAGCCTGCAGTGGTAAGGCTGCAATGGCACTAAGTAACTGAATAGCAGGATAACACAGTATGATCACATCCTCACATTTCTTGTTTTTCCTGTGCTGCAAAACTAAAATGTCACCCTACACTTCAAATATGAAACATTGCTCCCACTGCCCTGCATGTCCTTCTTATTTCCTTGAAGCTGGGGAAAAAATCTCACTAAAATATCAGAATTTGCTAATTAATTGAAATCTGTTGGCATTTTTTAGCTTCTCAGTGTAAACATCAACAACTATACAAGGCTGCAGAAAATGAAGATAGTCCTACCTCCTACTAGTGATTTAGAACACAAGCTCTTTCAGAGAGCACAGCTTTTGTGGAAAGTGCAGCACCCAGCTCAAGAGAGCTCAGATCCAAACACAGACCTCCTGCAAGTGTAAGTGAGACTTCACATAGAATTAGACAAAGGCTGTAAGAGAAAAATGAGCAGGCAATATTTAATCTTCATAATAAGCAATATCCCAACATAAAAGTGCTGCAGTATAACCAAATCTATCCTGTTCCACTAAAACAGGCACTTAAAAGCCACCAATTTTCAAAGATTTCCGGATAACTGGGCTTCCATAATCCTGAGGTTCATTTTATAGATTTTGCTTCCATGATCCTGGCTGCTTTGCTGCTGGCTTATAATCCACCATCTGCTTCTAAAGTGGTAAATGGAATTTGAAAAGTGAAACAAACAAGAGATGGTAGACTTTGGAGTCTGTACCTGTACTGGATAACTGACCAAGCTTTTTTCCCTTCCGTTAGTACTATCCACCTTTAGGACATGTTTCATCTCATTAAAAGCATAAAATCAACTCTTTATCCAAAACATACTTGGGGAAGGCAGTTGAGGGGTGAGAAAGATTTAAACATTCTTGGTGCCATCATTTTGAATCTCATGCCATGCAGAAGAAGAAGCTGAGATACATCTTATTTGTGTTTTCCACTCTCAGTACTTTTAATAAACTCATTGTAGGTCATTATACGCAAAACTGAAAAACTCAATTTTGCTGTTTTAAGTACAGAGTTGCAAAGAAGTGTTCAATCAGTTCTAAGAGTAGAGGATTTAAAAGTTCTATCAATTTTGAATGAAATTTCTTAGCATCAGATCAGGGTGACCATTTTACTAAGCCTGCTTTGACTCCCTTTCCCCGAACTAGACATGCAGTGTAAATCTGACAGACCATCTCAAAACATCAGAAGCATTTGGAGTTACCATCTACATTTTAATAATGGATTTTATCCAGAAACTTAAACAGCGTTTTTAGAGATGTGTGTAGTAATTTTCATTTCCCATTACTGGAAATAGAGATGCAATGACGTTAAGCCCTTCAGTGAAGGTCACCCAGCACATTATCTGCATCCCCTCCTACTCATCTTTTTGATCTCTCTGAAGCACAGATAAACAACAGTCTAGGTCATGGTTCTTGGCCCATTTGAAAATTTGCCTACTACAACACACACTTCAGCTGAGGCGTTTGGGATCTGAGCCCTTGGTAAGAAGCAAACCCTCCAAACAGGAAGCCCCAGGGAGGGGGAGTGAAGCGAGCTAGGCTCTAGTCCAAACTTCTCAGCTTGTTGCTGATTGATTCATTTAACATCCTGTCACTGCCAGCACCCTTCAGAACTCACCATTGCCTTCTGTGGGCCAGGTCTGTGTCCTTCATCTGTCACACACAGGCACTGGTACTTTAGGTCACCACATAACACCTTCTGACTGGGGCACGGAGAGCAAACTACTAATAACTTGGCACAAAAAATTGCAATTATTTCAGCTAGGTAGGAAAGAAAATCATCCATAGTGACATGGGTGGCAGAAGCCCATTTCCCTGACACAGCTCCCACCTAGAACCCCTAGCAATAGCTAAGTTAGTCTTTTTTCACAGCTGTGTGCTATTCACTTCGAGTTTCTGTGACAACAATATTATAAATTCCCAGCCAGGTAGACTGTAATAGAGTGGTAACCTGCTGAAATAATTTGTTTTTGTACTTTAAGCTAGTTATAGTAATATCACCTTTCTTTACTTCCTTGGTGATGCTTAGATTGGTATCTAAGGCAGCGACAATCCTTTTGTACCCAGAGTGGACCATACATGATTGTTATCTAGTCAAGTACAGTTGTAAATTGTAACATCAGTTGCCCAAAGGGGCAGTGAAAGTAGAAGAGTACACAAATCAGTAATTTAGATCAAGGAATACCCAAATGACTATCCAACTAGCTTCAATTTCTTTTTCTGACTTAAAAAAAATTATAACAAGGGTTAGATGCTCTGCAAAGGATACAATTATTTTCAGCATTTGAGGATCTGACTCAGGAGAATAAACTTAATAAAGCAGGTTTAAAGCCAGTGCATAACAGGTACCATTAGTTCACAGAAACACAATCATGCAATGACCCTGCTATTATCTGTACACTGAAAGTCCGACAGAAAAACATAATAAGAATAATGCACCCATCTGCTGGGTTTTGTAAATACTAAAATTATTTTCTGGGTATTTTCTTGTCCTCCTTACATGAAAAAACCTTTGAAATATGAACATTTTGGCTTTTGAATTCTGTGTGTGTATTTTCAAAACTGAAAAACTAAATTCTGAGGACATTACATCTCTAGATCCTTGTGAAGACAATATTTCTTTTACAGATTGAGTGTCAGAGTGATGCTGAGAAAATACAGTTGCAAACATTAAACACTTCTTCCTGTCATAAATGCCCAACTGAATGAGTTTTACTACAGATGAGGGAGATGAAACCTTCAAAAATACAACCCAAAAGAGGTTACTTCAAGATATTTTCTGAAGGCCTTTAGTGCAATTAGAACCATACACAAGCCACTTTCCTCATCATGTTCTCCTTTCCAAGGAGAGCCATCAGGAAGTCCTTGCATTCATTAGGAATCCCCTAGCATTTCACAGTATTTGTTTGTTAACCCCTCAGGATGTTCCAAGAAGAGATTATCATTATTTATGGTCTGGTTATGGTCTTTCATAATCTGGCAAATTAATAAAAATGAGAAAGGGTAGCTGCTGACTGCTACCATTGAGGACCTTTTTGCTTTGGTCAAAAGGTACAAAATAGATGAACCAGCGAAAGACGGAAGGGGAAGAACATTTCTGATACATTCAACTACTGAACCTGCAATTAGGGAAGCTCAGCTTCACATCTATCCTCATTTCTTTACACAAATGCATTTCTGATGCAAACTTAGATAAAAGTTCTCTGTTTCTCACAACTCACCCAAACTCTTCTCACTGCTGTATGGTCTTTGATTAACACAGGTTTATGTGGTCACTGAGGCTTTTCTGATCCGATAGCCTCTTCTTCATAATTGCTGTGCTGACCTCCACTTGTATTTGCCTTCTGCAAATTCATAATTCCTAAGATACTTTCTTCTACTTAAACATACACAATTCATTTTTAAGAATGTTTCCTTTTGTTTTGGTAAGGATGAGGGGTTTTTGTTTTATTTTAATTGTGATTCTTTTTAAAGCCTAAGGCTGAAATAAAGGAGGGGAAGTCACTCCAGGACCGCATGTGTCAGCAACACTTGGTACTCTCATCACAGAGTATCCCATAAGCAAGACACAGGTCATTGAATCTTGAGTCTTGTTCTGGACTGTGGTGCTTTCTGGCTTCCATCAGGCAGAGCTCCACTCCAGGTGTTCAACCTCCTTGGTTTTGTCATTCATAAACCCAGTTTAAAGTCAGCACCTGCACCCACAGGCTAAGACCCCTAGGCTTGAGGAAAATTGTCAGCATTCCTGGAAGGCAAGTTTTATTGCCTGGCATTTCAGGAGGCGGCTTTGAAGGGCAAACCTCTACAAATTACTGGAAGAGAATCCTCAGTTCTTCTGTGTCCCTGTAATTCATCATTCAGCAGAGGAAGCGTGAGAGGCACACTGTGTTATGAGGGGTCTCCCTTTTCCTTACTGATGATCCTGACTTCACAATGTGTCTGCAGCAAGTTTGTGTGTGGAAATTGCCCAGACGTGACATAAATAGCCTCAGATTTCCTAGTGAAAATGCGACCCCAAGGCAACATATCCAGTAAATTAAAAATAAATTACGTGATGGCCTGATGCAACTTCAGCAGACCTCACGTCAGACCCAGCCTGAGGGAGGAATGTGCCTTCCAGCTTTTTCATAACAACTGTCCTTTAACAATGAGTTAATTATCTACAGATACTGTGTGTTTAGAAGACATAAAACAAGACCAGCTGATTTCGAAAACTTTAAAACAGACTTGAAAATGCACCTCTAGGGCCTCACTTAGACCAGCACACAGTACATAAGTCTAGGTGACATCATTGCTTACAGCAGCTCTGAGAGGACACAAAGGATGGTACTGTAAAACCTCTCAGGAGTTTGGGGATGGCCATATTACCTAGGTGAGAGCTCACAAATGAAGAGTGGTACTCCAACACACTTCCAGTCATGCTCACAGGCTGTGTACATCCCATCTGCCTTCATTTCCAAAAGTGGAGGGGGGCTTTCTGAGACTCTGCTTCACAAGACAGAGCTCCCACCTTCCAAAATATGTGCAGGGGTTTGTGATTGTATCTTTATGCTACTGTGACAGATGATGAACTTAATCAACCAGTCATTAAAGATGACTTTCTGATAAGCCGGCTGCTACTCAATTATCCCATTAGAATGGAAATTATGAATCTGGACAGAGGATTTAAAATTATAGCTGGTGTCTGTGTTTCTACAGCACTCAAAATCAGAGTCCTGTAACTTCAGCTAATTTAAGACAGAATGATACTTTTGAACCTGAACATTACAAAATAAGTTCTGTTTTTTTATAAATGTTTATCTAGCAACCCTTCAAGCTCACAAGCTTCTTGTTGAGTAAAAACAAGGGAAAGATAGTTTTGGGCTTTCAAGCTCTCAAATGTGAGTGTTCAGTTCATTTCCAATTCTCAAACCAAGAGAGATCTTCCTAAAAAGTAGAGGACAGCTGCAGTACAGATGTGATGACTGAGTTCTGGAACAGAGATTTGCATGCAAAGTATGCCCATAGCACTCTTCCTCTTCTCATGCTTGCATCTGGACAGAAAAAAATCCACAAATCTGCATCATACACCTACTCATCTTTAGTATGCACGTATAAACATACAGCTGTATTTTGATTTCACAGAAAACCCAGAAAACAAAGGATTATAAATTCATATGCTTACTTTTTTTTTTTTCCCCAGATAGCTGACAGAGTCCCAAAACAATATGTCTGCATCTTCTAATGACTTTTGGCTGGTGTGGTAGTTTATACAAAGCTGAAAATAAATAAAGTTCAGCTTCCTCTGAATATAGATAGATGTCAGCTCCAGTTCTTGTTTATTTACCAAACCTCTCTTAAAAATTATTACGGAAACTTTTTCAGACGTGCTGCTTCTCTCTAAGTTTTTATAGAAATAGCTAAGTTTATAGGGATTAGAGTCAAATACATGATTTATTTTCTAAAAGTGTCTAACTGATGTACACAAAAAGTGTATTTTCATTTTCCTGATGACAGGTATTACATATCTTCATACATATGGTGAACAAAACACTCTTACCTTAAAAATGTAGCTCACTTTTACTTAGAAAATGCTCTATTAATTCTTCCCATTAGCACTCTACTCAAGTTGCCACTATAGGTGTCAATTAGTAACTTACACTGTTTCCCTCTTCTTTTTTATTTAAATGTCAATCTTTTTTTTTTAACTCATTAAACCTTAGAGAACAGTGGGGATGAAGCCTTTCCTGGGTCATACTCTTGGAACATACTCTTCTAGATGAACTAGAACTCTCCTTTTGGCCCAAGCTCCATTTTATCTGAAATTTCTTTTAAGAAAATGGAGACCAAAAATGAATGTACAAAATTTGATATGGTCTCTTCAGTACAGTGAAAAGCAGCAAAAATAACCTCTTTTCCCAGGAAGAAGTTGCTTTGTATCTCTACCCTATAATACAGTCAGTATTCAATATTATTGAACTGAAGATTCATTCAGTTAAAATAGTAGTTGTCCCCTTCCTTTTATTTCAGGCTAGTCCCGAGAGAAGTCTCTGATCTGCTTGTATTTTGAATTTATACCCTTCATCATAGCACCTAATTTATTTCTGTCCTGTGTTCTCTATATCCTGGCTCTTCAACCTCTCTAGTCCTTCCACAGGGCTTTCTTTGCGGGCCAACATCTCACACTAAACCCACTGACCCAAATGGATCAAATATTCTCATTTTATCCTATGTCCTGTGGCTACATTGTCAAGGCACTAGTGAAATTCAGCCCTCCTTCTGGAAAGCAGTAGGTATTTAACCCTCAAGGAAACATTATAACATGGTAGAGAAAATGATGAGAAGCAGCACCTTGGAATGAGATGTCATAAGAAGACTAAGCAGTCAGCAAGACCTGTGCACACACTAGGTTAAATCACTAGGTTTGGCCAGTACCTCATGGTGAGAAAATGAATGCAACTGGTTACAACCTAAGATTTAAATTCCCTGTGAAAACTATGGAGAAAATTGGCAAAGTGTTTCACCTCAGATTTGAAGAACCCTTCTCACTTCAGCCCAGTGTTTTAAGTGCAATGGTATTAAGACTACCTAAAAAATGGCCTTGCAGAAGTTGTGTGCAGGAAGACCACAAAAGAGTCATGTAAGAGGACATGGAAAATTCCTAACCACAGGAAACATGCAAAAAACTTACATTATCAATCAAGTCTATGAAACAATTCAATTCAAGTGCTTCTGAGTGGAGGAATCCTTCAAGCCCACATGTATAAAGCTTTGAAGTAAAACCTACAAATAAAAGTTACAGCAACCACCAGCTCTGTGGTGTCTCCAAAAAGCATCAATTCATACTATTTTTTTTTCCAAATATGGTGTAGTTCTTAGTCTTTGCTAGGAGCAAAAAGCAATTTTCCACCAGTTGGCCAAAGATGGAGAAAAATTAAGATGGATAAATTTGACTTTCTACACCAGTGGGCTCAAATCAATTCTTACCTTCCACCAACGGTTTTCACTGGTGTTTAAAGGAGGTGAGGGAATGGAGACCATGAAAACAATAAGAAGGAGGAAACGGTTTCACAACTGCCAAACTTTAGGGAGAACTTAAACTACTAAGCAAGCTCTCCTCATTTTCAGGTTGATAAATTTAGCTTACAGTTAGTAAATTAAAAAAAAAAAAAAAAAAAAAAAAAA
>NW_008237619.1:4199681-4221974 GCF_000691975.1 Corvus brachyrhynchos
GGCTATCCTTGTTGAAGGGAAGGAGATGGGGTTTTGCTGCCTTAGATGTTTGGATGTTTCTTAGACCAAGCTTCAAACTTATCAAACTTATCAGAACAGTATTCAGCCCTGGTCTTCCTCTCAAGAATGGGCTAGTGAAACACCAACACTTCACTGTGACTTCAGCTTTCTCCTGAATGCAACAATACTTGACACTAGATTTTAGCTGAAGGCAGTTCTGCAGTGAACATTTTTAAGTGAATCTGGTTTTGATCAGTACTTTTTTTTTGTTTCAAAATCCCTTCCTCACAAGCCATTACCCTTTCCTTTCTGCCTGGCTACATGCCCCAGCATCTACCTGTCTCTCATTCCTTCTCTCCACACCTCCTCAAAAAATAAAATAGTTTTTTCCTCTGTATTGCTATGTCAACGTCTTGGTACTGGAATTAGAATCTACTGCTTTAAGTGCTGGACAAACAAATATTTCCCCAGAGTCGCTCAGGAGAGCCAGTCCACAGAAAGTTAATACAGCTTGAAAGTTCTGCCAGCAACTGGACTTCAGGCTGTAACTATGTCTAACTTACTGCTTTGTCAGGCCCCTCTCCAACTAAGCAAAAGGATACAATCATCCCATTTGAAAAGCTGTCTCCCTGCAAACTCGGAAACATGGACTGCAGTGAGGCGGAATAAAGCATAGCAGAGCAATGGAAGAAAACAATGAAATGTCTGGAGAAGTGGAAAGTTCTCAGCCACACCAAAGTCCCTCTGAAATCTGGGCAAGCTGAGAACACCTGAGGAGCTGGTTAGTTTGCCTGCTCCTTCTGAAATTTAGTGAACTTAAAAGGCAAGGCTAATTTAGATCACTAGAGCAAGTGTCCTCATGGGGTCTGATGCCTCTGGGAAGCTGTCTGTGCAGAGTGTTGCTCCACCTGAAGAGACAGGTAAGGAAGGTTAAATGAGCCAGCTGGCCTTGACCCCTCCCTCAGCCACATACCAACAGGAATTTTCCATCTCTAAGAGGATGAGTTCTCTGCCTCAAGCTTTCTGTCCAAGTGGACAAAAGTGGCTGTGGCCTACATCTGCAAGAGGAAGCGAAGAGAAGGAGAAGGAAGAGGGGAGGAAGGGAGGAGACAAGGCAGTCTGGAACAGCAACAACTACTATTCTTCCGTGGTTCTGCCTTGGCAGAATGTAATGCTGATGAGTGTGCACTGTACCACAGCTGAACCAGTGTCACACACACCTACAGCTGCCTTGATGCTGATGGATTAGTGCCATGGTTAAATGCCTCCGTTGTGCCAATTAAGATCACTGTGATATTAATTTATGCAAAGATGAACCCAGCTTTCCTGTACGTATAGCTCTGTACTAACACCTGTTGCGTCTCTATGAATGGGGGCTCTGCAGGGCAGAGATTAACTTAACAATGTTGAGCACAGTAAAGCCCTTATCCCTGGCCATTATCACCACTAAATATCAGAAAAATAGATTATACTTTCTTTCCTGCACAGACTTATTACCTATTGCCTGAGGCAAAAGAGAGGCTGGTCTCTCTGTTCAGCTGTAACAGGAGACCTCAGTGATTTTCATTTTAACAGCCTGCAGCCTGAAGAAACCTCTTGCAGGCAGCCTTGATCCCACTAAATTCAGAGGACTATCAGAGGACTCTCATCTCATGCAAAGGACAGTGAAGTCAGCTGTAAATTGCAATATTAAGGAGGGAGCAGATCTATTATTTCCCTTCTCCTCAAGCAAATTACTGCTTGTTCTCAGAGCAAGCAGCCTCTGGAAATGGTTATTTTCTACCTGGGCTGATCTGAGAGTAGGTGTTTTCTTCAGGAAAAATAAAAAACAATCCACAGCAACAATATGCAACCTGTGCAAGACTAACAGCTCTTTCTACTCCCTGAGACTTCTCTCAAGGATCCTCCAGTTAATTGAGATTAAAATCAGCTTGAATGTTCATAATGCAAGAAGTCAAACAGAACACACCCTCCAACTTCCAGCTGTGTACAAGTATATTGTTCATTACAACAGACCCCTCCAGACAAGGCACAGCCCATTCTTGTAGCACACAAAATATATGGATGCTCTTTAACCCAACCCTCAACAAGAAGTCCCAATTCCTACAAAAACTTCCCAAATTTCCACATCCTAAAAGTTAAGACTTACTTCCATTACCTGTGTCTCTTCCCATAATTTTGTCTATCTTTAAATTCTTCATGGCAAGAATTCCCCCTCACCTAGGTCATTTATAGAAGGGCAAACACTAGGGAAACAGAGATTTATTCTCTGGGCAAAGCCACAGATGAGTTCAAGGGTTTCACCAGAGACAATGTGATACACTCCAATGTGAAATCAAGACACCTGAGTTCAGTGCTCTGCTATGGTATTGACCGGCTAAGTTGGGGCGTGCAAGAACTCATCTATGTGTTCCTGCTTTCCCCCATCTCTAAGACTACTCCATTTATCCATATTAATTTTTGTCCACTGCTTTTAAAGCTGTAGAGGTAAAAAAATACTCTGGAAACCACAGGAAAAAAAAAGAAAATCAGGCCCCTCTATCATTTTAGTGAAAGTCAAAGTTGCTTGGAATCCCAAGAAACAAGATTTTCTTCTTTTTGGCATAAATTTACTTCTGCTGTCTTCATGCCAATAAAGGTATTGCCTTTATTGCCTCACCTTTTTGGCAGATCCAGGCCTTTGTTTATAAAGATTGGCCAGTAAAAAGTACAGACAAATGTATGTATAAAATTAGGTTACATATCTTTTCTGTGCTAGAATGCTAACATGATGTGAGAGCTTTTTCTTATCGCCTTAAACAACGTTTCACTTATTTCCCCAAATTATAGCATATCTTTTTGCTGAACTTCTTGTTTGTTATGCAAGTGCATACAGTGTGTAAGAAAGTCTCAGCTCAGTCTGGGTAACCAAGGAAGGGAAGTAACATGAAGGAAAGGAATAACTTGCCTTCAGTAATGATTAACCCTCCCCACTGGTCCCCTCCCTAGTCAGGATCAAAGAGAAACTTCCTGCTTCATTCAAGATAATAAAATACAGGATCTGCAATTATTTGACTGAATTCAATATGGATATAAGACTACTTTGCTTCCCCTAGAAAAGCATTTTTCATTTTATTTACTTTAACCAGGAAAAACCTTAAAAGACGACATCATGATTAATCACGTGCACTGTCTAGAAACCCTTTGAGTAGTTTTGCTGTGCATTCACTAAGTAAGTCATGGGATGCAGTCCAGTTACTTTGTGGCTCTCTGAATTACTTAGCAATTGCTCCTCAAACACTGCCTTCCTGCTGTACTGTGGAGAATATGAAGCAGCCCCGGAAAGCACACGGCACTATCAGCATGCCTTGTCCTCAGGGGGAGAACGTGGCACATTGCACATCCATACTCACCCAGGCCTGCAGCATGGAGGAAACAGCTGGCAAAGATGATCTCTGTACATTACTGACAGTTTTGATATAGGCCTTTGGCTCCATTTGAAAAACATCATGGCTGATGTAGGCCCAAACCCTTGGAAGGCAGTGAAGATGGGTCACTGTCTACAGAGCTGAACGAAGCTTAAATAACAACAGTATCTTTTGGAAGACTAGGGGAAAACCAAACCAAACCAAACCACAAACCCAAAACAAAACAAAAAGCCCCACCAAAACCAAAACCAACACACAAAGTCTCTTGATTTTAGTTACTGCCTTGGTCCCAACATTCCTAGTGATAGAAGCATTCACCTAATTTACAAGCAGGATCAGCCCTTGGTTGACGAAATAGGCTGCGGTCCAGGTTCATAAACTGTTGTGGACTGAGACATGGTCATGCTTCCTTTGCTTGTATTAACAACACCAAACTTGTGGGTGCTGTCCCACCAAGAACAGTCTGTCCATGAAGCAATGGAAACTGCTGGGGGAATGAGCTTTTCTCCCTCCAGCACCATTTAACAGCTTCACCATACCAACCTCAAGGGGAGAGAAGCAAGTCTTGCTCTCTGTTCCACCTCCTCTATTTCTTGCTTGCAATGTCGTCTCTTGCAAGAGGAGCTTTATCTTTGTGGCAGTAAAATTAGGCATTGCCTGTCTGGCTGAAAGCTTTCATCTGCCAATATCTTTGTGAATTACAGAAAATGTGCTATTCTGCTTTGAATGTTGTTGAAAGCACAACATGCCATAAAGGTGGAACAAGGTCATCACAAACTGCACAAGCCAGGGAAAATTTCCAACTCATTGGAGACCAAAATAATCAACCTTACAAAAGGAATCAAGCAAATGGAGAATCTGATGATAGGTTCTCTCTTTCACATGAAAAAGAGTACAAGCCTACGAATGTTTTGTTGCTGTAGGACAACATTTTGGTTCTAGAGTGAAAAGATTATGAAAAAGCTAAAGATTTGACTTCCTGAAACTAGCCAAAGGATCTGTGGGGAATAAGATGAACATTCAATAAATCCATCTAGAATTCATAGAGCAACAGTAAGAAAAGATCTCTCTTAAAATAGGGGGCTGAGCCTTACTAGTTTCTGGGACAAATGACAGTGGCAACCCTGATCCAATCACAGACTCATCAATTCAAATTCTAAAGCCTGTAAATAAAATATTGCTTGCAATATTTTTCAGCAACTGTCAGTTAACAGTCATCAAGAGACCAGCAACATGCAGACACATCACAGGTCTGTATTGTTCTTCACTCTGTGCAAAGGCATCACTAACATGATCTGGTATTTTTGCAAATAGAAAAACAGCACCTCAGAGGAGGACTTAAAACAGGGTGTGCTCTGTTTTTTCAGTATTTTCTACTGTCTTTGATCTTTTTTTTTTCCTTCTGGCCATTTGGACACAATGAAAAAAACTGAGCAGAAATACGAGCATTAACGACAGAAGAAATGTTGGTGATGCCAGTTTGTCTAAGTCCATTAAAAAGTTTCTCTAGCTCTTTACAAGCTGTTAAAATGCTATACTTTTGCCACCAGGAGTGAGTCAAAGCAGTAAACGGCTTCGCCAGTACTCAGCACATACATCATTCATTAGAAACATAACAGCAAAAGCTGCCACAATTTCGTAGAAAAGAATACTACATTAGGAAAGCTACTTAAAAAGCATGAACCCTTTCCACTAGTTTTTGTCAATCACTACATCTTAGGCAATTCAGTATATTTATCCAGGACCAAATCTCAGGAACACAAGCTTTTCCAAAAAGCACATATGGATATCTATGATGGAAGTAGGCCAGTGCACCAGACAGCCTTCTCCTGCCACCTTTCAAAATGAGCTATTGTGACTCTATTGACAATGAATCTCTGTATTCATACAGAATAGTATGCTTATTTCTATTTTGCTTTGGAAAAGACAGTTCTCTGTAATTTTGGTTTCATTCCAAATTCAAAGTCTCTCTTGAAACGGAACCTCAACCCTTCAGACATTTCTGACAGCAAGCACTATAGAACAGCATTTGCACATTGCAGTTTCATTTTTCCTGTGGCTGCCGTCTTTATGCTACTGAGTGCCTGTAGTCCTTTTCTTCTCTGACTACTGAAGGTTTTAAACCACGTGTTTAAATGACTTGCTGAAATAAGGCCAGGGAGAATGAGTAATTATGATTCTCTTCTTCCCTCCCTTTTTGCCACTGTACTGTTAACATGTAATTAGGAGTCTAATTTTTAGTTAGGTGTTTAAAAAAACCCTGAAGCAAAGGGTTTTAAATTATTAATGAGCCATTTTTTTAAAGGGGAACTGAAATAAGTGTACCCTCCTCTTCATATATTTAATGATCATAATGGTTTAACACATTATTCCTCAATTACTAAGGACAGGCTTGCAGAGAAAGGCAGTATTTTCTCTAATTAGAGATACTAAATTTCCCTTAAAGCCATGGTGGTCTACAGCTATGAAAACTACCTTCACTAAGTGCCAGTCTTAAACTGCACACAGGAGGACATTTTTCAAATGCAGGAATGTATCATTATGCCTGTACTGGTGCTTTTCCCCTGTTAGTACCAGAGATATTTCTTGTTAGAAAGATCTTCTTATCAAATACTTATTTATTAAGGCACTTATTAAATATAAATGTGAGAGAGACACAGATCAATCACACACACACACAAAAAAAAGCATGCAATCTTAAGAGGCTGTTGCTTGTTTGATATCCTATAACGATTTTGGTGATTAAATCCTCTTTAGATTCTAGTGGCAATGAGGAATTTCATCATCAAGAGAGTGCCTGCAAAGTCAGCTGATTCCTGCTCAGAAGGACTTATGGCCCACTAAGGACAGTGACCCATGATGTGCAAAATGCTTCAGCCTGTGAGCACAGCTGTTGTGGTCTGTGCGACTTCATATGCTCAGAAGGTTTGCTATTTGCTTAAGGCACATGACAATTCTTCCTCTCAATCCACCCAAACCTATGCAAGGCTTCTTGCAAAGTCCTACGAGCTTGGATGAGGTTAATGGAACCTCACTTCTTCTTAAGGATACCACTTGCAGATAGACAGCAGATACCAGTTTTCATTAACAGGGGTTGCAGGACTTCTAATAAAATGCAGAATAGCACCCTCTTGTATGTTTTGAGGCTGAGACTGGCGTGTGGCTGAATCTACACACATAGCTCATTCTGCACCCTTACTCCACACCCAAAAATAAAGATAAAATGAAATCTCTGCTTTTCAGCCTCTCTTCAGATTTGCACTTAAGACAATATCTAGGGTACCAAACTTCTGAGTGTACCAAAATATCAGCTTTCAGTTAAGAAGTGAGATGCTAGCAGCAAGTAAAGGTAAACTTTGAAGGTTGCCTTTGCTTGAACTGATACAAAAGTGACTGCATGTATGAGCAGGGGTATTCTACCGATACCAGACAAACCAGGGTAGTGCGGACTACTCTGGAAACCCCGAAAACAGAAACATGAACAAAGCACAGTGTAAACACCCAGACTGGTTGGAAACAACCAGCCTAGGTCCAGGTATTGACAGTCACATGGCACCAAGCCCAGCTTAACAGATAAAATTTGCAGTGCTCCTTTCAGGCCCTAACCAGTTATTTTATACGGCACAGTACTGGGTGACTTTACCACATCAGATGTCCTCTGTCTTTAAGAATATGCTGTGTCCCCTTTTACAGTATCTGCATGACTTCTGGTGGTCAATAGCTTGGCCCTTGCATGACTTCTGCAAGGTGACTATTTCCATATCTCTGAGGCCCTTGACAACACTTTGCCTTGGGTTTCTCTAAGCACAGCAATAAAAAAAATAGAAAATAGCATCTATTCCTATCCATAACAACTACTGGAACTTACTGAAGAAAAGCTATTAGCATTAAACCCCTGCCAAGGTAAGAGGAAGATCCCTCTGTTTATCATCTCTTCCAGGTTCTGACCACATACAAGCTATCTAAGAAGGGTCAGGGAAATTTTTATCATGACCAGTCTATGAAAGCAGGTGAGCATAAATCAGCCTAATCTTTTTACCATCTGGAATGCAGCATGTATAATTGGAGTTATTAGGGGATTTTCCAATCTCATTGTCACTCTTGCAGCTAGCATGATGCTTTTTCAAGCCTTCCCTTCACTTACAGTGCCCTATGACCAAAAGAGCCTTGCTATCAATCTTACAACTGTTTGTGTTCTTAGAAGAAATAAAAACCCAAGTAAACTTCTTCAGTCAAGGAAACTCAAGAACTAATTGTTAAGGTAGTACATTATGCCACAAAATTTATGAGGAAACCACACATCAGAGCTCCCAAAGCAATATAAAAGTAATTCTAAAAGGTTTATTAGCCAATATGTATAGTTCATTATGGGAATTGATTCTGAAACCATCTTTGGCATACCCGCCACAAGATTCCACAGGGGCCTATCCTAAGTACAGGACTATTTGACACTTTCCTTAATAAACTGGCTGATGAAAAGACAGTAAGATTATTAATTTTTCAGGTACATCAAGCTGGGAGTGATTGCCAGTGTGCTGGAGGATACAAAGAGAATTCAAAATGATCCTGAAAAAAAGCAAAAGAGAAGTCTGAAAAAAAGAAGAATGAAATTCAACTGGTAAAATGCAGGTTAGCATGCTGAGGCAAAGAAAAGCAACTAGACAAATGCCCAGTGAGAACAAATGGGGTAACAGGGCGCTGGTCTAAGTTTCTGAGCAAAAGAATCTCCAGCTCCTGATGGCTCAGAACACCTAACATCCTCCCCCCATAATGCCATAAACTGGCAGAAGCAAACTAAACCTCAAGCAAATAATGCAAGGTAGCTCAGTAGTCATTCCTACCTGCTCAATTACACTTGAAAACATTAGGTTGTCAACAAGACCAGGCAAGTGAAACGCCTCAAGTTACAGTCTTTGGTTGTGAAAGACTCAGAGGTTAAAACACAGTTGTTCTTGTTTTCCTTAGAAATACACTGCAAAGCCTGCCATCTTCAAAAACATTTACCTAGAGACCAAGACTTCAAAGAGTACTTAATAGCTAATCCCCACAGATCTGCCATCGAGAAGATTCTAAGTTATGTAGCAGGAATAAAGAAACAATGGCCAGCATAGACAAATTCTCTTCTGGATCTTAACCTACGAAGAGAGCTAAGCATGTGATAAAAAGATGAGGTGTTACTTAAGGACAGTGGGTTTTAACTTATTTTTCCTTCCAACTGTGTTTAAATTAAATTAAAAATACTATGATTTTTGTTTCTTCCCTTTTTGTACTAAAGAAAGGTACCATAAGTAAAGCAACCTGGCTTGCATACTGATTTATTCTGCATGGTGACACAATTCCAGCAAAGAACTGGAATTCCTGGTAAACAGGATTTAAGGATGGAATGATGATCTATTCATCTCGTTGCGTGGGTGTTTGAGATCAGCACCAGATGTCATCTCTCTTCCCTTCTCCTATACCTCAGCACCACACAACACACAAAGGACTAACTTAACCCCTCCATCCCTCCCCCCTTGCTCCCAGAAAAGCAGCTCATACCATATGCACGTCCTAAATCTTCTTGGAAAGATGAGCTGGTAAAATATTAAGCATTAACCAGTAGACATTTTAATTCTCTCTCCTTTTATTTACAGCTATCACGGATTTACAAGGAGACTCTCTGGCACACCCCTGCAGCGGAGCACAATCTGCTCATGTAATGAGGAATGGATAGGATGTCCCCTGCTCAGTTCCAGACCCATCCTCCTCCCCCATTATTGCTGTAGTGGTATCCTGCTCTCTTTCCTTTCAATTCATTCTACAGTAAAATATCTTCAGTAACACTATTTTTCCCCTTCAGCAAATGCCAGGAAATAAAGTCCCTAATTTTTCAGAAGTCTGGATTTCTAAATCACACTTGTCACCTTCTCACAAAGAATTATTTTTCCTGTAATCAGTGCCAAGTAATTCTTAGGCACATAAGTACAGAATCTCATTGGGATTCATAAGTGAAAGTAATGTGATGTTTAATAACTTAGTTAGAGAACACTGTCATTTCTGTAAATTTTTCCTGAAGTCCTTGATCATCAACATTTATGTTGTTGCAATTAAGGATAAACATTCTTGAGGGTTTTGCTGACATAAATATCAGCTGTTTAAGCAAATTACTCCCCAAAAGCTCAGACTTCAGTGAGGGGTTTTTATCCTACAGATGTTTTATCTTGGCATCAGTCAACCACTCACCATTTTCTGCCAGCTTCAGTGATCCAGAGTGTCTGCTCTCAGGTTTTGGCACAGCAAAAAATCTGTAACACTAAAATTCACTGGGAATCACAAAACTGTGTTACCAGCTTTGAAACATTACTGTTGTATTAACAATTGAAGGTATCCCACTATTTTGGGATGTTGCTTTGGCCTTACACCTCCTCAGCTGAACAAAATTTTTATTCCAAGCAACAGCTGCTGCTTCATTTCCTTAAATGAATATACTAAATATATTCAGCAAAATCATAAAAGTAAAAGTGAGCAAACACAAAAATCTTTCCAGGACCACAGCAACCATAAAGTATTGATCCAAGTTCATGTTCCTGGCCAAGAGAGAGGAAGTCTGACCTATATATGTACACCTGTGGACACAAAAAACATGAAGCTTATTAGAGTGGTTACTAAAGTTCATCCTTCTTCTACAAACTATGATTCATGCTTGAAACTGAATTTTATTGCAGACGGTAGTGTAGTTAAGTAGCAAAAGGTATGATGCAAGCCAGCTATTTGACTTCTACCAATTCTAATATTACAAAGTAGAGGGGGAAAACCTGATTTCTCCAAAACACTGGTACTTAATTACATGACAGGCATCACCATCACTAGAAAGTCTTTAAGTAATGGTACCTGCCCTTCCCCCCTTCAATTGCCTAGCACAATTTTAACAAAGGACGCAGCAGGCACAACGTTTGGACCCAAGTAGATCTGCTGGGAAATGGACCCTCTTCTTATTCTGCTGACTGGCACATGAGAATAAAACATCAGTTTGACCTTCAGCTCTCAAAAAATGAAAACATTTGCCTCTAATTAGATATATTCTGGTAGTTCACACCAGTCAAGAAATGCGCATCAAAAGTAATTTCATAGCAATGCAGCTCTTAGTCACCCAAATGTGGAACTGAGGTCACTAAAAGACCTAAATGCTTTCTAAATGCTATGCTAACAAGTCAATAATCCTTTTTACATTTTATAACCAACAACCAAAAAAAATATTCAGCTGTATATGTAGAAACAAAAAAAGTGTACCTACAAATATAACCTAGAATACTTTTCTTAGGTTTCTTTAAACCATCTTATTCAAGCTCTTCCCCAGTTTGTCATCTCACAGTCTTCAGCATCTCAGTTCAGACTGTGTTACAAAGCAAGCCAGGAAGTTGTAACTAAAATGAAACTAGGATGGATTTAAGAGATGAGCTCTAGCAAATCATGCTGTAGCAACTTGTAACATTATTTTACCCAGCAGTCATCCTTGGAGAACAACAGAAAGAAATACACAAATGCATCTCAGTGGTGTCACTTCATGCTTTGGCATCTGAGGTTGAACTCCTCATGTTTAAATTGTCCGAGTTGTTCATGAGAACATTGGCTAAGCATACTGTGGGCTTGGCAGTCTCTAGCAGAGGGCTAGTGTAAGTACCTGAAGCTAAAGCCTCCCAGTGGCCTCTTCCAGAACCCTACACCAAAACCTACATTAAAATTCTAAGGCAACTTCAGCTGCAGTAACAGTTCACAATTTTGTACATCATAATCCTTCAAACGGCAAGTATTGCTTTAATATGGCAAGTATTTTATGTTTCACAGCAGGGTTTAACTGCTATAGTCACTGAATTTTCCAAGAAAGCTCCTAATATTTCCCTAAATATTTAAATAAATTACTTCCATTGCAGCTCAACAGAGTGGAATGTAAGAGTTCAGTATTTCAACGCTGTTTGGGGTTCACTTTTGTCAAGAATAAATTTGGAATTGCATACACTGTAGTCCAATAGCCATGTTATTTAAACTCCATTGGTCATAATGCTCTTGCAGCAATGTGCAATTCCTAGGTGGCCACTGCAGAGCTTGGTGCTTGGATCCCAGTAACTGTGATGCAGTTTAATAGTGCAGTGTATCCTGCTGCTTATGTGCTCAGCTTGATGTTCAAAATACAAGCAAATATGTAGAGGAAAGATGGGCAAACCGCTTAGGTAAAATACAGAAACAATGCAGGGTTCTGTGTTTGGCCTTAGATAGGAGCCAAACCTTGGAGGTTCAAGTGCAATTTTGTTGTTCATTTCTGTCCCAGCATTCAGGGTTTACTTTCATGGATCTCTGTACCTGCTGATTCAAGTGGGGGAAGGAAATGAAGCCTCCAAATGAGAGGACACATAGGGGATTATACCCTGGTTATCACTCTGCCAGCTTTGTTTCTTTCTAGTGGTTCTGTGCTCTTTACCAAAGCCAGTGTGTTTGTTACCACAGAGTTGCAATCTCTACCTTCATAGTCCAAGAGATCACAACTAAGACTTTTATTTTAAAAAGAGGGCCTAAACACAAAGATCTAGTCATCAGGAAAAGAGTTAATTATATAGGGACTGTTTCTACAACAGAGGAAGCAAGTTCACATAAAATGAGTGTGTAACTCTTGGTGACGCACTGTACAAACAACATTACCCTCACTCGTTAGTCACATTTGTAAGATTCCTCCTGCTAGTAGGAAATTCTATGGCTTGCCAACAGTAGATATTTTCAAAAGGTCTCTCCTCACAAGTCCTAGATGCACACAGATACACACACTCAGAGCTGAGTAATTCATCCAGTGACGCTTTTCATTAATTTCATCTTAAAAAAGGCTCATGACAAATAGTACTGGAGCAGAATGTAAGAGCTACGGCTGTGAGGAACATTCTGGTACTCACGATAAATTCATAGGCTATATTCATAACCTGAGGATGGGAAGTAAACAAACCCTTTTAAGGAAAGGGAAGGAAGACAAGACACTCAGGTACTGTGTGAATATTTATTTATAGAAATGTTAAAAATAAAAAATGAGAAATTAACAAAAATGTTTAGGCAATTACATAACACCATTAAAGTGGTTCTGGATGTAAAGGGTGAATGAGAAGGCAACATCAGTGAAATTAACAAAGAAATGGTGTAACTGCTGGAAGGCTCCAGTCAGCAATGGTTTACACTAGCTCAGAATCCAATATGCTGTCCTTTCAGATTTAGAATCCAAAAAAAACCTACTACAGGTACTGATGAAGACCCTTAAGAGTAACTATATAGGCACTAAAGCTTAACTTAATGTGTGAATTCAAAGCCCTGTGCCTACTCAAACATTTGTGAGACAGCTGGAGGCAGAACTCGTTGTCAATCACTGGTCTTGTCCTATAAGAAATTCTGAGATTTTAATGAATTGGAATGGAAACTTGAAAGAGAAAAGGTGTTACTCTCAAGAGAAAAGGTGAAAATACAGAATATGTCTGAAAACACACAAATAAAAATATTCTATCATTTCAAAATTGACTAAAACAGTTTTTTTTTAAATCAAACAGAAAAAAGATGTTTTGAGCTAACTGGACACGAAATTCTCTTCATCAAATATACTGAAAATATAGGTCTGAATATATAGGTCTGAAAATTATAGTTTGATGTTATTTTCCCATTCCTTCTGCCTGACTCGGAGTCAGTGCATAGGGCTTCTGTATATACGTGCAAGGACAGATAAGAGCAAGGCCAAGGTAGGAAACAAAATGCCGTGAACAATGAAGTTCAGAGAGGAAGCCCAAGCCATGAGGTTACCAGGACTTTCAAGTAATCAAGATAACAGAACTCTTTCTCTGTGCTAACACTGGAGACCAGTTTGGTACCAAACTCCACTTCTCTGTGATTTGTCAAAGCACATGTTCAGATTTCAGTCAGAACAAAATATTTCTTTCCAGCTTTCACAGCACAGAGTGAGTTTCTCAAACACAGAGTTTGAGAAAATGATTGCTAAATATTTCTCCAGCTGCAAATTTTCAGTATACAAAAACTCACAGAAATTTTCCAGACAGCTATAAATTGAAGTTACAGTATCTAATCCCACAATAATTTAAAAATATGGTAGTGTAAATGAAGCACAATCCATAAAAACCTAATGTTTTGTCATTTTAAATTGTCCTTTAATTCTCAAAGTAACAGTTATAAGCATACGAAAGTTTAAATTATAATTAATGTTCCAAGAAATACAGTCAATTGTGTAGCTCATCTAAACTTTATCAGATCTTTTACAGTGAGTTAATGTGCTGTTAGTGAATCTCTTCAACATGAATTTGATCATAAAACTGATGCTCTTTACAGGATCTGAAGCTACTCTAGCTATTCTAATTAACATAAGATCTGCTTAAAGTTTCTGCCACGCGAAACCCTCTACAGTTTATTGTGATTCATTTTGTTTGAAATGCACTGGCTGAAGACTAGAAAAGGAGAACATGAACCAAGTTTTATTCACACATCTGTGAACATCCACTTTTCACAGGACTGAGATATTTGTGTTTCATTCTCACTCCCTCTGGCCTTGGCCCAATCACTGCATTGCTGGGGACTTCCAGAACTCCTCTCCATCCACATTCATTTATCCTATCCACTGAAACTCTGCAGGTCAGGGATATGACCAATGGTGACAATGTGATTGTACGACAGCTCCTGCAAGGTTATGTATTCCTGTCCCTTTCCATTTGGCTTTACTCCATGACAATCTTACTTGATCTTGCCCCACCATCATCGTGCTATAAATTCCCAATAAGCTGTGTACTAACTGGGATGTCTGTTCAAACAGTCAAGAATTTAACTATTGACTGAAGGAGTCATACTTCCCATTTTCTCTCTGGTGGCATCCTGCATCTCCTTTTATAGTATAATGAGATCTGTCCCTAACTTTAACGTGAAAGTGATCTGGATTATTCATATCCTCGAACTGTTCCCTTTTCTCCTTGACAGTTGCCTTGCAAAATGAGGGACAGACTAACTCAGGGCCTCAAGGTACTGCTGCATATCCAGTGATCCAGTGCTGTAAACTCTTACTCATCCCCTCTTCCTGACAGTATTCCCCACAAATTAATAAGCTTGAGTTGTGGTTCCTGCATATGTTTGTCATGACTGTAATCACAACTCATTTAGTAGCTTTTTGTTGAGACTGTGTGAAGATTAAACCATTAAACAGCAAACAAAGCCAGATGACCAATAGCAAGCATTTCAATAATGATCTGAATTCCCACTATGAATAGCTCAATCAGATGCTGTCTGTGTAAAGTACTGCTTGTAGGCTTCCAAATTACTAATATTTTTGAAGCAATCCCAAAAATGGACTCAAATCTGTTGTATCATTTTCAGTTAAAAGATTTTTTTTTTTTTAATAAGATCTCAAAATTTTTGCTCTTTATTCAAGAATATCACTAGTGAAAAGAATATTCTGGGGAGTAGAGACTTCAGTAAAAATTGTGTGAAGGTCCTCAACAGATGAATAGTATGAAGAGGGAAAAAAAGAATATTAAATACAAGAAATACATTTTCGATATAATCCAATGCTGATTAAAAACCACAGAAAGATCCACCTTATGGGCACCTTTTCCTTTTGATCTCAGATGGAACAAATTTATTTTATTTAATTGGGCAACTGAAAGCTTAGTATCTCAAAGTACTTGGTTTATAGCCCAAATTTCCAAGCCACTAACAGATTTGTGAAGTATTATCAACCCTTGGCTACACTTTCTATCCATTCATTAGTTTGTTTGCTGTGGTAATTTGTATGCAGCTACTAAGAAAAAGCACTAGATGCTCTTGAAGTGGCACCCAGACATAAACAGAGGTCAGAAATTATTGGTAAATATGAAGGCTGTGCAGAAAGCACCACTATGACAGAAGGTGTGAAGTGATAGAAAATCACCCATACACAACATTCATCAAGGCAGTACCCTAAAAAGGACAAAGAAAGTAATTCATCTTGGTAAGAACATGAAGCGAGAAGAATGTAAAGTAAATATCAATAAGCTAAACCGTGATTACAAAATTTGGGCCTTGGAAAATAGCCCGTTTGAGAAATAATGTATATCAGAGCACGACTTCTGCTAAAATCTAGAATAAAGATTTACAAATCAGTCACATAAATCAGTCAATTTTTATTAATAAAATAGATATTTACATCCAACAGATAAAATATTGCGTTTCAAACCATCTGTATGACAGTAATGTTACTTATAAATCAGGTACATGAACTATCCATTATTTTCTACACTTATAAATCAGTCTTACTTGCAAAGCACTTGCCTGACTGGAAAATCACTCTCTTGATTAATAGATCAGGTGCCACCAGACAAATATATTACTGAAACTAACCATATATTTTTTGACCACTGGGCCCATTTCATAAATCAAAAACTCCGTATATAGCGAGTGTTCGTAAATGCTCAATTATGAACAATTTAGCAATCCAATACCAGCACAGAATCCATTAACACACACACACACACACACAAAACTTTAGAGCCATAGAGATAAGATTTGCTTGGCTGGGTTTTTTTTAAAGCTAAAGCTTCACTGTATTCTCTGTTCTACTTGCCACCGTGTAATACATCAGGACTTTGTTTACCTAAAACTAGAAAGCAATTTAATGTGTGGAGGTTTGCAAAGTGGGAGAGGCAGAGAAGGGAGGGAGATACTAAGAAAAGTTCTTGTTTCTGCTTTTTTATACTTCACACAAAACTGGAAGTCAAAATCTCTGCTACCTCATTCTAAAACCTCTTGTGGATTTATTTTGCCTTTGTCCCTCATCTTTCTCTGTACTTTTGCATGAAATATATTTACATTTCTTTTAAATCTCCATTATGAATGCATTATGTCATTAAAAGAATTTATGTAGCAACTGCTGCATTATGAAACCTTTAATTTAATATAAATTAAATATAAGGTCCATAAATTTCTCTAAGGTTAAGAGAGGATGTGGTATGACAAACTTTACTTCTGTAAGATTCTCAGCAGAAAGGTGAAAAGCAGTTCTTAAATTGAGAGGGGCCTCATTTACCTTGCATCCATTTAGTAGAATGCAGCTGCTGCTGAGTCCAAGTGATTTCTAACCAGTTCATTTCTAACCAGTTCATGGCTGGGACGATGATGGTATAAATACTTGCAATAAGACAGGACAATAAAACCAAGTAAATGCTTTTTTCATATATGATGGAAATAAGTAAAAGTGTCATTTGAAGCTGTCTATTTGAAGTTTACCATAGCAATTCCCACAGAGAATTCCAACGGGAAAAAAAAAATATAAATCAAAACACTGTGTTTTAAAAAGACAAATAAAATTTATAACTAAGAAGAAACAGATCTTATGTAATCTAGAAGAAACAACAGAACATTTTATATTGAGGTAGATAGTATGCTTTGGTATCCTTTGAAATTATTTTATTCCAACCCAACTTGACCACTAAACTGGATAACTTATTACTCATACCAGCTCTTTATCACATTGATACCCTTCAGATGAAAGGCACAGATGTTGTTACGGTTTCTGAAATAAGTAAACCAGAGCTCCTATGTGACAGAGGTATAGCTAAGAATCAGGTTTTGCATGTTCAGCATTTACTGCTGCAAGAATGAATGAATGTGTTGGGGATAGTAAAATGGAGATGTTCCTACAGGGGCATACCTCTGCAAGAGTATGAAGCAACTCCTGTTGCCTCTGTTATGCTGTCTGTAGGTACGGGAAGGCAGGCATAGAATGGAGCACTAAGTACACAGACAGTTGGAGAATGGGTAGGTAACAGGATAGATGAGAAATATAGCTGAGAAATAAGGGTTCACAAGTGAACCCCCCATTAAAAACAACCAGTTTGTTTACCTCTACACAGTTTCTCAGATTTAAGGAAAACATCTGCATACCATGGAACAGAAGAATTATTCCACAGCAGGCTGTAGTAAAATAAACTGCAGATTTAACCAGGCACCAGCTGGCAGTAATAATAGTTAGTAATTAACTAATGCATTTCTCTGAAGTGCTCAAGAGTAACAGTTGAGGTTATGCATTCCGTTTTTGCTGTTATTACAATGGCTTGGGAAGAAGTCTTTTCCATGTTAATAGTTAAGGTTAGGACTAGTGCAAGCTTTTGACCACATTATAGACTAAATTGTATTTTACTTCCCAAAGAAAAGAAAAAACATGGCCCCACTCTGCATTTGGCTCTGCCAGCCAGGAGGGAGGGGATCATAACCAGTGGATAAGAAACAGCCACGCTTTCCCTCAGATATCTTTCTTGACCCACATCACTAAATCATTTCAGTAGAGTCATTAAGAGGGTACAGTGTGGAGGCACAGCAAGGACAGAGCCACAGAAAATATGTAGTATCTGTCTATATTGGGTAAAAAAATAGGCCTGGCGAACCCTACTCAAGCAGTGGGTTGAAAGATTTTTGTTTTAAAAAAAGGTCTGGCTGACAAATTTGACAGAAATCCTCAATAGCATGTGAATAGTTTTGAGGCTGATTTAACATTGACTAAATTTTGCTTTTTTCTACAACACCTGTTTACTTATAATCCAATGTAAGTAATATTCTTTTAACAACTTTTCATGAGTTTGTGCAGCTGTCTTACTTAAGAGGATATATTAAATTCTTAATATTTTTTGAAGAATACATAAGAACCATAAAGTGGTGGGCTGCTGTGGGTTCAGATTCATCTAGAATATTTTATTACAATAAATTTGGCATTATATCATAAACTTTTATCTAATAGAGGCACATGTTCAGGAAAGATTAGGAGAGTTTGATGATTGTCATTGGTTCTAGATAGATATTTAAGAGTACATGACAATTTTGGAGGGCAATACATTCTAGTCCCAAATCAAACATCTCTGTGTGTCATACCACTTTCAACTTGTTGTAGACAAGATGCAAGTTTTTGTCAAATGTATAATTGGAGATAAATTTGCTTATATAGGTGCTGCAGTTCTAATTAATTATTGCACAGCAGTCTGCAGTACCTTGAATACAAAAGGCAGTTCCAAGGAACAACTTTCTCCCAGTTAAGTACATCACAGGAATTCTACCTCTGAGCAAATGACCTTTTTCCCCCTGGCAGGTACATTTCCATTGCCTCTTGTAAGCTAGTCTAGTCCTATCCAGGCACAAATCCAATTTCTTTCTATCTTCAACACTTTGAAGTTTTTGTTCATACTCTGCTGATAAGAAGGGTCAGGATTCTGAGACCTTAGGAAGATTGATCTATAATGATTTTCTGTACAGGCATTTGAATAGGACAAAGTACTGCAGATGGTCTATGACCCTCCCAAAGTCCCCTTGGGAAGCAAGCTAAATTTACTGACTCTTCAGAGTTGCAGACCTCCACACAAAGCAGCTCTCACTGTTGCTGTCCAACAGGCAGGAACAGCACCCTAGCACATGCTGCCTAAGAAGCTGCCCACAAATTCAACAATTGCAGTGTAGTCTGGCAGCAGGAGACCTTGACCTAAAGGGCACAGGTCAACAGGTCTCAGAAGTGAAGAGCATGACCACCTATTGCCATGGTGATTCCTTCCAGTGCCATTCAAAACTTGTCCATGGTATGTCTGTAGGCCAAATGTTACTCAGCACCTACCACAGATTAGAATCTTATTTAGAGCAGTAAGTGTAGAAAGCTCAAGAGGAACATTCACCAAAAAAAAAAAAAAAAAAAAAAAAAAAAAAAAAAAAAAAAAGAAAAAAAAAAAAAAAAAAAAAAAAAAAAAAAATCTTTTCCCCTTAGGGCCATCATGCAGCTACTGCCTTTCTTAAACTCTGCCCCCCGCCCCCAAGTTAATGAAACACAATGGTTCACCAGAGGACTGCATGGTTTGCCTGCACAGAAATTATTTTCACCTTTATGAAAAAGTCTACAAATACTGACAGATGAAGACTATGAAACAAAGTGATATTTTACTATTATTAGTCTGAAGTTTGATTATGCATGCCTGTTATTTTAGCATGAACTACCCTAAAAGATACTCTGTCAAAATAAGGGGAACAAATGTTAAAAATGTGAAGGTTTTGAAAGGTTGGAAACTTACTCAGGGAAGTATGGAGAAAAAGTAAAACAGAAGGAATACATAATGTGAAAATTCAGACTGGGATTTCAGTCTGGGTTGTCTACAATAAGACATTTCAGTCTGGTCTGCCCAGGGAGGTGATGGAGTCACTGCCCCTGGAGGTGTTTAAGAAAAGACTGAATGTGGCACTCAGGGCCACGGTGTAGGTGACAAGGTGGTGTTTGATCATAGGCTGGACTCGATGATCTCAAAGCTCTTTTCCAGCCCAGTTGATTCTGTGATTCACTGACATCCAGCTGCAGAGTAAGTAAGAAGGGGGTTTCAGATTGTTCAAGTGCTAGCCTGAGCAAGTTTTGTATTAAAAAACCCAAAACATAATTGAATGTATTTATCAAATTGTTCACTAGAATGACACCATAAAACAGAAAAAAGAATTAGAAATTGCTTATGATTTCCCCTAGAATAAGGATGAGACACTAGCATATATGAGTATGATCCCAGAGTTTTCCTTACAAGTGAAGGATGACAGTGGCAGCAACCACTGTCAGCTTTCTTTATCAGCACTGTGAAAGAGCCAATTAGGCCACCTGTTTTTAGAATGCAGCTCCTAAAATCCCACCATTACGTCTATGATGTTGTAGGACCAGATACCAATCTCCTCTTTGATTGCAAAAAGCATCTGATTTCACAAACATTTAATTCCCTTGGTCAGAACAGGATGCTAACAAAACAAGAAACAGATTCTATGCAAATGTTTGTGCAGAAATTCAGCATTGTACCATCTCACGCACGGGAGAGAAGACAGCAATGAGAGTTAATTCCTCCAGAGCTCTTAGTACAGCATTTCATTGTATGTAACAGAGCTTTCAGCTAGGAAGGTATAAAGCTGTTTACAACAAACAAAAAATAATAGTGATTAATATGAACAACAAAATTCAGGGAGAGACTTCATTTCAAGATTCAACCATTCTGTACCATTTTTGTGGCCATGCTATTCTCTATCAGTACAGTGACAAACCAGGCTACTGCCAGTATACCAAATATTACTTCTTCCACAAAGGTAAAAGTAGATAGTTGAAAGCACAGGTTAGTCCTGGGACATGTAAATTCCAGAGGGATTTAAAGAGCAAATGACACAAATTTGGTAAACAGGTATACTTTAAAGAGAATGAGAAACACCTGAAAGAAGCTGCAAGTTCTAACTTGTACTGGTCTTCCCTCTTGTGTTTTGGGCCAGACAAAAGACCACTTATTCTCCAAAACCAGCAGCTCCCTAACAGAAAACACTACAGGTATCTACCCCTAAAAAGACACAAGCAATCAACTCCATGAACATTAACAACATTAGTCTGTCAGGCATCAGCCTACCACTATGAAGGATAGACTTTCTGACCAAGATAACATAGGACCTGGAATAATTAAAACTTGATTTTTCTCCAACAAAGTCTTCAAGAGGTTTGCTGTTGAATTCAGGAGGAGAAGAACCAAGGCTTTAGATTTCCAAAGGCACAAATGACAGCAGGATATTCATACCACCTGTGGCTTTTGGGAGCATCATATGTACTTGTTTCTTTTGATCTGTGTCTCTTCCAAGATAACTGTGTCCAAATCCACTTTATCTTCCTTTATCCACATCCTTTGTTTCCTAAAGCCATTGTACAATTCTGTTGCCTTTCACCACTTTTACTTGAGACTGTAAATTTTCCTCCCTAAACATGTATCAGTTAAAGCAAATTAAGGCCTTTAAGCTAAAGGAGGTTCAAACCAATTAGGTGCTGTTAAAGCTCAGGCTGATACTTTTGAATTTTAAAATCAATGCAAGATGACCAAGCATACTGAATTCTTCGCACAAGTCTATAGAGGCTGTATAAAATTTTTAAAAGCCTAAATTAATGGTCTGATAAAACTCATTTGTTAATTTAAGAAAGATTGGAGTTTCAGGGTGATTTACTGAACATATGGGTTTCTAAAGAACATAAAACTTTGTGCAGAATGATTCAACAATTTCAGTAAGAATCATTCATAGCCACTCTTGGAAACCCTGTCAAACAATCTGTGCTTCTTTTTTATGATTTAGAAGTGGTGGATGTTTCTTGGAAATAATAATGGGAGATATATTTTCAACTCTTACTCATTATCTCAAACTTCTCTTAGATCATTAATAAGAGGGGGAAAAATAATCTGAAGTATCTTTTGATGAGCTAAAGGGCTTGAAAATTATTAGTCCATTAATTTTCACAATAAACCTAAGACATTTGGTAACCATTACCATCTTTTACAGACTGAAAGTGGAGAAAAGAGAAGTGGAAGGACTTACTGAAGGTCACACACTAACTGAGCAAGAGAATGAGAGACTTCTCCAAACGCATCTTTGACAGACCAAAGATCCAACAGTGAATTTTAGGTATTTGCTCCTGAATTCATCAGGAATCTTGACATTAAATCCCAACCAAAGAGTTCATTCTCAACTGCATGCCTAGAAAAAGATTCAGGTCTATCTATTCCAATTACCCAAATAAAGAAACACTTGAGGCCCTATAGCATTAAGTGATGTGAACTGTCACAGCTATGCAGACTTGGAGTGAAGCTACAGTCTGAATCTGAGCTTTCTGAAAAGCTCTAAGTTTTTAGACAATATAGAAGGAATTATATTAGATTCCATTAAAAAATTGCATTGAGAATATGGGGAAACTAGGAGAGTAAGTTCATTAGGCAAAGCATACCTAATGTTAATAGAATTTTGGACTGAATTGTCTGGCAAACACTGTTACTGCAAAAATAGTGTGGGAATTTTCTAACCACAACTGGTCAGAGGGATTCTGGTTCAC
>NW_008237619.1:4221998-4258169 GCF_000691975.1 Corvus brachyrhynchos
ATCCAGTAAGCCAAGAAAACTTTTAGAAAGGCAGGATCTTCTCATTAACTGAGACAATGGTGACATTCCATAGAAAAATGGTACTTCCTGTAAGTCCACAATCATTTACTTTTCTGTGGAAATTAATCTAGGCTACAGATGAAGTTTCACAAGGGTTTTAGTATGAAAGTATTCAAATTTCAAATACTCACAGAATTTTGTATCTGTGCTTCAGATAAGAGAAAAATCAATTCTAAATAAAGCAAAAATCACCACAAACTTTAAAAATTATATTTTCCTTGGAAAGGAATTTTTGCAAACCTACTTCAAAATCACTATCATCAGTGAGAACTCTAGTGAATCTTCCCAAACCTCTCCCACAAATTGAACTCATCAAAATACACCACAAGCATTTTGAAACATGGAGATTAGGCTTTAACAGAACAACACATTCAAAACACGAAGTAGACATATGTAAAAGAATCTCAATATAGACATACTGTCTGTATGCCTGTCTGCTGGTAGGAAGGATCCCTTGTTTTCGGGTGTGTTCTCTTTCTAGCCATCAGTTCATTGGAGTTTTTTTGCTGTAGCAAACTGTAAATTCCTCTTGGGGAGTCTGATTTTTTTTTTCCCTCCATCTCTGAGGTCTGGTTTTTACTCCCCTTGCTTTTCTTCCACCAGCCTCCCTGCTCCTGACACCTGCTCTGAGCTGGGTATATACACCTTTGCACGACACAGGAACAGCTTTTTTTCCCTTGGTTTTCGTCTCATGCCTGAAAGGGGCATTTCTGTGCCAAAGACTCTCGCTGAACACTAGAGAAGGAGACATCTGCCTTCCTCACAGCCCTTTGTAACTAAGTCATCTGAAAATGTGTTTTTGTGTGATCTTATAAATACTTTCTTTTCTCCTACCACTGTAATTTGAGAAAAACAGTCCTAGCATTTATGCACTAGTGTTTTATCCACAGGTTTTTGAGTACGTTATGGAAAAGTGGATATGTGTCATTACCAGACAATTGACACATTATGAATCAAGCTTAAATATAACAGAAACCTGGCTGCCAAACCACATTTGGTTTATCCTGGCTATTTGGATAAAGTTGAGGTCAAATGATCAGCAGTGAAGAGAAGATGGAATTACAGAGATTGTTTATAAATGGAGTTTTGGATAACTGGGAATTTCCTATATGTAACCATGCATTAGTCACTCAAACAGTGTTACTAAATATGTAAGTTCACTCTTATGTAGTGGTCCCCTAAAACCGGATGTGGAGAGGATAGGTACTCCTCTTAGACTTGAAGATGTGTCTTGTCCTTCCAGCTGATCAGACTTGCCAGAACAAAAAAATAGCAAGAATTCAACAAATCAATAGCCAGATAAGCCAGAAACAACCCAAACTAATTTTGCATTAATATTTAAACTTGATGTGGGGATGAAATTTCTTAGAACTAAAGCACTGGGGACAGTGGTAGAGACACAAAAGAAAAGTGAAGAATTTTTTCCGGTGACATGAGGTGTCCACTACTCAGACTCCCCTTTTTACCTTACACCTGTAGGAGGTTTCAAATTAGGAAAGTGTACAGAAAGGGAATGCTAGAAGAGATAAGTAAGTATTTGTGAGAGGTGGAAAATGCAAAGCTGAAAGTCTGCAGCAGAAGAAGGAACCAAAAATGAGTGCCCTAAATTTATTAGTGCATACTCTCACCTATCTAAAGCCTATTCCAAAGCACAGATATTACCATTACTATTTCAAGATGTTACAAAAATAAAAGAAAAGCCCAGTGAGCCCTGCTTGGACACATGGAAGAGTTCCATGTTAAAAGGAAACAGATAATAAAAGAGTCACATTTTGATACTTCTCTTTGCAGTCTATGTTTTCATGGAGCCATACAGAGGAGGTTTATCTCCAACACCACTTCCTTTCCCCCTCTCAGCCCCCACAGACACAGAAATATCTCTGTCTACATGTGGCTGAGCATTTAAAACCCAGCAGTATGGGCTAGCTGCCCAAGTAACCATTTCCTATTTCCTATAAGGGAAACTATACACACAAGAAAGAGTCCCAATGACTAGACCCAAAAGAAGCATCACCAGCTAGACCATGTAGACTGAAATGTCAGCGTGCTGGTTGATATTAGAGTGTCATGTGCATATCAACTGTTCTTGGTCCATGACATGCACATAAAAAAGATCAAGAGTTTAATATTTTAAAAGTTATTTTACTGCCTGCTACGCTATACATTGTTTTAACCCTTTTTTTTTAAACTTCTCTTACTATCTTGAAAGAGCTCATAATAAGAATTTCTATCTTGTAGCCACAAGCTGGGTCAGAAAAAAATCACTGATGTAGGTAGGATGTCTCTGATGGGGTGGGATTTTTTATCTCTTCTCCTCAAAGTGGTTGCATTGCTGCCACCTCTGCAAACTATTCAGTTCATCCGCAGGCACACATTGGGACTCAGCAACTGAAAGAAAAATCAGGACACTTGTTCATCATTAAAAGTAATGAAAACACATTGTTTTGTTGTATTTATAATTTTATCCTCAAATGCTATCATTTAGTATCATTTTCATGAGACTCCAGTGGGGTTCTGGTTCCTGTAGTGGTTATATTTCAGTTTCATATACTTGCACAAAAAAAAAAAATCATTGAAGTTCATCTAGAAATTTCCTACTCAAATCCCCTTAACCGAAGCAGAGTAAACTCAATCAAGTTAGTTCAAGACAAAGTCTAACTGGACCCTGGACATCTCCAAGGATCAGACTCCACAAAGTGCTGGGAACTAAGACAGTGGAAAGCCATGCTGTCAGAAAATAAGCTGAGTTGTTTCTATTGGGCTCAAATGGAATCGCCTGTATTTCAGTTCCTACCCTCTTGGCCTTTCACAGGACATCACTGAGAAGAATCTGGCTTCATCTTCTTTGCTTCCTCCAAGAGGTATTCATGTACAATGATAAGATACACACAAAGTTAAATAATCCAAATTTTTGCATCTTCTCCTTACATGACTGATGCTCTAGTCTCTTAATCAGCATAGGGGACCTTCAGGAGACTCACTCCTGTATGTCCAGGTCTCTCTTGTGCTAGGGAACACAGAAATGGACACAGCACTCCAACAGTGGTTTCAGCAGGGCTGGGTAGAGGGAAAAGATCACCTCCTTTAACCTGCTTGTGACAGTCTTCCTAATGCAACCCACGATGCTGTTGACCTTGCCCAGTCTGCCAAGATCTCTCTGAAAAGAAACACAATTATCTTGTCTATCAACAATTCCTCCCAGTTTTGTATGATCTGTGACTTCCTAAGGGTACACTCTGCCCCATCATCCACATGATTAATGAAGATATTAAACAGTACTGACCTCTAGGGTGCACCACTAGTGACTGATCTCCAGCTGGAACTTTATGCTTGACCACAGCACTTTGAGCCTTACAATTCAAGCAGATTTCAACTTAACTCCCTACTCACTCACTTATCTGGTCCATCCTTCATCAGTTTGTCTATGAGGATGTTTTGTAAGACAGTGTTGAAAGCATTACTAAAGTGAAGATCAGCATCCACTGATCATCTACTTGCATCACACCATCACGAACCACAATCACTCATTTCGTGCAGAAGACTATAATACCATTCAAGGATAATCTTCCCTTCATAAATCCATACTGGCTAATCCAATCCCCTACTTATTCTTGATGTGTTTGAAAAGGGTTTCCAGAATTATTTGCTTCATATCTTTCCAAGGATCAAGGTAAAGCTGACTGGCCTGTAGTTTCCCAGCTCTTCCTTCATGCTCCTCTTGAAGATCGGCACATCATTTACTCATTTCCAGTCCTCAGGAGCCTTCCCCTAACAGCACAACCTTCCGAAGATCAAAAGTGGCCATACATTGACATCAGCCAATTTCCTCAGCAGACATGGGTGTATCCCATCCAGACACACGGATTTGTTCTTGACAAGGTCGTTTAAAATTTCCTAACCTGATTCTCATCCACCAAGCTAAGTCTTTCTGCTTCTAGGCTTTCCCACTGGTCTCAGAGGCCTTTGTGAAGACAAGTCTTACTAGTAGAGATCAAAGCAAAGAAGGTATTGAGCATGTCAGTCTTTTCCATGCCATTTGTCATCAAGTCCCCTTCCCCATTCAGCACTGAGCCCATGTTTTTCTTGATCTTCCCTGTGCTGCTGATAGACCTGTAGGAAGTCCTTGTTGCTTTTTAATCCCTTGCTAGAGTGAATTGTTTCATTGGTTCTGGCATTCCTAACCCTGTCTCTGCACATTTGGTTATACTCCTCCTAGGTCACTTGACCTTTTGAACCTTGTATACGCATCTTTTTTATGTCTAATTTCATCAGAACATCGTTGTTCATCCACATAAGTCTCCTACTCCCTTTGCTTCAATTTCCTGTATGTTGGGATGAACTACTCTTGGACTCGGAGGACACAACCCTTAAGAGGCAAACAACAACAAACCACCCAAGCAGGTGTCTCAGACAGTATCCCACAACATTCTTCCAAGGAGACTCCTAAATAGGCCAAAATCTGCTCTTCTAAAGTCCAGGGGTTGTAATCCTGCTATATGCCTTGTTTCCTTTTCTCGAGAGCTTGACTTCCAGCATCCTGTGCTCAGTGCAGCCAAGGTTGCCCCTACCTTCATATTTCTCACAAGTTCTTCCTCGCTTGTAAGTGTCAGGCCCAGCAAAGAGACACCCTTTGTCAGGGCCCTCAGCAGCTGCAGCAGGAAGCTACCATCAATGCACTCCAGAAACCTTCTCAGCTGCTTGTGCCTTTCTAAATTCACCTCTCATCTCAGCAGATACCAGGCAAATTAAAGTTCCCATGAAGATTAAGTCCTGGAACATGAACTGCTTGCTTCAGTGGTGTGAAGAAGGCCTCTTTTATTATTTCTTCCTACTTTTAGACCGCTTGTCCAGATAAAAAATGCAAACATTTTCATTGACAGGCAAACAGGGTATTATTCAGTACTGTAAAGGTTCTTTGCTTTACATCTTCAGCACCTTTTATCTGTGGTTCACAGAGCATTCTCCATGCCTTATACAAAACAGACATTTCCAAGTATTACACTTGAGCACAGAGTGTAACTTGTTACCCCCAAGGATATGTACAAAACATGGAGGTGGGCATGGTGGATACCTAGTGGGAAGCAGTTATTGAAATAGCCTAGCTGAGGAATTACCTTTCAAAGAACACAGCACTCAAAACATGTACGTGACTTTCAGATGTGAAAAATGAATGAGGTGTCAGGTATATCAAATGTCTCTTCCATCTCACCTGCCACTCTCACTTTCATTTTCTAAGCAGCAGAGGCTGTTGCACTGTGGGTGGGGAAAATAACTGAATAAAGAATATACCAGATATCTCATAATGAATCTTTAATCTTGCGTTATGGGCACACACATACTCATAGGTTTCTGGAAAGTTTATATTAGTCAGCCTTCATGAGCACCCCAAGACACCCTTGCTTTGGAGGGGCTGAAAGACTGGCTGTCACACTCTGCTGCCAGGTGAATAGATGTGAATGTGTCACTACCATTCTTGCTTCCCCCGCTTTAGCAGTATTTCACTCCTGAAGCAGTTGGGTAACTGCCATTTAATAATTTTGGCTAAAAAGACATGACAGGACAAGGAAGTGTGGAGATTATGAGGAAGATGGATTGATGCATTGTCCACAAATCCCAGCAAGTCCTCCTTCCTCCACCCAGCCTTTCTTAGCTCCCGCTAGCCTTCCAAGGCTTTAGTCTTAAAAACAAGTACCTATAACAGAGGTTGTATCAACACCTCCCCAAACTTCTGTATTAATCTCTTTCTATCACTTCTCTCTCTACTTGCCCTGTTCTAAGCCACAATGCATTCACTTTCTGTCTCTATTTCGGTCCTGTTTGGACAGGACAAACTGCAGGACAATCACCACCTCTGAATACCTTGAAGTCTTCTTGTTCAGACAGTTTTCTGTGGGCAGGAACCTTAATTCAAGACCTCTTCAGAACCAAACATGGTTAGATGGGATATCAAGCCTTGCACAGCACAGAAGGCTGAATATAATCTGAAAATCATTACTTCAATCAAGAGATTCAAATTAAGTTTCATTTACTTTGGTGTCTCAGAGGGAAAGCTTTTCACACTTCTGCTGCCTGCTTTTTACCTTTGTTCTAAATGTCAAACTAACTCTCTAATTCTTGTAGTGGGGTTCTACCCTTTGTTGCACTTTTTAAGCTCACGAGTTCTCCTCTGTGTCCCACCAATGGACACTGAAGATTTTAGAAGTATTATCTAATTGCACACACACTGCCATGAAGAACTTCACTGGTGCATGAAGCAGATAAGTGAAGATTACTCTTGCCTAGCAGTGCCAATATCAAAAGTATTACAGCAAAGAGAAAAAATTTTTCCATTTTCCAAAGTTATAACTCTGAAAGAGCAAAGGCAGCAGAATTTTCCCTCCAACCACTCTCCCCTACTTACAAATCTGTTGTACCAAAACTGATTATTAAGCCCCTGGGCTGTTATATATTTTATATATTCTCTCTTCTTACTGCTGAGAGCAAAGATGCATTCTAAAAGAAAAGTGTGCTTTCTCCTCAAAAGTTATGTTTGCTCTAAGACACCAGGAAAGCACCCATACTTTTACTCCAGAACTTTTCAGAATTCATTATCTTGTGCTAGCTCTTCTGTCATACCCTGTGTCACATATGTACACAGCGACAGCAATAAATAATAGCATATTTAAAGTTTGGCTATTACATGCATTTAGGATACCTGATGACTTGGGGACTAACTATAGGAATTCCATTTCCTACAGTCTCAGCAGCTTGTAATTGTCAGGATCTTGGCAGAAGAGTCTATGGATATTACCAAGAGAATTGGTGAGAGGCCACGTAAGAGGAATCAACCACAAGTTTGTGTCATCTTGGTTTCTAGCATACTTACAAGTCCATACTCCTACCCTGCAGAGGGAAAAAAAAAACAAATTAAAGATTTACCAAGTCATAGAGAAATCCAGAGCTATTTACTGCCATAGTACTCTAGGCTTGTATTTAAATCCATAGCTAGATCTACCTAATGGACAACTTCCTTTAAGCCAAGAGAAGTGCTGCCATGTCTTTGTGTGGTGCATTAGGTCTAAGTTAAAACAGAATGACCTATCGGGCAGACGTGGGCTGATGTCAAAACTTATGGTTATCTGGTAGTGGTGACTTGTTGCATTATCTTCATGTGTTTTGGTTAGATGACATAGTGGCAGCGATCCCCTAAGCAGATGCAAATGCAGCAGGGCAGGCATGCTGTATGCACAAGCATATGACTTAGGCTTGCAGTTCCAAAAGGGATCTCAGTTTTGAGTAACTGAGCAAAGCATGTGTTGAGTACAACCTCCCTTGGAGGGCAATTTGTCTCAAAAATCCCCAAACAGCATATTCGTCTTCCTTCTTCACCCCAGGCTTTCTCCCTCTGCCTGTTTCTCCCTCATGCTGTGGCATGAATTTAATTTTCTTTCCTCTCCCATCCCGTCATAACCCTCAATAAGAGCTCTGCCAGAGCTCTTAAAGCACTATGCAAATGAGACAAGAGGGTCAGAAACAGGAGTAACTCCTCCAAAACCTTTGGACATATCCAGTATTTCTCTCCTCAACATACAGAATAAGAAAATAAGAATGGTCTGGGACTGCAAGCCTTTGTCAACTGTGTCAGTGATACCATCCCACCAGCACAGTGCTGCACAAGGACCTTTCCCATTCCAGTTACCATTGTCAACTGATGTCCAAATTCAAGCTGCACATGAGCAATATCCATACAGCCAGTAGTGCCACTCTTCTGCCCAGAGCCAACTTGGTGCACGTCCTCATTTTCCTGATGTCTTGAAGAACACACTGCTGCTGGAAGGATAAAATAAAATTTCACTCTTGATTATTTAAAAATCCAAAGTCTAGCGGGCACATTTCTCTTCCATCACATTTTCCCATACATAAATTCCAATGAGAGTTCAGAAAACAACAAAAAATTTACTTTCATCACCTCCACTTAAAGGGGCAATCCTCTATTAATATGGAGAACAATTCCAGGCACAAATAGTTAATATCTGAGAAAGAACCAGCAGTATTTTTGCTTATGACCAAACTCATGGCCACCATAACCACCTCCATCTGGCCAAGACTTCTGAGTGTTTGTTTTGGGGGGTTTTGTTCTTTGTTTTGTTTCCTTGTGTTTTAAATCGTGGCTGTATTTTTTTTTTTTTTTTTTTTTTTTTTTTGGAAGGGTGCAGGTGTGTTAGTTTGTTTTACAAGAAGTATTTCATGAAGGTACAGATCCTGAAGCTAATGATGCAAGTGGTTTTTTTGCCATTCCATCTCCTTGCACAGACCAGGACTATCCACTTCCCACCTACTTTCAAAAAGAGGGACATAGTCTGGCAGCTCTGATACACTTCCCACACTAAAGTGCAACCAGAAAAAGAGCAGCTCCAATTGGACACATGGCATCAAAAGCCAGAAAATGTATCTGAAATAATTATACTTGTCTTTGGAACAACAAAACAACAAAACACTCAGCAAGTATACTGATGTAGACAAGGATTATCACACTCCATTCTTTTTGCTGTATATATCCCTTCTTCCTGCTTAACCTGCTTCAGCTTGTTTCCCTGTTCCTCCTTGAGGCTTTCATGCCACCACCTTTCTAGACTTGTGTTGCCTAAAGCTGAATTACCACAGGGATCCAACAGGAACCAAACCCAAAGCCCTGTAATGAGCTACTTGCAGCTGTTACTAAATCCACCATATTTGCTGCTCCTTGCTGCCCACTCCCTCACCCCCTGCTTTGCCTTAGTGAAAACAATTTCAGATTCTGTAAGGTATTAAATGCTTTACTGCAGTACGTTGAGTTAGAAGAATCAAAGACAGCAATAGCCAGTGGCTCTACAAAGAAATAAAACTGTCAAGTCAAGCAAGGAAATACAGACTTATCAAAATGATTTCTGAATCTTTTTGAAAAGATTCTTTTTCCATCTTCTACTCATGCTGCCTCAGGCAGCTCACTGGAGTCTAAAGATGGAACCGAAAGCTCAACCCACTCTGGCTGTCAAAAATATACACAAAATCCTCCTTATGACCTAAAGTCTTTTCCCTTAAGAATTACAGGCAGCTGAGAAAAGACACAAATAATAAAAAAAAAATGTGGGGTTGTGTTGTTTTTTATTTTTTTTAATTAAATATCTCCTTTATGGCACTATGGAAATCAGGAATAATTTACTCTTTAATCCAAATCTATACCTCAGCATTAAAACCACTAATAAAGAGACGGTCATTAAACTTTACCCATTTAAGATAAGTTAGGGGGTTTTTGACATTAATAGGGCCAAATTATGCTCTCTGATACACCAGTGAAAATGCATGATACATTATTCCATCTACAGATACACCTAATTTCCAGTTGTAAAAAGGATGAAATCTGATTATGTGTCTTTAAGAATGTCTGAAATATTAGAAAGCCAAGATAAAAAAATTAAAATATGGTTTGCTTCATGAAAAAATGCACAGTTGATAGTGTTGTTAAAATGACATTAACAAATGATACATTTAATGGTATGCTTTTGATTTTGAGCAGTTAGAACATTATGATAGAATAGTATGGTGCCTTTGTTCCACTTCTACCTGTATAAGCTATTTATTACATGGCCTCAGGCAAGATGCTCACAATATCCAATTTGCTCTAAAAGCAGTACAGAACCTCCCCATTTGCTTTAGGAGAGCTAGCTTGGGCTTTTTTCCCTCTTTTAGCTTCAGTTTATGGATCAATAAAACAGGTATTTACCTATTTCATGCATGTTCGAACTGCAAAATAAAGGGCTAGGTAAAATTACCACTGATCATTACAGCTACATGGAGTGTTTTTACAGTGCTCTGAAAATGATAAAGGAGGGAGGTGTTCGTACAGCACAGTGTTACTAACTCTCTAATTTCAGTCTGTGATTGCACGTGTGTTCATAAAAGCAGTACAGATGCCTACGGATCCTGCAGATTTATTACAGGTAATAGAAGCCCATGATCTCCTCTTACATCCTTTCAGATAGAGAGAAGGGGTCATGAAAAAAATGTGTATTGTTCTATTCCATCAGTGTTATTTATCTTAAAAAAGTATTTGTTTTGAAAATTTATTCTTTAAAAAGATGAAAGCTGTTCCCAAGTGCTAAGACACAGATAATGCTAAGCAGCTTCAACTCCTAGTGTCTCTTGTTGGTGCACAGAAACTCCAGGAGAGACCTTGAAACTAGATCCTTTAACTCTTGGTTTTACCAAGGCTGTCAAAAATGGGCAAAATGGGAAAGGGCTGCAGGCAATTAAAGATGGCCCAAAAATACCTGAAAAGCATATGGACATTCATTCAAACAAAAAGCATTATTTGTGCCACCTGCAGTTGTTCAGGAACATTTCTCGGGAGTTTATCAGCCCAGTAATGGCTGTTTCAAGCTTTACATCACCATCAGATACATCAGAGAAATGGATGGCTAAGGTGTCATTGCTCTCACCCATGATTTGTTGTGTGATACATGCCACAGCAAGAAGTGGCAGCACCTCCTTACAGGTACATCTGTGTCTGATTCACTGACCTAGTACACTGCCTATACTATCCCTCATGATAAATAATTATTTTTGAGGGGGAGTTGTTTGTTTTTGGGGGACTTTTTATGCCAAAGATAAGCAAACAATTTATAAATCCTTTGTTCTTGATGGCAGCTGGGAGAGGGAGAAGAAGAAAATAATGACTAACCTTCCCTGCAGCAGGTAAATCTACACTGTAAATGGCAGGCAGTTTTAGAGAGGGTTTACAGTACAAAGTCCTAATACAGCACTTGATTTCCTACAGGTGCTACCACAACGTGAGTCGTAAGAGCAAGCAGGATAAAAGTTCAAAAGATAGTGAATGAATTTGTAACGGAAGGAATAAGTACCAGGGCACACTGGATTTTCCAACCTTTATTAGAAGTAACATAATATGCAGCAAAACTTCACCAAACTAAACATTTTTGTATAGCTATAAAGTAGAAGTAATTAGAGGTCCTCTGGAGAAAATCTTGAAAGCATGAATGTAATAAAGAAAAAACACAGTCAAAACCCATAGCTGATTGGCCTGTTCATTTCTTAAACTAGATTTTGTGAACTAGTGAAGTTGTAATTACTGCACAGTTTAAAGCAGTGATCTATTCTTTAAGTTACTGCAGTGGAGCTTTCGTGCTTTTTATTAAAATAAGTGAAATTTTGTGTGAATGTACCATTTGTAAGTAACTGTTGCTTTCCCAATAAAAATAAATCAAAAGCCTGTGAATTACTAGAAGTTACAGTTTCAAGAAGATGACTTTGAAGAAATTAGTTTCAGTTTTTAATGCATCAGCCAGTCAACTGCTTTTAGAAACAGTTTTCAGTTCAACAGCTTACAGTGACCAAGAAAAAGTGGCTAATATGGATGGAGATGTGCTTGCTTTATACAGACATTTCAAACCTGAATGACTAAGGTTAAATGTTGGCATAGCCAGGTTCTCCATAAAGTTTAGGGGCTTTAACACTGACTTTTCTAGTGGCAAGCTAAGAGGAATACCGAGTGATCTTTGCAATCTGAAAACTACACTATTCTTGTTCAGATATGAATCTGTCCAACGTTCAAGGTGTTTTGATTCCTGTCATTTTTCATCCCTATATTCCATGAGGAAGACCTTTGCCAAGGAAATAAAGCAGATACTATACCTTGGGAACAACATTGCCATTTCATGAATAATTGTGTCATGAATTGTATCCATCAGAATATATTTCCCTGCAGCACAGATGAGACTGGAGAGAAAAAATGGGCACCTTAAACATTCATTAGTAGAACCAGCTGCTCTTTTGTCAAAACCAGCAGAAAAAATAGTAGTATGAATAATAACCCCCCCAGGCCTTCTGCAACATGAACACACATACACATACATATAAACATCCAAAAATAATGTCCCCTTGAGTTTTATACCAAACCCACATACGTGTGTCTAGTGCTAGGTAACAGTTCAATTTTAAAGACGATGAGGGAATTTCCTATGGGAAAATAATCTCCAGACAGACATTCACAAAATCTCTACATATCAGTCATTAGCTCTAAAGAAAGTTCACCTTCCAGGTTTAAAACTAACATGGGAATGAGAAACCAAAAGAGAATGATTAGAAATGACATCTAATTAGTCTAGAAATTACAGTTTCACCTGGTATTTCACCATCATATCTGCACATGCTGAGCCCTCTTGTCCATATACAGTTTATGACTGAAACTGAAAGTATGTGCTCAGGTCCAAAGACAAAATGCAGGGAACAGTTTTACAGGCCTGGGAATGGAAAAGTACAACATCAGGAGCAAGTATGCAACTGTATTTTTGATATCCATTATTGTCTTATAATTGGAAAACTGTGCTGCTAAGTTCTGTATTCAGGTGTGGTTTTTTGTTTTGTTGTTTGGGGCTTATTTCTTTCTCTTAACAACAACCACCAAAAAAATCTTACTAGAGAGACATCTCATTGACTAGTGTTTAAAAGACTGAAAATGCGCTTTTAGATGAATAATTTAACTCTACAGACTATGACCACTACCAGTTTCAAAGGCAAAGTCTTCTAAACCTGAATTTTAACAGGTTGGAACAAGATAATATGGAACCACTACTCAACCAGAGTAGCACTTCTTGGGAAAATAGCAATGGTAGGAAGCAGAAGCTACTGAAGGTGTTTTTAAGGGATAGTTGATGTACCTATCAGAGTCTTAAGAAGCCGGTTCTATTCAGTTGCCTCAGGCACAGCCCTTGTAAGTGTGCAGGCACAGATTCCAAATTCTGTTCCTGCCACTAGCTGTAATTATACCAATACATCACCTCATTATGTCTATTTAATGGTTTGAAACGTGATATCCTGGGACTAATGCACCTATTTGCTCTAAGTACAGAATAGCATATTACAGTATGTGCTATTATGGTCTGCAACTCTGTTTGAATTTACTATTGTCAGTTCTCTCAGACTTAACAAAAAGTGTTCTAAAGGATGCATATCCTAAATTATTCCCTCTGCTTAGGACCTAACATCTGCTTCTTCTGTGATCAATCACACCAAAACCAACAAATGGAAATAGGTTGCAGCTGATGTTCAGCATAACAAGCAGCTACTTAGCACAAGATGTGCATTCCCAATGGGGAGGATGATAATTCCCATATTATAGGTATGGAAACTAGACTCCATGCTCACCACACTGTGTAAACGGCAACCATGTAAGCAAATCCACACAGAATCTTCCAGAATCTTCCGTAGTTATCCCAGTGCATGAGCTTGTATTGCTCTAGCAGCATTAGACAAGCTCCTGAGTAGAGTTTCCTTTGTGCACCCCTTGCTAGCAAGTCATTTATGAAAAATTTATTTGTACTTATAAGAATAGGTCATTTTATTTTTCTGCAAAATGGCACTTTTCTACCAAGACTCCTTCCTCTCCTTCTGTCTGACACGACTCTTAGGGCAAGGCAAGAACTGTAAATCTTAGCTAAGGCCACACACACACAGCCTCACAGAAACTTGTGATTGAAATTTATCCCAAAGAAAGGAAAACTGAACAAACAACAATAACAAGTTCATTTCTACTTGCAAGGATTTGCATGTACACATTAATTCCTAAGAACTACTTTAGAAATTAACCACAATTTCTTTATGCATGAGCACTCCTTGAGGCCAAGTACTCTACAAAGTAAAGGAATTTTAAAAAAAAGCACTTCAATGTCTTGAATACACACTGACACAATAGATCAAACTAAACATAAAAGACTTAGATTATTACCCTTTAAATTATGTTAATTAAACAATACTCCCTCTAACCAATGCTCATTGTCACAGGCTGATATAACAAAACCACAATCTTTTTCCCCAAATCTCTACTCATTCATACAAATGAAAGAAAGGATTTGTCACTGGAACCCCTTGGAAATCAGCAATTTTTAGGCCACTGAAGTTACTATCCTTCCATTAGTTTTTTAATGGCAGCTTTTTTTTTAATGGCAACTTTTTTTTTTTTTAGTGTTATACAAACTGAAAGCAATGTAAATAAAGGCTGGATCTTCTATAAGAACTAAGCAGCTATATGAAAGTCCCCTACTGCTCCAGAGGCATCGCCACTCACAGCTCAAAACACAGTTGGTGAGGTTCTTGCATGTAAGATACTTAAGCATGTTGTATCCCTACAACCCCAAATCTTTGAAAGCAGCTTATACAAAGACAATGAAACCTGTTTGACTACTAATGAAAGAACTGTTGTAGTCCAAGAAGTTCACACTGATAAACATACAATTATCTGATACTTTGAAAATAAGGAAAAATTCTAGCATGCTCTCCTACATTCTATTAAAAAAAATTAAAAATGCCAACAGCATCAACAATAGTGATTGTGACATTTTTTCATTTCAGAAAGAATTAATTTTTCTTCATATTTTGAAAAAAACTCTGGAAAAAATTTCAAGATTTATGTCTTCAAATTAGCATATTCCAAATTAGCAAGGGAGAAGAAATCTGATAAAACAACATTTAAATTGTAGACACTTTAAGAATGAAGATGTTTTAAGACAAAATTCTTAAAAATAACACATCTCTCATGATTTTTCAAGGTCTAGCTTCAAATGCCCTCCTTTTTTTTTTGACCATATGTTCTAAACTTCCTTTACCACTTCAAAGAAGAATATTTTATAATTGACAAAACCAAAAAGAAATGTGATAATACCACTTGGCATTGCTCAAAAAAAAAAATCAGCACTTCGTAAGTCTGAACTATTGGATATATAATAAGAGAAAGGCAGGGAAAACAAAAATATACCCAAGACTTTTTGCCCAACAGGGAGACTAGTTCAATAACATAATAAAGTCCCTTAACCACTGAGTTCAGAAAACAAATTGCAAAGAACATGACAAAAATTCAGCATTTTGTAAACTTGATTTACTCCACATTTTCCCCCGCTCACTTTAGCATGGGGAAAAGGTAAACTACTAGAGTATTGAGTCCATTCTACAATATAAGCAACTTAAACCTCAAATTCCACTGGAGTTAACAATCCCCATGTTCTCACATTTCCTATGCAGCTTCCTACGTGTCAAAGCTCAGATAGCCCAGCCCCAGTGGGTTTCCCTGAACAAGGGTGGGGCCAGGATGCCTTGTGGAATAGGTTCTTCTACTTGGCTTCAGTGTATTCAAGGCTGACTAATCGACTTTTGCCACCAAAATAAGTAACCCTGAAAAGGGTCTTAGTGGTTAAAGGTGACATAATTAACTAGCTACAAAAAGGAACTCAAGAGTCATATCTCTGCTAGTCATTCTCATAATGAAAATTTGCCTTGAGCCTAAACTCTGTCTCTGGTAAATAAGAGCCCTTAAAACAAAATTATAGTCATGGATTTTTCTTTGTCTAGTAATAACATTAAAAAAAATACCAATAAGACTTATTTTTCTTGAAATTTCTCTTATTTAGATTTGCTTTTCTGAGATCAGTGCTCTGGGACTGGGAATATTCTTGGCATTCATATACCGCAGAACTAGAGATCTACTTAGAGAAAAATGAAAGAAACAGCAAGGAACAACATGAAGTTAGTAGGAAAAGTATTTCACTAAAGTTAGTAACAAGAAAGAAACCTGAAAGATCAAATAGCCAGTCTGTAGAAATAGGATACCAATCTATTTATATAAATTTCTAAAGCTGAGCTTGGGGTAGATTCAGCTGAGGAAAACAGGAGCAGGTGGCGGATTACTGCAAACATGGTGCATTCTGGGCCAATTGTGAAAAAAATACTGACTCTCACCTAAATATAGTGCTCTGTTTAAATGTTTTGTAGTTTGTCTGATGTGGGGACTATATCACCAGACATACTAAAATCCACTTAGCTGCTGAAGCACATAAAAGACAGTAGTTTGAATATGCCTTCATTAGACTAACATCAGCAAGAGGTGGAACCGTGGGGTGATGTAAAACACCTCTAAACCAAATGTGCCTGCATGCTGTCCACTAATGAACTTCTGTTTGGATTTTCTCCCAGGAGAAAAATTAATATTTCAATGAGTTTGACAAGCACACATACTGCTTCTGGACAATTTCAATATAAGAAACAATAAGAATGTATAGCTAGGAGGAGGGACTTAAAGATAATTCTCTTGTTCTGCTCTCTCTGAAAGTCTTCCTCTCTACCTTCCAGCCAGAACCCACAGGATAACTTCTTTGTTACTCTATTACATTATCTAAAACTTCATAGAGTGATTACTTTGCCTTTGTACCTTGCCTAGAATGTACCCTCCAGAACAGCCAGGCAGAACAAAAGAGGAATAAGACTGCATCTGACTCTGCCTTCCACAGTGTCCCCAGATGGAAGCCATCATTTAAGCTACAGTAGTGGCCTCTGTTGTTTTATGGCCTCTGGGCAACTTTCAGTGTTAGAAAAGCTGTGATGCTTGTAATAAGCTGGCAGAGTAGGTACAAAAATGTCCTGTAATATGGGAGATACTGTCTGGTTTGAAAAGGAGAGGTCAGATCCTCAGCTGACACATTGATTGTAGAGGCTGCATTCACTGGTGTTGGACTTTGGATGGTTTAACAAATTTTTAAACAAGATGTAGGTCTTGGGAAAATGCAGGATCAATATTATCCAAGAAATCAAACCAAGAGGGATGATTTCTGTCATTCAAAAACTCCATATATGTAATTTTATTTTGTTTCAGAGAAGAATATCAAGGAAGTTAGAAATGGCATAAGGGTCTAAAGCTGAACCAAATTTGTAAATCTTTTGCATAATAATGAACAAAGGCATCTGCAGTTTCATTCTCCTTAGTGACATGGTGACTACTTGGAGAATAAATATAACTTTTTAACTTTCTTGGCTTTTGTCTTTAATGCAGTTAGTCAAAAAATGAACAGCTCTGCAAATGAAAAGCAGGTAGTTTTGATTTTGTCAAGGGAGAGAACAATTTTTTTTTTAGTGAGCCTTACATAAATCACAGGCACACTAGCTCTGGTTTGGTACATTTAATAGTTCTCACTGTGAAGTATTCTATTTTACATTTCTAAATGTATGAATTCAAATATTTCCACATTCCTTTCTGAAATCAGCTTACATTTTTTTGTTACTATTTTGTGTTATTGACTGCCAATGCTACATTTCCTGATACGCAACTGTTGGCCCTACATCAGCATTCCAAATCAAACTCCCCTACTTTATGCTATCCTAAATCTTTTTTCACTGGTGTTTAAAGGTGATGTTGAGCATCTATGTTCCCATTCTCAGTAGTATCTACTGAGAGTGTACTACTTTCCAAATTAGATGATTAAGCACAGCAGACATGGTATCAGGGACCTTTCAAAATCTGACTCCATGACCTCCAGCTACAGTATTTATTTAGATTGTATATTAATTATACATATACAAACTTTTAAACTCCCAGGTCCTGAACCACCCATTATTCAGGCCAAGCACCTGTATCAAAGTTATGGCTTCTATTTGATTATGTGCTTGCATTTGTGATTTGTCAGGCTATGTGAAGTTTGGCTGGCTTGTGTGTGTGTTGCTGTTAGACCGAAGCTGAAATGCTTAGTGTTCATCTAGATCTAGAAGTTAATGTGGTCAGCATCTCCAAGTATAGATACAGTTTAAAATTCTCTGTCCCAACTGATTTTCATTTTCCTCAAATAAGCGGTTCTTTTGCCTTCTCTTCAGATATAAGGACATCCATCTCTCTCATGTTCCTTCATTGGTGAACCATCCAGGATTAATGAAAGCCACTTTCCTCAAATCAGTGAGTCTCCTACCTTTGATTTGAGTTAAAAGTACAGACCCTAACAACTTGAGGTAAGCAGTTTTCCTTCATACAGTATAATCTCGTTTCCCTTTTAAAGCTTTTCAAGGAAGTAACCAAAAAAGGCATAAAACATAGTACCTGAGGCATAGGCTACTTTGAGCCTGCAGCATACCGTAGTTATGAAATTATCATTTATAACAAGTATAACAATGTGAAATCATAGAATCATTAAGATTGGAAAAGAACTTCAAGATCATCGAGTCCAATCTTTGACTGAACACCATGTTGTCAACAAAACTATGGCACTAAGTGTCATGTCCAGTTGTTTCTTGAACACTTCCAGGGATGGTGACGTTCCCACCCTCCTGGGCAACCTGTTCCAATGCCTGACAATCCTTTCAGGGCAGAAATTCTTCCTGATGTCCAATCTGAACCTCCCTTGGTGCAGCTTAAGCACATTTCCAGATGTCTTGTCACTAGTTGCCTGGAAGAAGAGGCCAACCCCCACCTGGCAACAACCTTTCAGGAGGTTGTAGAGAGTGTTGAGGTCCCCCTGAGCCTTCTTTACTCCAGGCTAAACAATCCCAGCTCCTTCAGCTGCTCCTTGTAGGACTTGTGCTCCTGACCCTTCACCATTTTCGCTGCCCAAAAGCTTTAAAGTATTTTTAAAAGCTTTAACTTACTAAAAAGTTAGTTAATGTAAATTCAGGTTGCATCACTGAATTTGAAATAGTGACATGGACTTGCACCATTTCAGAGCATCAGTCACGGTTTATGTTGGCACTGTCTCCAACTTCGCAAGCGTGAAAGAGAGAAGCGCATCTTTCTGCCTTGTTTTTGGCTTAGGGCAATGAATGTTGCTGAAAGGAATTTTTCCTCTTGGCTGTTACTCCTGGATGGCACTATTCCAGCACAAAGCAAAATAGCTTTGTGTGCCTTTGTGGGTGTGGATGAGTTATGCTAACACAAGCGACACACAGGGCAGCTGTAGGTATAGGTTTTCTTGCTGCATTCACAGGGAGGAGTAGAAAGCTTTTGTAACACAAGAATTTATCTTATTAAGTTCCTTAAAATATATTTTTCTTTTTTGGTCTTTCAAATTATCAAATCTTTCTTGTCTGTTAGGCCTCCACCAATACACAAGCACAAACATCCACCTTGAATTCAGCCAGCTACATAGAGGAGTTCTGCTCATCTCAAAATGAGCTTTCTGAAAATCTGGCAAGGGAAGGCATGTTATATTAATGAGAAATTACATCTAGCTTGCTTTTGTTATTACCACGTTTGTTTTGTTGAGAATAGTAATGTCTTTTTTTGTCCTAATTTCAAGGACAACTTCTGCATATGCAGGCATTTCTCTGTAACTAACACAGGGCTCAGGAAGACACTGCTCATAACATTTTTCATCCTTCACCCCAGTTACAGTAAAATAGGAGGTTTCACAGTCCAGTCATACTGGGGACAGCTTGAACTGCTTCACTAGCTCTAATTTGAAGAATTTGGTTGCAAACTAACAGTAACTTCAACTGTTGAGACCCTGAAAACAGTATGGATGCACCCTAACCTTAGTGCATTTGATTACTGATGGGATGGGAGGGGTGAGGGGGGGGGCAATCGTGAACGGAAAAGAGAAGGGGGAAAAAAAAAAAAATTAAAAAAAACAAGCTCCTGGTTCTTCCTGCACCAGAATTTGGAGATTATTAGTGCCTTACTTCCTTACTTCATTCACCTAACTTTTCCTCTAAGGATATCTATGTCCCTGTTTATTTTGCCTTCTCTCTAGGCATGCAAAAGTTCCCTTGTCTCTAATAAAAATAGCCCTGAAATCACAGCAGGGAAAAGCCAGAGCTTATGCTCTTTCCCGTAATTTTCCATTTCAGCTCCTTTTATTCTTTATGAGTCATAATCACTTATTACTTCAGTTGCCCTACAGCTCCTGGAAGTCATGCAAAAAACTTCCCGAAGTTACACTTAGGTCATTTGCTGATATCATAGGGACTTTAACAACCACTTCAAGCAGCCATTTGCTTGATCCAATGTGCATATCAAAATAAAAAGAACTACTGGTGGATTTACAAAAAATAAGTTTAAATAAAAAAGCAATGTGTTCTATTAGGACACTTCACCAAATAAGTAACATTTAGTCGCAACCAGACTGCAAAAGAAAGGCAAGACAAAATGGCTCATGACACTAGCATGGCTTTCATTTTATTTATATTATCAAGGGGATAATTGAGGACCCATATTCTGCACCAATATAAATGCTTGGCACTACTCACCCCATTTTGTGACAACAAAATGGGATCCCTATATCATTTATGGGAAACACAGCCACACCCAAAACATGACAGCCTTTGGTACAGTACTGAATACTGAAAGTCTTATGGTCAGGTAGTACTGAACTCAGCTGAGGAGGCAGAAGAATGAGTGTCATTAGATAATTGTGCATCACATCTGGCTAAACAAGGATCCCTCCCATGGGCTCCTTCAAGAAATGAAACTCAGGTTTTAGCCTGAAGCAATTGTTTATAGAGACAGGCTGGGAACTATCTCTTTTTAACCCAGAGTCCATTTAAACAACTTTAAAGCTAAAGAAGTGGTTGACTGCTCTGCTGAATCACATTCCATGAGGAAAAAAACATTGTTCATATCAAAATACAAAGGATGTAAAAAATGAGTAAATAAAAACCTACTTGTAATATCTCCTTTCAATGCAGAAAGGGATTGAGAGAGTGCATGAGGCCACAGAGACAAGGGCCAGGTAACTTCCAAAAATTCACTGAACTGCTACAGAACTACTTTATATAGGGTATTCCTGTCAACGCACACAGTTTTGAAACCACCACAAACCAGACATGCAGAGCTATGAAGTATGGAAGTTGCCATTTAGCATGTTTCTGCAGACTTCAAACGTGGTGAGCCAGCCATACTGAGAGCAGAGTTTGAGACCCAGACCATGGCTTAGCATATGATGTGCACCACAGAATTTCTGCCCTGTAAGATACCTTGTTTAGGAAATACGGGCTCTGTACCCACCTGACTCTAGCTTCCCACCTCAACCTCTGTGTTGGGCTAAATTTTTTTGTTTCAGACATTCCTAGGCAGCCCGAAACACTAAGCTATCCCAAAGTTTTGGTTGAAGATGCCATTTTTAATAATCAGTTGCAAGAATGAACTGGCTTCTCAGAGCTCAGATAACTACATCAGGCATTAAAAAACATGTAATAAAACTAGGAGAGAAAATGCTGCTCCTTGTCTACGTAGGCAGGAATCTACTTTTTTTTTTCCAAGTCAAATGGGAATCCCTCCTCTGAGAAAATGTGGTATGACTCCTACTAACTAAGACAGAATGCTTCATAGGTTGCTATTTCCTTCCTCTTACCACACAAATTACCCATGGTTTCTGAAAGTGCAGTAGAGTCCTTTGCAATGGACAGTATGATATGCTCCTTAGTAATTTTTAAATGGGGAAAACCAGAACTATGGAGTCACTGTCCGACAAAGGGTGATTCAGGGGGATTTTTAAAAATCTTTTAAATCTATTTTTTAAAATCCTTTGAGTTTAAAGCAAAGAAGAAAAATTACAAGGGTGGAGAGAGAAAAAGGATTTCATAACCTCCCCAGAATGAAATATAGTTGCTGGGATGTTGCTAAAAATCTGCTGTACTAAATGATGGAACAGCATTTCAGTAAACAAAATCTTTAATATATTCTTTTTGTTACATTGATGGAAGGGATTCAGATGGAAAACTTCAGTTTTCAAGGCATTTTTTTATCGATACTGGTTGAAATACATTTTAAAAATAAAGCCAAACTTGAAAAACTGTAAACACTGAATTAGAATTGAAGCGGCAATCTTACATAAAACATATCTATGCAGGTTTAGTAGAGTAAATAACTACTGATAAATAAGGGACAATGAAAGTCACAGGTTTTTTCACTAATTAAAACCTAACACAGCTTAGAAATGAACCTTTGAAACTCCATCTCGGCTTGACTGTTTTGTTTTACAGAGGCAATGATAAAATACTCCTGTTGTTTGATTTGCTTCCTATTCTGTTACAGATGCAGCTTGATCCATAAATTTTCAGATTAGGAGCAGCCTAACTTCTCCAGATACACAGAAGTGCTGTGATAAAAGTATAAAGTTGTTAAACTTGAATGTTCCAGGAGACAGAAATAACAGCCCCTATTAGCAAAAACTTGTTGCTCAACAAGAAAGAACTTATATCCTTATAGGGTGCTGCACGTAACTACTTTTTCAAGGAGGTGAAGCTTTTCAAATTGCCAAGTGACATACTCACTCTCAAGCCTAGGAACTCTGGAACAAAACAAAAATCCAGGCTCAGAGTACTAATAGCATTGCTGCTTCCTGTTCCTGTAAATGTTACAGAGGAACCAAAGCATACCCATTCACCAAAAAAAGGGAGTAGAAATACACACCACCTGGAAATTAACCACACTGGTGGACAATTCCAAACCCTTAAGAGTTTCAGAAATTACTCAGTTGTCTACATAAATGGAAGTTTTATGTTTTATGCTCAGAATGAATAATTAAGAGCTGGAATACATACAAGGTTACTTATGATAGACTAATATTGTTGTAATGCTAGGTTTAGTTTAGCAAGCTGAAGCTTTCCTAAGAGCTCAGTGGAGCTGCTTAGGGAAGTGCGACTATTTTCGCTCTCCCATAGTCCATTTTGGACAGCTCTGCAGCGTTACAACCCAGTGACGGCGAGGGAGGCGAGAAGGGTCCCTCCATGAGGCTTTCAGAGGACTTTTAATAGTGACATCTTGTCCCTGAGACCCCCAGAGGCAGAGACCTCCTGATCCAGGCACAGAGGGGTTTTGTCAGATCACAGGGGCGGTACCTGGGCGGGGCTGGGGTACAGGAACCAATAGGGAGAGCCCAGGGAGTGGCCAGGGCTAGGGGCAGCGGAAAATGGGGGAGAGGGTGGAACAATATGGGATAGGAAAAGCAATGGGTAAACCGATCACCACAGTCAGTTTTACTTCTCAGTTATGGATATACGATAAAATAATGCAAAAATAGAAAATGATGAGGTGGCTGGTTGTTGTTGACTTTGGAGATCGGTGCTGGTTGAGTTTCACACAACAGTTGCTTTTGTAGCTTCTTCCACTGGGATGGCATCTACTCGCTCGCTTTCGGTCCAGGTGGCGCGGCGAACAGGGAAGGGGGATGCAGCTGCCGTTTCTCTGCCGTGGGTCCAGAAGCGGGGCTTTTCCCCAGCGCAGCCGCTGCTCCCCCGCCGATACTGCTCAGGGATGGGCCAGCCTTTGGTACAGTACCGTGAATAATATAGATAATAATGAAAGGGCTCAAGAAGGAACAGGATTACTGTAAAACCTTAATTTCTCCTGTCTTCACCTATTATTTCCCAGGAGCTCTTAAATCCATAAATATTGGTAAAATGGGTTCAATTGCATTTTTTTAATAAATAAATGAAACATTTCCATAGTACCATAAGCATAAATACCTGTTAACTATCTATTTAAGACCAGAGTTTAGGAACCTGCTCTTAAATAAAAGTGGAATAATTAGACATAAAGTGTATAAAAAATTCTAATACCTATCCCAATATTTAAATGTCTCAGAGTCCTCAGCAGCTTACAGTCAAAGTGACTGCACATTTACTCATTGCAAAGGAGTTAAAGTGCAGACAGGTATGTAGGAATAGATAGGTACTCGGTGACTTGTTTATGCTGTATCTTCACTCACAAGCACTAGAGACTTGTATAGTGCACATATTTAGGAGAATTAATCTATTTTTTACTTGTTTGCTACAATTCAGAGAACTAAATTAATGAGCCCAACTCCCACCCTTACTTGAGAGAAATAGGCACCTAACTTCACTTTCAAAATTAAGCATGAAATTACCTCCCTAGACTGCCACCACCAATTATATTCTAATAAAATTAGCTTTTGATAAGCACATCAATACGTGAATACAAAGCATCTCTACCCACAGGTCACTAGTTCCAAACTGAAAGAAAAAGCTGCTGTATGTAAAATTGGTGGTCAGTGTTCAGTTTCAAGTGAGTGGTGGCTGCTATGACAATGCAGCCAGGAGACTTTGCATAACCTTAGAAAAGAGTCCAAGGATTGTGTAAATACTGACACCAAGTTCTCCACAATCCTCAGTAAGTGGTCCCTAAAGGTCTGGGAGAAGTATAGCTTCTGGAACACTCTCAAGAAAATGCAACTGCAGCTGTTATATCTGCTCTGTGAATAACCAGAGGCTGAATTTCAGCATCCAAGTCTGTCAGCAGCATTAAAAATTATACTGCAGCAAAACAAAAAGAAGCTCTTTGTTAGCAGCTTCATGAAGAGCACTAAAGACTGAACACAGATCCTAAATTGCCCTGGTATTTGTCTTGTTAACTTACAAAGGACATGCACCAATGCCTTAAGTTCCCATTCTCTTTTTGTGAGTATGTAGAAGAAACATGAGTTTGTTCCTGCTGTCATTTTAATGCCAGCTACAGAGTTAAAAAAACAAAGGGAGGGAAGAGAGGAAAGGAAGGTTTGCAGTTAATTCCATCCTTGTATACAAACTTGTACTTCTCTTCCTGCTTAAATATGGAAGGAAGTCCTTCTATACACAGCATACCTCCTTACAACATTCCCAAAGAAGAGACAAAGAGACATTTTTATTGGAAAAGGATCACTTATGGTTTCTAGGCCCTATTATGCTTAAGATGACACTGGGGCAGCATGTAGTCCTCGAAAGAAGCAAAGATTTTAGCAATGGAAATTGTTTGCCATGTTGCAGTTTTGGGTTTGGTGGTACGGGCTGCAAAGTTCCTTCACTCACCTCACACACATGCTTTGTTTCACTGGATGACCAGGAGAGATTGGCAACACTCAATTCACTGTAAATCACACTGACATATTAATCTTTAGCAAGAACTATCTAGCAAAGCACTAGAACTATGTTCACCACACGTTCCCAATTTTCTTGTTTCCTCTAGATGTCAATCCTGCAAACACATCAGTGATTTCCTGTATCAAAGTGGCCCAGTCTAAGTTTGTGCACATAGTTGGAGTATATCATATAGAATATTTTTATAACTTGTGTGCTTGTAACACCCATCCATGACTTTCTATAAACAACCTAACAGAAAGCATGCAACAGGGGCTTCTAACTCCTACTTGTACAGGGAACCTGAGGCCCCAAAATTTAAGCCACTCTTGAAAACTAACCACAGGCATCTTTCAAAATAAGTCAAGACCCTCACAAAGTCACATTGCCAGACTGATTAATTTTTTTACAACATGAGTATACAATGACTACAATCTTTACGAGCAATACTGACCAACATATGTGGTAAAAGAAACCATAAGATTTCCACTGCTGTCAGATATTTTAAGATTTTCAGAGTCTCCAAAATACTACACATATATAATTTATAAATGTTTTAAAATATGAGCTACACTTTCAGTAGGTAACAGTTACCAATTTCGATCATTCAAGATCATAACTCACATTTACAGAGACTTAGATTTCCAAAAGCAATTAAGAGTTTTTAAATATTTGCTTGCAAAATTGTAAGTACCTATCCTGAAAATTATGCATCCACGATGACATAGTTTCTAACAGGTAGCAGTTTAACCCAAGTACTTGGTGGCTCAATTCATGGAGAAAACCATGCAGAAGCTCATTTCAAAAGCACATAAATAAATTATAGAAACCAAGATACAAACAGGAAAACAATGCTTGGGCATTGAAAGCATGTTTTGAATCTCTAGTCGAGTAAAAATATGTGCCTATGCAGCTGCTACCATTTCCTGCTTCTGAAATCTTCTATCCATTAATGGTCTATGTAATGTGGATTACAGATCCTGAGAGGCTTATTTGAAAGTAGACTGGCCAGAAGGCAGTCAAAAACTTATATCTGAGATGCTTACCAAACATACAATTTATAGTGGCAAATGTCCAAAAAGGAGAAGAGAGAGAATGGGTTATCAATCCCACTCCTGCTGCTGGTTGATGCAGACTCTCACTCAGTGTAACAGAGGCTATGAGCTCAGGTGTAGAGACAGTCTGTTAATAATACAAACAGCAATAACATAGAAGATAAACTATTACAAATAGGTCACTAAAGGAACATAATCTGCTAAATTAATATATTTATGAATACCCAAGTAAAGTGTGTGCTTTAATACAATATACCTCCTTTTAACTGAACCATGTTCATGGTTTATGCTGCACTTAAAACAATTCTTGCAAACTCATTACTCACTTGACAGAAAAAGTTCTTTGGAAGTGTGTATAGATGATAATGATTTGATACTTGTTGGGGGTTGATGTGGGCCAGATGCCAGGTACCCATGAAAGCTGCTCACTCACCCCCTCTGCATCTGGGCAGAGGAGAGAAAATTTAATGAAGGGTCCATGGGTTGAGATAAGGACCAGGAGAGATCGCTCACCAAATACCATCACGGGCAAACCAGGCTCAGCTTAGAGATACAAAGTGAATTTATCACTAACAAAATCAGCAGGATAATGAGAAGTAAAATAAACCCTTAGAACACCTTCCTCCCACCCCTCCCTCCTTCCCAGCTCTGCTGCGTACCCCAGCAGTGCAAGGGGAATGGGGAATGGGGGTTATGGTCAGTTCATCACCCAAGGCTTCTCCCACTGCTGAGGGAGAGGAGTCATTCCTCTGCTGCACCATAGGGTCCCTCCCGCAGAAGACAGCTCTCCACGGACTTCAACATGGCTCCATCTCGCAAGCAACAGCTCTCTGTGAGCTGCTGCAGTGTGAGTCCATCCCACGGGCAACAGTCCTCCCAAAACTGCGGCAGCATGGGTCACTCTTCCACGGGGTGCAGTCCTCCAAGGACAGGCTGCTCCAGCATGGAAGCAGGGGCCCTCTCTCCATGGGTCCCACGGGGTCACAGCCTCCTCTAGGCATGCACTTGCTCTGGCATGGGGCTCCTCCATGGGCTGCAGGGGCACAGCTGCTTCACCATGGTCATCACCACGGCCTGCAGAGGAATCTCGGCTCCAGTGCCTGGGGCACTTCCTGTCCCTCCTTCTCCAATGACTTTGGTGTCTGCACAGTTGTTTGTCTCACATGTTCTCACTCTGCTCTTCTCTGTCTGGAATTAAAATTGTGCCCCCAACTTTGTTTTGATTTCTTCTTAAATCTGTTATCACAGATGTGTTACGCCCATCTCTAATTGGCCCAGCCTTTGCCAGCAGCACATCCATCTTTAGAGCTGCCAGGGACTGGCTCTGCTGGACACAGTGGAAGCTTCCAGCACCTCCTCACAGAAGCCACCTCTGTGGCCAGCCCTGCTACCAAAAACCATGCCATGCAAACCCAACAGAGCGCTAATGAACTTCATGTCAGTTGCCCTCAGTATTTCCACCTAAACTTGGAGATTTTATATGTTAGCCTTTAAATTAAATGCAAGTTGAAAAAATACCCCAAAAACAAAATCCAAAAAAACACAAGATAAAAATAATGTAATGACCACTCTGCTTCTTCCCCTGAGTTTAGTTCTAACTAAATTTTTTGAGTAGTTGCCCAAGGAGATTTTTATGCCTTTTGGAAAAAAAACCCCAAAACTAAGAAAAACCAAACCAAACCAAAGCACTTTAAACTATAGGTAAGACTAGGTGCTTAAGAAAAGATTTTCTGCAAATGCCAGTAGTCTCTCAGAAATGCCCATTTTGATGTAACTTGGAGACAGCCAGCATCATCCAAAGTAAATTCACAAAAATGCACACACACGCACAAAATAAATACAAAAGTGAGTCGCACATCCTAAAAGAGGAAATTGGACAAATATCTGGGAAAGGACTTAAACAGAATAAAGATCAAAATTCTGTCCCAAGGTGGAAATACAGGAAATTATACATAACAGAGACTACTGACCAATGCATTTTTCTTACTGTGGTGCTTAGGTACTACACTGAAAGCCTCTTACCATTACTGAAAGTGCTGATCTTTTGTTAGCAATCAGATTAAGAGGCTTTTTTGAAAGCTTTCACTAAATGTCATACAGATGTGACTTGTATCCACTGATAGAGCACTTCACAAGTAGACCTTGTGTTGCATTACAGAAGCTGCTTTTGGTCCAGGATTCCCAGTAGCTAAATCTTTTGGTCGTTCTGCCTTGAGAACTTGGTAGCTTTGCTCTGTTTCTCTTGAGTGTCTCCAGAGTGGGCCATTGGTGAATGGGCTGCAATTATTTACTGCAAAATTTCTTGCATGCTGATGATGATGCCAAATAAGCAAAGACTCTATCAACTGCTCAGGAAGGCAGGTTTTTGAAGGTGAGAAGCCCTGAATTAATACCTACCTAATCCAGGCAGACTGTCTCTCAACCTAAGCAGAATGCCCCAAAGCATTGTTTGCTGAGCAATGCCAAGATTTTCAACACACTGCTAGGAGTTAAATATTTACAAAAAACAACAGTTGCAGGTTCTATTACTAAATGCTTGCAGAAATGTTCCAAATGGTTAAAAAGATAAAGAGCAGTTCTATATAGTGAATTCGCAAATTTAAACAAGACATTTTTGTGTGCAAAAGTTAATGTGCAATGAAACATCCACACGGTGTAAAAGCCCTGGCATGTGGGGTAAAGGGGAAATAATGACTCTGCTTAGCAAATTATGAATAAACTATTTAATATGAAAAATATGCCACAGATGCATTCTCTTAACCTGTATTTTCAACAACAGCCAAATTCAGATCTGAAACAGGATCAGAGTTGTTTCAGATCTGCCAGGACTAAGCTCTTAAACTGTCATTGCTAGATTTTGGGCTAGACGATAAAATTAATTTTTTTTTTTTATAAGCTTTGTGCTCTGTTCATTTGACTCAAAACCAGATCTGTAAGACATTCCTCTTTTAGTTCTAGGTTCACCTCAAATTTATATGCCTGTGTATAACTTAGAGCCCAAATCATGATGAATTCTAATGAACCAAAACTTGCCTAGAATTCTCTGATTCTGTCCCACTATTCTCATAAAGCAAAAGGTGCTTAGCATTTTAACAGCTATTTCTTGTTCCAGTATTCCCCAGCCTGAATCAGGCTGTGTTTAATAATAGGAAAGCAAAAAACAACTTCTGTACAAGGTTTGCTAGTTATGTTACATATGCTGCATTTTATTACAGAATATTTTAAATGAAAATTTAAATCTTTAAGAAGTTTCAGCAGATGTATGTTTGAACATTTAGACTGACTGTCATTGCTAAAACAAAACAGTCTTTCATATTTCCTTTTTGTGAGCAGAGCAACTGCAGAACTGGAATAAAAACTGGCAAAGGAGAATGATTAGTGGTGGATGTTCCTGCTGCTGTTGCTTAGGGGTTGTCCCCGTCACATCTGAATAAGCCTTCTAAAACTTGATGGTTGCCTTTTTGTAGCAAAGGAAGTGATCAAATTAACCACAGACCATTTGTTTCTCCTGTTGTTAACTCATTTCATTTCTTACTGATGTCTAAATATATTGTAGGGTGGACTTTTTTTTTCACTTATTAGAGATTATTGTCTGCATGTCTAATTAGGTATTCTACCATTACAATAATCAATCAAAGATGTAATTTTTCTTCTGCAATTATCTTATTTCAGTTATGCAACTTGAAATATCTCTGCAAAATAGGTAATTCAGCACTTGTTTCAGATCCTTCAGAGGATCTAAGGCAGACAACCAAAAAAGAAAAGAATCAAAATCATTGGCTCATTTGAAAAAAATAAGTCAGTGCTTTTAAGAGGACATTAAAATCAACAGCAAATTATATTCTGGAAAGTAAAACTGTAATGCAACAGAGGCACCATGAAGAACACAACGGTCTGTGAAACCAGAGGAAAGAAACCTAATTTAAATAAACTACGTTACTATCCTTTAGCGAAGCAGCTTGTGTAAGAATCTCCACTGCATTTAAGAAACATCACGACCTTTGATTTTCTTCAGTCCAGTTCCTGTTTATGTAGCTTATGACCTGGTTACTTATCAGTTCTGAGAAAAAGAGAGTCCTTTTATAATTTGCTGTCTACCCAAATGTTGTGCTCAAGCACAGAGGAACAGAGTACTTTTCTGACTGGCTGCCCTCTTTTCAGAATAGACGGGTTGGAAGAGGACAGTAAGAGACAGCTTAGTTTCACTTCTGCTGCCTGCTCACATTAAGAGAGACAACGCAGAGGTTGAGAACAGCAGTAAAGGTTACAGGTGTGAAGTAAGAGGCAAATTACTACTACTGGGCTGCAGGAAGGAAGCTACAGGAATTCTGACTCACAGGTGTGTCTGAGTCAGTGTTTCTTGTGACAGCAGCTGGGAGAGGTGGTAAAACTATTCATTTCCCTTTGTTTGGGCTATCATTTTAGAACACAACCAGTTGTGGACATCAGCAGCATGACATCTCTCTTCCAGCTGCACCAGGAAAACTTGCAAGCACCAGGACTGCATTCCAAATCCTTTACAAGTGTATAGGATAAGGGGAAAAACAACCTCCCTCTTCCAAGCCTGATAGTTATAATTTTAAATTCAGTGAAAGGAATACTTGATGCTAATATTATTTATGAAAAACAACCCATGGTTGTACTTTCCAGTTGTATAAAGACCCACCCTATTTCCACTGCTTTGCATCCCAAATGACTTCCCAATTATTACCTCACACCAAACATTGCTCTTAAATACTAAATTTCAATCACAAGAACACGTGTGCTTCTTTCACAGAGATAATTACCACATGCATTGCAGTGTCGTTCCCTCTGAAGGGAACCATCAATACACTTGGGAAGCTTGTTGAACTGAGTAATTTCCACTTTTGCTATGCACTACATATAGCAGCCCTTATTTTCTGGCTGTAGATGAAAGCGGATTTTTAAATGTTACCATGTGGGATTCTTGTAATCTTTCCTAGCGGACAGGATTGCAAGAACTACAACCATCCTCTCAGAAGCTGGAAACTAACAAAAGGGTTCTCTTAGAACAATAAAAGCCAAGTGATTACAACACTTATACTCCATGTCCTACACACAAGACAGAGTTAAATTGTTCACATTACAATAGAAATTCTCTGCATTTCAACAGCAGGATCCTTCTGAAACTTTAAGAAACACTTTTTTTGTTTCCAATGACCTCCACTTAGTTCAAAATTGAACCAGAACTATTACACATATAAAATATTCAAAAGCTTTAACAGTTTCATCTAAAACCTAACATGAGGGAAGAAAAATGTTGGGCCATTCATAACAAAGGATTTCTGTCATCAAAGGGGCATGAGTCTATCTTGAACAACAAATCCACCTTTAACTGTCAGGTAGACAAGGACACTCTCAAACACTTAGTGACTATAAAGCAGAAAAACTTTGTCCTTCCCCTTTTCCTCTGTATGATAATGTACCAGTCAGCATAAGTATTGTCATGATCACTCAAGGCAGGGAACTGCTTCTTAAAAGTTATTGGAGGAAAAGCCTTTTTTTTTGAATTAGGAACTGTTTGCTGCATACTCTTCTTTTTTTTTTTTTTTTTTAAGGAGAGTCACATGAACACACACGAAATACATCTGCAGCAAATGAAAATATCTGCTCCTGGACCTGGGCCTGATGCCAAAACAAAGCATCAGAACTTGGACTGAGAATCTAAGACCAAAGCTGAAGCAGAGATGTCCACTACTTCATACTGAGGAATGATAGTTAACCAAAACAGTCAAAACCAGTTTTGACCTGCTGTATGTCATATAGTCTGACCAAAAAAAGATTTCAGAGCCACATGAACCATCTGATTACATACAGTAGGACATTAAACAGAGATACCATAAAAATAATACTGAAACTACTGTGGAAAAGAATTCTATGGACAAGGAAGTAGCAAACACTGATGAGCTGAGCTTTACCCACAAGTATTAGTGATTTATTACAAAACAGCTGCACTGGGATATTTAAACCACTTCCCCAACCCCTTCCCCCCTCCACTATAGCTGTCTGTTACTAGTTGGAAAGAGACTCTCCGTTCTACTTCCCTGCTTGGCATTTAGCACCATTCTCCACCCACACAGCCTACTCAAAATGGCACCCACACTGGAAATTTTGCGCTTTTCAACTCCTGTTTTCCATCTGTATCAAGTTCCACAACATTCCAGCTGCAATTCCAGAAGTCAGCTAAATGTATTGTCTTCATGCCTGCTCTGCTGTTCAAGCTCATTCTCCTCTTTCTTCTTTTGCCCTCCTATTAAGCAAGTTGGGCAATTTAAACACCAGCATACCCCATGGAGGTTAAAATTTAAACAGCATCCAAAAATAAACAGAGAAAAACCAACTGGAAAAGTGAATGTTGGCTAGCTCCTGCATTCAACTTTTTACTGAAGTTCAGATTTCATGAGGCCAAGTGTCCCAAAGCTTTTAAGAAAGTTTACAGCTCTGGAACATGCACTGCAGGATTCCTCTAATATGGGAATGTACTTTATCCTTTATCTATAGGTGTCAGAAAAGATTATTGAAATCAGAGATAGCAGTTCAATTTGGTATGCAAATGCAAGAAAAAGCAGCTCTTTCAGGACCATCTTCTGCTCTATTCCTGCACCACCTAGCAGACACTATGCTGCTAAACAACAAAACCGAGCACCTCTCTCATTCCCCACGGTCTGCCTGTATACGGTGCCAGCTCCTGTCAGGGATAATATATCCCACAAAAGCCTTCCAGGGGCATCTATCTGAAAGCACACACATAGTTACCTTACCAGGGGCTGCTTCCCCCCTCACAAAAGCCAGCTGCCCACGCACCTTTGTTACAGAGCAGTAGTGCTGAGGACAGTAACTTGGGAGACCTCTTGCCAGCCCTTGGAAAGTGAGGAAGTTCTCTTGGAAGTGTACTTTGCCACAGCTAAGTGAATAGAAGAAGCTCATGTTTTTCAAAAGTTCAGGAACAGATATGCAGCAGACTAGCAATATGATGCTAAGTAATCAGGCTTTCTACATTTTTCTTATCAGCTGTGGTTTGTTCAAAGATCCATCATGCATGAAATAAACAGATTAATTTTGAAATGAGCTGAGAAGTTTTGTTCCAAGAAATACTTAACTCATGCTGGTGGAAGATTGCAGAGTTTTAGAGCAAGAATTCTCTGGAGCAGTTCTCAATGGACAAGGCTGTGTTGGCCTTGGAGGGGGGAAGAATGCAGAACTGCAGACACAAACAGATGTGAGAGCTCTTTTCTGTTCCTGTTTTTAAGAAAATCATATGGTTACAACTGAACTGACCAGTGAAAGCAGCAAGTAAGTAAATATAAGACAAGCACCCCAGCCCAGGCAACCTATTTACAAGCTCTTTCAAAGTCATGCAGTCAGGAAATGGAGACAGACCTGTCTCCATTATATCTTAGAAAATATCTTAGAAATAGTACAACTATACAATCCATTTCTATTAATAACCACGTTACTATGGTTCCACTATATGAATTTGAATAGGCCTTGACTTTAACACGAAGGAAATTTGTTTCCAACTTTATTTTCTGGACTCCAACACTCACTTTGCTGTGACAGTTTGCATTCATGTTTATAGCATTTCTTTCCAATACCTAAAGTGCCCAGTAAACAGGCTCAGTCCGGGAAGAAAGTGGTACATCCAGTCTCACACAATAACAAGCAACCGTTTCATCATAATCCACAGTGAATATGCTTCATTACCCATTCCAGCAGACTTCTGTGGATCTGGATGCTTCTGTGTGATGCAACACCTCAGCTTTGCATATTCCGTTGTATGAAAATGTCACCCACAAGGGTGAAAAAGTGCCTCTGATGCTGAAGGACTCACACTGGCACCAGGAAATACTGAATAGAAGTATGTGCCCACTGAAGAGACCAATATCTTTTCAAAATCATTATTACACATAAGAAGAAAGAAGTAAGTGTTGGGCATTGAGAAGGTTCCCAGGATGCTACAGTGAGCACCTTTTTCAGATTAGATTTTCCATCTGAGTTGTCCTGAACAGCCAGTTGTCTAATACCAAATTGATCTGAAATAATCAGAGCCAGGAGGTTATGCACAGTGAAGTTCTTACACCATGGCTGACACCATTGCTTGTCAGTCCACTACTAGCATGCATTCCAGCTGCTGCAAACCCACAGCAGTGCTGCATCCAAGAAAGGGGCTCCAGACAAGTGCTATGTAGGAAAGTGAGCTCAGTTCTCTTGCTTATTCCTCGTCATTGGACATGCTGGTAATGAATCCAAAGCCCTGTGAAAACACAGAGCCAAGCCCATCCACAGAAATGCCCTTAGTCATAGCTAAGTCTCTTGTTTCCTATTCAAAATTATCAATACAATATCTCCTATTCATCAGGGGTACAATTTTGTAATGTAGCTCAGGGCAGCACTTCTGCCTATGACTGATGTGGGAAATTAGGGGGCCTAGGCAGGAAGACCACAGACAGAGTAGAAGTAAAATCTTCCCCAGAACATTTCTCCAGGAAACATCAGCTGGAACCTGGTAGGGACCATTTAAACTCTGGTTTTTGTGGGGTAAAATATTTTTGTCACCTTTGAAAAAGGAGTAACAGAAGCCCAATATGGTACATAACTTCCTTTTCTATCTTATTTGTCCTTCCAAGCTTTCCAGTTACCAATATGCAAGGTTAAAGGAAGAGAGCTCATGAATCTGTGTGGGCAGTAGGAGCTAAGATTACAACTGAACCACTGTATTTGCTTTTCTGTGATACGCACAATGTCGCTATCACACTGTAAGCAAAGGCCTCTGGGAAGCCGAGAAGAAAAGGGCATGGAAGAAAAAAACCAACAGTGACAGAAACAAAGGGCAGACCTTACTTCTATGCCTTTTTCAATACTTCAAAGTGGATTTAGATTTTTATTGAAGTTCACTTCCGAATAGCTTAATTCTTTATTGCCGAGTCTACCATCCATTATTTTTAAAAAGTTTTCTTTGATGGGTAATTATTTCCCTCTTGTTCCTTGTATAGTCATGTAAAATAGTTTTTACTAAAGTAATGAACAAGACAAACTGAGAATGCCAGTGAGAATTTGACAGACTCAAGATCTTAGATAACTGTGCGGTTTAAAAGCATTTAAGAAAATGAGATGCACTTTAAACAAGGTATTTTCTTATCAGTGTAAAAATTAGGCATGATTCTATTCATGACTATATGAAGTCATCATGGAGAAGACTGGGTAAATACAGGAATACACCACCCTCAGGACACAAGTAAGCCTCCTCACTTTAAAAAAAAAAGTAAAACCTTGCATAATGATGATTTCCATCCTTACATGATCTGTATATTTGTGAAAAAAGGTTTACTCATCTTTTGATGAGTAAAGGTTTTGATTTCAAACATTGATTAACAGCAATGGTTTGACGTAAGTGAGTTTTTCAAAATTTAATTTTAATGATGAATAGTCTTGAGTTCTCACGCCAGTGTAACGTAGAGCAAGGACACACTATCACCATGAGTTTTTATAAATACATGGCTTTCATGTTATGGCTTATGACACTACTAGTCACTGTTGGTCTAGACTTGTTCCCACTTAGTTTCTTTTATCTTCCTCCCCCACTCACCCTTTTGTAATAACTATAACTGTCACAACTATTTAAAACGACCATTTCTTTCTGTTACATCAGATGTGCATGGAGAAGATGAAACTGACTTATTTGGCTGGATGAGTAAACCTTATGACAAAAAGAGAAAAAACTCAGAGAAATTGGACCAGTTTTATTTTTGGGCAATCCCCAGTGTCCACTTTAAAACCAAAATCCATTGAGAATTACAACCAAGTTGCATTTAAGCAAGCTCATCTATGGACAAAACTGAAACCAAACATATCCACTTTATAAGGACAAAGTTCTGCTTGTATGAACAAGATGTAAGAAGTTGCCGAAGTTTGCTTTCCTAGTACTCACACACACACACACACACATATATACACACACAGACAGAGAGACCCCAAACAATTTCCCACAAAGGCATGCACATTTTTCAAACAAACATTTTTACATTTGTGCTGCTAACCACCCTTGAAAAATTACCCTTATTTTAGCAACACACTTGGACAAAGATGAAGCTTAAGCATATATAAGTACTTTAAAAAATGAGGGAATGAATAGGGCACTGAACAGAGAAAGTGATTAAGCACAACTGAAGATATAAATCCACAAGACCAAGCAAACTTGACAATTTAGAAGACAATTTGGAGAGCCACATTTTACATTTTGGTTTAAACCAAGACAGTCCCACTGATGTCTCCTGAAAAAGGCTCAATATACTTTAAAAATAAAACCATCATTTAAAAAAAGCTTTGAGAACATGTAAAATTAAATATCTCAGACTACATGGTGCTTAAATGCTTCATGCAATACAGTGAAACATTAGTCATA
>NW_008237619.1:4258331-4268546 GCF_000691975.1 Corvus brachyrhynchos
GAAAAATAACATCAGCTGAGTGAAAACCAAATCTACCTAAAGTTACTTGTCCTCCTACAAGCCTGTCATAACTTCACCAAAAAGAACACTACTGCATTTTCCTACTGTTTTTTGGGCTAATCTGACATCATTATTTCCAAGATTATATTAAAATGCCACTAAAATACAATAAAATTACACAAGCGAGATCCCAAAAAGATTTCACATAACTGTGTTTGTGGGTGCACCACTTCATAGAAGAGCTGTAACTGCAGCTAATTGATTAGATTCTAAATTATTGCCAAAATTATGACTAATTCTTATCCTACTTCTTATTCATAAGCAGCTTATACAGAGTATTTTAATATTTTAAATTTTGGCTGGCAGGCCCAATTTAAAAAAAAGAAAACAAGCCTCATGACATTTTTGTGTTCTACTCAGCGGAAGAAGGAGTTACAGTCAATTATTAATCAAAGTTTTTGATCTCAAAACTCCTTTCCCAGGCACTGCTTCCAGTATTCAGACATGTTTCACTATTTCAGCAAACAAGCATTCTTTCAAAGGAAGCTGCAACTTCTCCAATGCCAAACAGAGCAGCAGCTCAAAGTGAAAATGCAGAAAGCTTGAGTGAGCATCAATGTAGAGTATCTTGTAAGAGAAGCTAAACTGACTGACAGATAAGCTTTGCAAGTAATTGGGAATAGAACAAGTGCTACTTGCACAGGCAGTGAAGAACACACATTCCTTTCTTACAAAAATAAATATCTTCGTCAACAAACACTTTAGTAAGTACCGTTTAGTTTTAGCTGTGGTACCCACCAGGAAGGGTTCAGAAACTCTGGAAAGTGTGATAAACAAATGCATTTCATTTAACCATCAAGTCTGAAGTCTCAACTCTTCCAAAATCATGAGCACATGAGAGCCTTTTAAATGAAATCCCAGGGTAATGTTTGCATAATGTCAGTGAAACCAAGGCATTTAACTACAGCTACAAGCCTGTATTTTTAAACAGATTTCAATCTCAACTTATTGCTTCCAGCATATTTTCTCTGATTGCTCTTTCTGATTATTTTACCTCATCTTTGCTTCCTTTCTTCCTCCTTCAGAGGTCATTGATATGACTGCATATGAAGATAACAGCCTTCTGCTAGTTCTGCCCTTACACAGTAACACAAGAGGACCTGCAATTGAACATATTTTCCATTTATATAATCACTACATTCTTGCAAGATTTTTAAAAGGTTTTATTTACTATCCAAATTGTCTTATTTCTGAGTAGGTTACCCGCTTTATTTCAGCTTTTTGGCTCAACCAACTACACTCTTCACAGGCTTTGCTGCTCAGTAATCTGGTTAAAAAGAGTTAAAATCCAACTGGCATAATTTAGCCAAGTGGAAGGAAAAAAAATAAATATGGAAGGCCAACGAGTAAAGGGAAGTAAGTCCACGAGAAAATATTTTCAGCCTTGACCATAGGGGAAAAAAAAAAAAGGAGAGATGCATGTTATGATTTTTTTCCTTTTACAAAGTGTTCCACATTTTAAAAATATTTGAACTGGCATGCACTCTGTCACACACACCACAGTACCTACCATGCTCTGCTTTGTAAAAGTGCAGATCTGCCTGTTTCTATAAAAGTCACAACCACCTATCATTTCCGTGCCAGTAAGTTAAAGTAGATGTTCCACATGGACAGGAGATACTGCACTAATCCAGGAACAGATATTCCACTGAACTGTAGACTTTATTATGTCATAAGGCTGTGCAAGATTATGAAATTGGGTTGAAAAGCCTTGCAAGTGAGGTCTCTTTGAACTTAAGAGTGGCAGAATGTACCTTTATTCAGGGTCTACAAAGTGAATTACTCCTGCCATTACATGGCCGTAGCTGACCGCAGAGTTACGAAGAAGAAAGGCAGTAAGAACTCCCACATATCCCTAGAAGTTGCATTGAGACTGTGCAAAAAAAGGGACAAAATTACTACACTTTCCTTCTGTTTGTCACCAAAAGGAAAAATCTCTCTGAATATATTAGCTTTTCTGCTTTAAAGCACTCCTCTCCTTCAGAAGATGACTTTTAAGATAAATGAAAAGATGAGTCTTTTGGATGTCCTGAGCCAAATTTCAACCAATCCTTCCAGCATATGGACTTTGTCCCCTGGAAGCTGTACAGTCTCTTTGGCTGTGTTAGACAGTGAAGCCAGACACCAAAGTAGCAATTCTGTCATATCCACACAGTGTGTGGACAGTCATGCTAAGGCTCTGACAGAAGAAGTCCAAAGCCAATTTATATAGCTCAGAAGAACTGAGGAGTTAATGAATCCATATTATTCTCCTTCAATCTGACAATATTTAAGTATGCTAAACATGAAAAATAAACAGCCTGAGGCATGTACCTATGGAAAAAGTGAAGCATTTGTTTAAAACTAACTTCAGAAAACCAGGCACAAGCAGAGGAAAGCATTCAAGGATTTTAGAAATAGCGGGCAACTCTGCACCTCAATGTATCTTCAAAAAGAGAAACCTTCACATTCAGTAAATTTTCCAAAATTACCAAATATTTTATGAGATGCCTGCCTTTTCAAGGATTCATGAATAGGCACATGATCAGATTACTACTTTCCTTTTAAAATTCTGGATATATTGCCTATAGGTAAAAGAAAAAACACATGCAAGGAATTCCAAGACACCGGGCTTCCCTACTTCCTCCAGACTTTCTTTGTAAGTTTGGACAAAACCACCAAATATCAAAAACTAATTTTCTGATATTTCTTTCTACCAGGACTGAGTAAAGCACAACACACTCTCCACATTGCTGACACATAAGAATATTAACAACATTTCTTGTGAAAACTAACATTTAGACTCTCATCTCATAAAGAGAAAGGCACAAAAAAGGGCAAACTTGAAAATTAGGGACAATATAGGCAATATTATAAACTCAGTCTTTTATTCATATCTACATAGAAAAACTTAAGAGAAATTTTCACTCAATGTGGCAGACTGAATACCAATCATGTACTGTACCTGGTGCCAAAATTATACAGCTGTTGAGAGATACAAGACTTTAATCATAAATATTTCATTCCTTAAAAAGTGAGCACTGTGTCTGGCTAATTTGCAGAAAAGCAGGATAAAAACCTATGAGCAGCATAGATTACTGGTGGGTAGGTAGAAAACCTGAAGTGTTCATCATCAGTACTGATGAAGTAAGAGTTTGAGAAGAACTGAACTACGTAAGAAGACATATTTTTGTAATCCCCTGTAGTACTACACTATTTCAAGCAAAGCTGTAAAATACCAGACCCTTTGTAAAAAGCCAAGAATAACAGAAAGGAGAGAGGAAAATACTGGTACAACAGGCTTGTAAGCCAGTATAGCTGGTTTTGCGTTCACCAGCAAGTGAATGGTAACTGAACAAAATAAAAACATGGGGAAATAAATCTGCAGAGCAAAAAAACCCAAACCCAAACCGAAATAAAATCACATTCCTAGTAATTAAAACTACTTTTGTGCGGTTTGATACAAGGGTCACAATGTTCTGCTGGACAACTGCTGACTGTCTAAACAATGAGGGCATCCATGTAGAACTGGATACATTGAAGACTACACAGGAAAATGAAAGAAATTCAGCAAAAGAGGTTAATTCAAGCTTCACTTCATTATTAGTTTTACTTTGACCTCTTTATATTTCGTTGGACACAAGACGCCTTAATCTGAAACTTAGTGGAAACCAATGTTATACTCTCCCACACAACAGATTTAACAGAATAATGTAAAAGCACATTCCAATGTAGTATTCACTGTTGTTCAAAATATGACTTCTTGATGCATTAAAATGAATATTTTCAAAAGGCAAAAATCACTTATTCCTCTCCCCAGAAATCTGGTTCACTGGTTTTCATTTTCCACTCAAAAAAACAACAACAAAAAAAAAAGTCTTGTAATGAAGCAGAAAAATAGTCACCAATTGCATTATGTACAGTGAGAAACTGATGCAAAAATCTTATAAGCTCAGTCTGAGAATAACTGAATGCTCTGAAGTATGCAACAAATAATTACAAATACCAAATGCATTCAGTTTGTGTTTGAAAACGGCCCATGCAAAAGGTCAAAAATTACTCAGTTCTATTAAAATAGTGACTTGCCTTATAAAATACATGGTTTACTTTTCCGTGTGGAAAAAATAACTTATTTTAAATGAAGGTAAATAAGCAGAGGGAAGAAAAACCCCAACTTGTTTACTCTACCAGTCAAAGACAAAAGGTTCCTGTCATTGCTCACAAACAAAATATCAGCAGAACTTGAAGCATACAGGAAACACAAGATACACCACAAATTCACAGTCAAGGAGTCAAGCAGATTATAGTACAAAAAGTTGTCTTGTTTTAGAAGGATGAACAAGAATATTGGAAGCTACAATGAATGGCACAGAAGAAATTTAAGCAAATAAATCATTATGCTTAAGCTATGATTTCCTAGCACTGCATAATTCCCATTTAAGACACTCTTACTCAACAGAAAACATTGTTTTCTGGAAGAAAAGCCTCTATGACAGTGTCTCATCTGACTATTTCAATTAAAGCTGCTAGCAATATAGTTCAAATCTCCACTAACTGAGCTTACTTTGACTTGTAGAAGCACAGAAGTCTTTCCTATGCTAAACTGTGTTCAATAGACATAGGCTTGTTTACTGTCAAAGCACAACTCCTACTCCAGAGAAGGGTGGCAATGAAAAGTCCTGGGGAGTATTTTACAACCATTTACCACAAGCTGAAAAACTTAGAAATTTTGGTGAAAAAAGAGCTATTTGAATGGAAAAGAACAAAACCTCCTAATTATCAAGTCAAACAAGAAAAGCCAGTTGTATTTTGGCAAGATATTAAATAGAATGTTGGAGTTAAAGGTTGTTTTATCAGACCAAGATTGGGAAGAACCAAGATCATGGCACTCAAATGGAACAGGGAGATAATAAAAAAAAAAAAATTAAAAAAAAAAAAAAAATGGATATAGATATAGACATTAATTTTTTTTTTTTTAATGCTATTGCACAGATGGAGCAAATTCAAGAGATTCAAGAGGTAGTACTAAAATGACAGGAATTAGTTAAAGCCTTTGCACCTGCTCTGGCAGATGGATGCAATTAATAACAGAAAAGAAACAGAAGAACACTCCCTGAGGGGTAGGTTGTTTTAAAATTAAGCTGACACACTTTTTTAATACAATATATTAAGGCTGAGATGTGTTTTGAAGTGGGCTGTCTAGTTTACAGCAAACGAACTCATTAGTGAGGTGTGTAAACAAACACAGGCCTGGCCCCACAATTAGTTTTCATACTCATTCTGCAAACAGAGAATGCATTTTTTAATTACTCATAGGTAAATGGATGTGCTATATTTTGCAAGGGAAACAATAGGATACTTAAGTAGATTTGCTCCTAGTGTAAAGGAAAGATTTGAAAACGTATAGCACAAGAGCCTTAGTCAGTTAAATTCTCACCTTTTAAAGACTTCACTCCTCAAGAAGCCAGTTGAAAACAATTTCATTATTTGAAGCCCAACCAAAATTAACAAAGATGAAACATCTCCTGTTACACTCTGTATATGCATGTGTGTACATTTAGATGCATACAAACTCCAAGTATATCTGTCTAGTTACTACAGCCACAATGACCTAGGCACACCATGAAGTGTGGTAGTAGATTATTAAGATACTGCTGAGTAGTTTTGGCCCATGTCAGCTGGCGTTTTCCCAAACAAATCCCAGGGAGGTTCAGGGCCAGCACAGGTCAGGGATCACTGCTTGGATGCAGAGGTAGGAGGGGGTGGTGAGGGTGCTGTAATTTCAGGAAGGACGGTGGCGACCATCCCTGTGCCAGCCTACATGGCCTCAGGGCCCAAGAACAGTGCCTGGCTCATTTAATTTACAGGTACAGACAGAGCTAAATTTAGCTTGTCTTTCCACATCAAGGACAAAAAGAGGATTTAATTACTCAGCAGAGGGAACTAATACAGCAACACTGTATTATCATCAGTTGTACTGCAACAGCCTGCTGGAGCAATGATGGATCTTTACAGTGTACAGAAACTTGGACAAGCAGTCCTTTTTTTTTTTTCTTTCTTGCAGTAGTTCAACAGCAAAGTGGGTTAAACTGTTACACTATTCACATTTCATGTGTGAAAAGAATATTTTTTCATTTCTAGAAAGCAATAACAAAATTTTTTTAAAAGTAAGCTTGAGTACTTGATGACTATGAAAAACATAAGCTAAGTAAATAGAGAAAAAATAGCAGTAGCCAAATTAACTAGATAATAATCTAACAATGAACTGCCACTCTCATCACAAATTTTCTCTAAGTAATTACCCACTAAGGCAGGAAAAGCGTCTGTTGTTATTATTATTATACCGACTTAAATTATCAGTAAGAGAATATTGAGTGTCACAGGTGATTGGTTTTGCTTTCTCTCAGTTTACTATAGTAAAACCCAGGTAAGTACATTGCAATCTATTTTAAAAATTACCCATGATGGTGGCTTGCAGCTTATAAACCCTTTTTTTAAAATTTTGTTTTAGATCTAAAGATCCTAGCATCCTTGAGGGCACTGCAAAATAATAACATGAAAGCGTTTTCCATTTGCTCCACTTTAATATTCTTAACAATTATTACAGGTGATTATGCAATAATTGGATATGGGAGAAGAAGGGTATTCATAAGATATTGTACATATCTAGAATGGGCAAGCCAAAATGTATTTAAGCAAATAGTCCTGGAACTTCAGAGTTATCTGTTGTTACAATAATTATCTTCTGTCTTTTTTTGTTGTTTTTGTTTTTTTGGGTTGTGGTGTGGGGGTTTCCTGTTTGTTGGTTTTGTTTGATGTTTTTACAGAACAGATAAAGGTAGGACACCAAAACACCAGCAGGTTCCAGTGGCCCTTACAGCTTCAGCTTCCCTGCAAAGAGGGACCAGCTGCTTTTTGCTGGGGCACTGCACATGCTGAGAAGACGGTGACCTCGTCAGAGCTCAGCCACTAAACCACTGCCTGACACTGCACCACAGAATGCTACACCCCCATGAACAGCTGCCTTTTCATCACATCGTATATATTCAGTCAAAACACCAATAGGTTAATTCCAAAGTTTAAGAATGCTGGGATAGCCAGGATGTTGTGTTACAATTAGGAAGAAGTCACTTCACATTCAATTTTTGAAATAGATGACTTAAGTTTTACAGGCATTGCTACCATATCCCTTAACTCAGCACATTATAGACTATATTAACCTTATTTATGTTGCTATAAATAGAACCTACATCTGACGTCTTCATTGTTCTTATGTTTCAGTGTGTTTGGGTACCAAGCCACTTGTACCACAGCAAAAAACCACACAAATGACAAAAGCTCCCACTATACATGCATTGACCAACTGCAGAAAATCAATAATATTTTAATAGCTGGTGAACAAAGAAAACCAAACCAAAACATCTCTCTTGCTTCCAACGACTGTCAATTGCTCTTTGATGGAATTCATTCAAGAACACCAACAAAGTTTCATTCATAAGGCTGTCTAATAACTCCAGAAGAATGAGAGTCACCAAGAAAATTTAAAAAACCAAACAACCAAAAACCTTCCATAAAAACAAAAATGCAACAAAACCCAAATCAGTTAACAGATAGTAAAATACTGCAATGGAAAAATGTAACTGTTAGCTTGATCATTTGTATTTGTTTTTTCCCTACCAAGCAGCTGGGCTTTTCAAGAAGTCACAATTTTGCTTTTCAGTAAAATGCTCAGACCTGAAATCCCTACTTTACAAAGGTACCTAAGAGTTCAATACGAGGCTTCTTTTACGCTGTCTTGTTTCCTTTATCATATCCTGACTCCAAATCACCTTCACTCCACAATTTTCACTACAGAATTTTACCAAATCCTGGATGACATCCTAATGTCATCATTACATGACTGATTAGTACCTTGACTAGGCTGAGGATCAGTCTCATGTAACATACAATTCTCAAAATCTGACACCTCAGATTTACCTGGCTTTATTCTGTAGTGTTTTCATAGAGTGACTAAATCACAGATCCAAACTGTGTATACTGTAGTATTATGACAAGTAAAATAAACATTCAGTTGGAGAGCTTGTAAGTAAAAGAGATCTGTGGAGTCATTTGTATATACACAATTTTTGGACCTTAGATACCAAACTTACATATGTACCTTACATATAGCCCGAATAGAAAGATGCTGTTTCCTAGAGCATTAAAGTACCTGACCTAGGTTTCTGCATTGCAACACCTTGTGGTCTCTCAGTGGATCTATACATAGCAGGTTAGCTTCTTAGTTTAGCCTATTAGAGACCCTGAAGCTGGGCAGTAGGAATACTTGGACATTAACACAGTGCTGCTGGCCTGTATCAAAATATTACAGGTGGCCAGTGCTTTCAGCAACCACCCTTAATCCTTATGCACCCCACAGATCCAGCAGGCAAGCTAAGCTTTTTGTGCTGGCTGCTAACAAGACATGCCTTGAACTTCAAACACAGCAGCTGTTTGCTTCTCTCCTCTCAGCCTCACCTCTCAGCTGTCTTCTGTCAAACAGCCTTGTCACTCTGTGTGCTTGAAGCCACAAAAGCAGTCTATGTCTTCTCGTCCTTCCACAGCACGCAGAATCCTGACCCATCTTTAACAGCCTTGATGCTGAAGCCATAGGTATCTCTTTCACCTGCTCTTCCAGCTGGCTTGCTTCCAGCATACTCACATGACCCTCTGAGGACTGCAATTCCCAGAATATCTGTACTTACTGTACAGCACAGGCAATGGAAGAACACTGCTTGAAAACCACCCACTTTCCCCATGGAGCTGGCTACTCTCTTAACAACGCAGCACAGATGCAGAGGGATGCAGGGAACCAAGCTGCTCACTCCTGCTGGCCCTGCACTCGGATGAACTGCAAGACAACATGACTCAGCCCCAGACGGCTACCAAGAGCTCACAGATCACAGCTCTTGGCAGAGTGTGGGATATGAAGGGAATGACATAACAACAATGAAAACAAAATAATCGAGAACAGGAACCAAAGACTTTACAAGTTCAGAAAAAGCATCAGATCCTCTGCTTTTTTCACAACCAAATGAGAGATAGCAACAGAGTGAGCAGTCACTACTTAATCTTATGAAAGCTGAGCTCCAAAGAAAAAAGGGGTAGGAATATCTGCCAGAGAGGAGTTTTAAACCAACACATGGACAAGAGTAATTTACAGAGACTACAATAAAATAAGAAGCTTCCAACCCACTTAAGGCAAGTAACTGCCAATTCATATTTTAAAGCTATAGAGAAACAACCTTTGAGGAAGACATTATTGATATGATTTTATTGTTTTATGTGTTTTAAAGAATAACATGATACATTTTAAATCAACAGGAAGATACCTGCACTAAAAATACCTATAAATTACAATATAAATAAAAGCAACACTGAAATACTCTACAAGTTTTTCTACTGTTTTTTCCTGACTCCTATTTTATTAAAAGTGAGACCCAAAAAAAGGAGGAAAAAACCCAAGAGGAAACCGTTAAAAAAGGAAATATTTGCAAAACACCTACTACAAAACCCACATTTACAGAAATTCTGAAACCCCAAACTTAAAAATACTCCTCTAATACAATTGTCTTTAGAAAATAAAAACTTTGACGCTAAGTGTGGCATTTTTGTTTCCTTTTATGACAGCTAACTAGAAGATAAACCCTTGCAAAGTATAATTACTCCCTGGCCCATCTTCAAAAGGATCTGAAGTCAAGTGTCTTGTACCCGACGCAGGTAAGCCTCACTCTTTGCAGCGCTCAAGTGTAACAGACAATCAGTTGAGTTTTATTCACCATATCCCCAGGGGAAGGGCTCGTATCAAAAAAAGAGCATCTTTTAAACTAGAAAGTGCTTACATTTTCCCTCACCACCTTTTGGAGCTCTCCAGCCCATTCCCAGCACAGAAACATGGAAATCTCAGCACTTGCTTAACAGCAAAGCTCCTTCGCTCTCAAGAAAAGAGTAAGAAAAACAAAAACAAGAAAAGAAACCAGACAGAGGGAAAAAAAGTTCTTGTTCTTTGTGGCCACAAAAAACCCCAGCAAACTCCCAAATGCGCGAAGGGGAAGCGCAAAGGCAGCGCACTCGAAAAGGCAGCAGGAACTATTGGCAGTTAACACACTCGAAGCGCTCCCACAGGCAGGGGTCCCACAG
>NW_008237619.1:4269484-4291861 GCF_000691975.1 Corvus brachyrhynchos
CCCCCCCGCCTCGCCCCGGCTTCCCCGGCGGCCGCTCTCGCCCTTGGCACACGGCCGTGCGGTGCCAGTGTGTGCGTATGCGTGAGCCAGGTCCGTGTGCGTGCAGCTGCCCCCGCCTGCCCTGCGGGTTCCTGCCTGCCTGCCTGCTCTCTGCGCTGCCTTCCTCTGCTCCCTCTTCCCGCTCCTGCCCCCGCTCCGCCGCGGCCTCTTTTGTTGTGCGGTGCCGGGCATGTGCCCGCGGCCGGTGGGCGCAGGGACCGGCAGCGGCGCGGCGCGGAGCCGGGCGCGGCTGTGTTCCCCTCTCCCGACTGTCGGTATTGACAATAAATCCGGGATCGCTTCTGCCCATGTAAACCTGGGCCAGGTGGGTTTACGCTGATTGTCATGAAAAGTTAAGCTTGTTCCTAAACGTGCCCTGATCTTGCCCTTTCCTGCCCGTGGAGAAGGAAGTGTTGCCTCGCAGGCTGCGGCGGGTTCTATGACAAGATGTTTTCGGAGCACCTTGTGAGCCTGTGTTTCTCTGTCGTTGCGGCCAGCTTGGCTCCCAGATGGCCAATTCCCTCAACGGCCGGAACCCGCGCAAGGGACGGATCCTGGGCTTCATTGATGCCATTCAGGATGCTGTGGGCCCCCCCAAGCAGGCAGCTGCCGACCGCAGGACTGTGGAGAAGACCTGGAAGCTTATGGACAAAGTGGTGGGTGTCTCTGTGTGTCCGTGTATACACGGTGAAGAATGGGGCTATTTAAATAGGTACACATGGGCAAAACAGCTTCTTCCTGCAGCTCTTGAGTGCTGTGCTGCATGTGCCTCGGGACGTAAGGGGATTTATGTTTTAGGTTATTTAAGCATCGTTTGTCTTTTTATTTTTTTTTTTTTTTTCCTTTTCAGTGGCCTCTGGCTATGTTTTTTTTAATCTTGGTTTGTGGAAGGAAAACAAATGTGTGTGTTTGCCTTAGGCTATTGTTATTTTCAGATCCTTTAAAATGACTCAAAGTTGAAGAGCTGTCCCAATCAAAAGCTGCTTAACTTAGACTCGTAATTACGTATTATCTGTGTTTCGTGTTGGATCACACTGTTAGTCTGCAAACAAGACCTCTGAAGTATTAAATGTCAGTTAAGCTAATTGTCCTGTGAGTATGTTGGTGATGGCAACATAGATGTGTTTGTGCTTTTAGGAATCTGCGGGGGGACTGGGGGATGTCACTCTTGTCAGTTTAGTAAACAGATTACTATGGCATGCCTAACTTTTTAAGTATGTGTTCTGCATTTTAATGACTTATGAGTACGTCTACTCTTAATTTGGAAACTAGAAATACACTATGCTGAAACTAGTTTTTCAGGAAGTGGGGGGATAGGCTATAGCTTTTTAGCTCTTATGCTTCCCCTCATGAGCCTCGTACATTTTATTTAGTAGTCTATGAAATGACAGCTTGTATCATGATTATCTAGGGGAGTGCCTTACCAATGGTAGGAACAGTTTGATTGTAACATGGATTGCTGTTCAGGAGATTCAGACACTGTGCTTTGCACACGGGGTGATACTTAAAAGCTTCCTCTTGAAACTTCTGAGCAGTGAGGATTACTACCTGTTGGCCTTGGGTCTGTGTGGCAATACAGTTACCACTTTTTAACTCAGTGGTTATTTGTGACTTAGTGTAACTCTTTGCTTTCCCTGTGGCTCTTGTAAAATAAGATGTTCAACATTTCTTAATGTTCATCATTAGTTATACTGGCAGGGTGGAGACTATTTTATATAATATGCCTTTACAAGTGCTTAAGTATTTTTTAAGTCCTTGTAGGCTCTTTTTTGTTGCTCCAAGAACAGTGTTTGCATTTCCACTGCATTTACTGATAGTGATTATAAACTGAAACCCCAGCTTTGATAAAAATGGTTATTATCACAAAGACTTTGTTGACATTTGCCTGTCAGTGGTCAGGATGCTGTTACTAGTGAGGTCTCTTGTACTAAGAAGTGCAAGTATAAATACTCAAAAGTAGGTACTCTTCTTCAGTAGGAGGAAGTTTTCAGCTTGGAAACTAGGAATTTGGTTTGTTGTTGGAACCGCATGGGGAATGCATAGCTCTGTTTTCCCTGTGTCAGGCCTTTTACAGATCTATATAGTATGGTTATACCCTGATTTGTTTGTATAACCACAGTTACCAGAAAGTCTTTACCCTACTGCTTAGAGTTCTGGATTGCTTTCACTCATTGAATACAGGATAACTGTATTTGTCACAGCCCATCAGAACAGCCAGGAAGGCCTGTTTGGTAGAAGTCACTGGAACAGCTGGACATTGTGCTGTGCTTCCTTTTACGTTTTACTGGATAAGTGTCCTCAATTTGGATCTTTAATGTATCCTCTTTAAGCTGCTCTCAGTTAATCAAATTTTATTTCCAAATTGTATTGAAGTATACCAGACAGGATGATGTCATAGTGTGAGAATGCTCTAGCTTGTTGCTTGAGTTTTTAGCATTTGGTACTTGTACTGAAAGGGTGTTTGAGCAAATTTAATATCCTGGCAAACAAATTTAAATCTCATAGCTTTGTGTGACAGTAGGCACAGGAAGGTAATTTTTTCCTCTGTCTAGATCAAACCCAGGGATTAAAATCAGAAATAGAAACTTGCTCGATCAACTGTTGTTTTAAATCCCATTTCTGGAGTGTGTCCTATGACTGATTTCTGTGGTGGGTCACTGATCAAATGAGTACCTAGCGAAGGCAGTTGCTCTGCCAAGTCAGTGGGGTGGTACCCATAGTAAGGCTGTGGCTTGGAGGTCTGTTTTACTTGTTGTAATAACAGTCATTATGCTTGTTTATTCTTTAACTATGGTAGCTGTGATAACCATCTTACTGCTGCAGTAAGGTAGCTGAAGTTTTCTCCCATTCTAAAGATGTTAAGAAAATGAAGAATGGAAGCAAAGCAAAACTATTATCTTGACCAAACAATGAAAAAAGAGCAGCCTTAAAAACTAGCAGCAGAGCTCAATAATTTCTGGTTTGCATTTTTTTCTTTCTTATAATTGCTGTCTTTCACCTTTCTTTGATTTCTTTCTGTAATTTTGTCCTCTGGCAGATGAGGCATTCTGTATGAATTACTTGTTTGCAACAATAAGGGATTAACTAATACTACAAATGTTCCTACCCTATCAGAACTGTACTATGAGGGTGGTTTTGTGGTGTATGCAAAAATTCTGGCTACCTAGACACCATGCAAACTTCTTTGTGTAGAATTGGTTATGTGTCCTGCTTTCAAATTGTTCAGGTTTCATGATAATACCACTTTGCCATGGGCTGATACTTTAGGTTGGAATAGGCAGAATATTGCAGTTCTGTTGGGGAGTTTTCTCTTTAAACTTTTACTACCAGTCTGAAAATAGTAATGGACTTTTTGAAAAAGAGTTCTTTAGCAGGAGAGAATGTTGGAATAGTGCTCCTGCTTAGAGCCTTGTTTGTAAAAGTCACCGTAAGCAACGTTCTTGCAAGGAATTAAAAAAATCTGCATGTAGGTAATCAGTGAATGTAAATTGCTATCTGTCTATATATCTTTCCTTTTTGTACTTCATACACTGGAACCTGTACTTTTTGTGGTTTGTTGGTATGTCCTAAGTGAATTTACAATACTAACTGCATTATTAAAGGGAAAGCAATGGTTAGCATCAATGTCAGGTTTCCCTACTGCTTTTCTCATAGGTAAGCAGTAGCTTTACCATTAAGAACCAAAAATACTTTGTTTAATTCCTGTGCAATGCAAAGGATAATATTTCTTTTATGGTTTAGAAGGCTAGCCTTTCTTTCCAATGCTAGCATTGTTTAAGAAAGTTGACCACATCTTTCTGGACTTGTAGGAAACAAACTACTACTTTTAAAATATGATGTATATTTTAGAAAGTTTCTATCCTGTAAATAAATGAAAAATGAATATTGTTAACAAATAACTCAGGTCTTCCTTTAAACTGTGTATAAATTACATGAGATTTTTTTTTTTCTGAGATTGTAAACCTAATGGTTTTTAAAACCTAGACCCTAGCCATGTATTAATATTAGAGAATAACGGTATGTCGAGACTAGCCTTGGGAGAGAATTACTACTATGTAAACATTGGAGTAGTTAGGTCAGTTTACTGCTTGGGCTATTTAGAGTTGTCAGTACTGTTTTTTCACACTTCACTCTTGTGGGATTCAAACTGAGAAAATCATGACACATTCTGAACAGGATTCTTAAAACAGGTATATTTCATCAACTTTCAATCACTTTTCATTCCTCCTATGCATTGGGCCTGGAAATAATTAAATTTTCTACTATGAAGATTAACAATATTGCCTAAACTATTTGGGTGCAATGTCATGGCCCACCAGTTGCTTGACTCTGACTGTATAAATGGGGATGGCATTGATTTGCTGTTTAGTAATTATTTAAGACCAAACTAGAGTGCATCTCCAAAGCTTACACTATTGACTTAGTGAGTAAAAGCTGTGTTACCTCTGCAGCTTAATATTGTGGTTTTCTTTAAATTAACATCTGTCAGCATCTGAGTATAAAGAGCATGGTAGCTGAAACTGTGTGTGCGAAGCTTCGTGTAATTGATTCTACAGTCAAAATTGGTAGGAAATCTTATGTCCTGCACATGCTGCTTATAGAAAAAGAATACAAAATTAAACAGAGAAACAGAAGCTTCTCTCTTTCTAGTTGGAAGAGAGTAAAATCACCCTCCAAAGTCAACTGTCCTTGTGTGTCTGTGGCATCAGCATTCTTCTTGTTTATTCTTCCCCTATGGAAACATATGGCTCAGTTGCAGTGTGGTAGCTGTTGAGCAAGCACTTACTGTATTTTCAGGCAAAAAGATTGGTGTTTGGGTAACCTTTACTTATATTCTCATGAGAGCTTTATTTATGCGCAAAATCAAATGCGTTGCAGTTAAGGTAACTTCAGGCAGGAAGACATCTGTGTCGAAGAAACATAATGTTCAAACTTGGACCTTTCCTTATTAGCCCCTCCTGATTAAGTTTTTCAGAATTCATTGTTGGTTGCATTGGATGTTGTGGATTGCTGGAGAAGTGTTACGGTATCTTAACTGCGGAGCTACCTTTATGCTGTTTGTGGTGTGTCAAAGCGTTTCCTAATTCTTTGACTGTTTTGTACAGCATGGCAGGAGATGTTCCTTCAGTTGGGCGACTTGGAAGTGTGGTTTTGGAAGTGTGTGAGCACTGATGCTTCAATTGTTCTAGTCCATTCACTGCAGCTGAAAACAGTGTTTAGCGGATGTCCTACTCATTAGATACTCTGTTTTAGCTGAGTTACTTTCCTTGTATTGTCTTTGACTAGCATTAGGTGTTTAAACAGATTGTGTTAAAGCTGCTATACTTTGCTTGAACAAGGGTCCTTTTGTCAAATGAGTCAAGGGCTTTCAACCTTGCTTTAAAAAGTGTATAGAAGATGGTTTTTAGTAAGAAATTAATTTGTCTATGTACAATAGGCCTCCAGTACTCTAATCTCTGATGAGGCTATGAAATAATGCCTTATAATTTAAGTCAAATATCTTTAAAAGTGTTATGAATAGTGGCATTTATTTTAGATAGGGGTGGGGGAGGAGAGGAGGGAAGAGGGGGGTTGATGTTCTTTCTGCAAAGGAACTAGAGTTAACTTGTCTGGAAGTTCCAGAGTTAACTGTTTCAAAATCAGTTTCTGGTAGATTAGGGTATCGCTTCAGTTTTCACAGAGTTGCACTCCTATTGTTTCTGTGATTCTGGATTAAGTACTTGGATTTTTCCCTGGGTGTGAGCTCATGAAAGGAGCTTAATTTTGCCTCAGTTTGCCTCAATAAGAGATATTTTTTACTAACTTGCGTACTTCTTTTCATTTTTTACACTGAGTGCCTGCTAAATATATACATGCTTACTTCCAGTCATAACAATACAAAAATCACAGAGTGATATGATTCATGTCCTCTCCGAATGTGTTGGTGTAAAGTGCAGTATAGCGGTCTTTACTTTAGGGGTGTTGGGGTTTTTTTTTGTTTGTTTGTTTTGAGTTCTGTTTTCTTTTGAAGAAAGGTCTTGGCAAACCTTTTGCGTCAGCAGGTGTCATTTCTTGTTGCTTACTTTTAATTGTGAACTGCTGTGGTATGTGTCAGGACATCCTGACTGGAAAACATATGGTTTACCAACCATCTCTTTACAGACTTCCTTTGAAGCCTCGTGCACTCTGTGAAGAAAACCCTGTACTACTTCAGTAGATCACTGACTTGAACTTCGTATTAGTATTTTTTTTCACTTATAGTGCATAAAACTAATGAAGGTGTTGATGAATTTTGTTTGGCTTTCTTAAAAGCTTGTTCTAAAATGGAAGGTCCTGGTAATGTGCCGTATTTATCTCTTCAAATTCAGCAGAAAGTGAAGCCTTGTAAACCATCTTGTATGTAATGACGTGAGACTGGGAAAACTTTCTAGAACTTCTGAAAGAGAAACTAGTTCTTCTCTATAACTGGATATTCTTTTTGTATATGGACTGACTGTTGAAAATACAGCAACCAGCATAAGCAAATTGCTTTTTCTTGTTCTAATAACAAGAATGGTAGTTCTAGTATAAATGATATTTTAATGGTATTTCTAATACATGTGAAATCACTTACATTTTGCTTGTTGGCACATCTGATCGAAAAGATAAACTTCAGAAAGATAATTAATTCTTTGTTCATGAGATTTAAGTTAGGATAAATAAGTAATTCAAAATTACTGGGGCTACCTCTGCTTGTGGTCTGCTCTCATTGCTGACTTTTTTTCTCTGAATAAACATTTTGATCTTCAGATTTTTTTTTTTTTCCTTGTACTTGTTACGTCAGAAAGTTGTAAGGCCTTATCAGTGACAGATTTGTGTCACCTGTAGTTCATCTTGTGAAGAATGTCAGTCTGGTTTCAAGTTTTCACTAAATCAGAAGTCACAGTGAACTCAAAGTTCAGAGGGAAAAAATCTATTTTTCATAAAGATTTTCACTTCTGTGTTTGGGATTCCAGTTCTTCTAACTCTTCTACTAAAAGACTTTCATGTATGTCTCTGCATGGATGATTTTCAGGTCTGTCTACACATGTAAGATTCTTTGCCCATGTTTCTGAAATCTCCTTAGAGAATTCTACCTGTCAGCTTAACTTCAGTGCTTTTCTGAGCTTGAAAGTATGCTGTCATATCCAACCTTTATTCTTTGAGAATGCTGCTTTAGACATCTCCTAACCCACAACTGGGGCCCTGTTGTTCCTTTTTTTTGTTCTGATGGCCTTATCTTTATCACATAGAATATAAACAAATTATTTTCAGTTTCAAGGTCTCTTGCAGTTCTGGATTGCAGTTTCCAGAATTCATTACCGGTCAAGAGATGATCAAATACCTTTATGCTGTACTTTTTTTTTTTTCTTTCCTTCCAGCTCGTTCTGAACTTAAAGGAATTCCTTTATAAGCCATTAAATTGAGCGCTTGCTGTGAAACTTCGCTGTTTATACCTAGAAATACCAAACTGCTAGTGTTCAGTGTCTGAACCACTCTTCAGCATGTTGAACAGCTCATATATTCATACTTGCCTGCTTTCTTTTTTTTTTTCCTACTGAGGTGTAAATTTCTCTGGGATAAGGACTGTTCTACAGCACATCAGAAGGCTTCCTGATGTATCACTTGGTCTAAAAGTTGAAAGACTAATAGAAATTACTATAATAACAATCAGTGAAATGAGGAGACCTATTGTGTCATGTTTTAAATACTGTTTTGAATGGTGCTAGACTTCTTAAAAGCTTCGTAGTGCTTGACGTTTGTCCACTCTATCTCCACTTTTCTAACTATGACCCCCTGTTACCTCAGTCTAATTGCCTGCTTGTGTTCTTGTGCTGTGTACGTGTCAGAGGGTAAGAAACTATTTCGTGTTTGCTTTGCTGTTTGGGGTGCATGAAGGTCTGTTAGTGGCAGTAGTGTCTTAAGACAGTGAATTTCTTAATGGTGTAGATGTAGAAATTGCAGGAGAGGTCAGCAATAGTGATAGAGCTTTGAGTTTAGAGAGCTGAGTGTTATAGGATATAGGCTTGTTCCCCTCTCACCCAGAAATGCTCAAGACTACTTTTTTCAAGTTGATAGATGAATAGGAATCTACTTTCAGCAGTATTAAGATGTTTTTATAAACTCATTAGCTACCTCAAAAGAATGCCAAAGTCACTAATATATAATGTGGCAATCTCCAAATGATGCCTATAAAACTTTGATACCACATTCTTTTATAAGTATTTGCATCTGTACAGATGCACACATATCTAGAATGTGTCCCTATGCAATGTTTTAGCTGAGCCTGAATAGCTCAGTGCACCAGCAGTCAAAAACTACCTGTTAGTTTTAGTCTCTCTTCTTTCTAGAACAGAACATTACAGAACAAACTATCAGAAAATTTAGATAGCCAGGAGACAATTCTGATCTTGTTATGTTAAGGATGTGTAGGAAACAGTGAGTACTTTTGTCTTCCAGAAACGTTTTCAGTGGAGACTAGATTCAAATAAAGGTATTTGATTAGTCTGAACTTATTCTTTGAGTAATATACATTCAATTAATATTTCTGCCATTTGGGATCACAGTGTTTCCAAGTCCATTGAGATGTTTTCTTCTGTTTGGTTTAAGTGACAAAGTTTAGTTGTGAAGGGGCTACAGGGGTAGTTTCTCTGAGGCACTGCCAGAAGCTTCCCCCTTGTCCCATAGATATAGTGCCAGCCAGCTCCAAGATGGGCCTGCTGCTGGCATCCCATCGGCAGCAGTGGTGCCTCTGGGGTAATGTCTTGAAGAGGGGAGAAAAGCTACTGTGCAGAAGAAAATTGCAGCCAGGGAAGAGGGGAGTGAGAATATGTGAGAGAAACAACTGTGCAGCCAGCCGGCTCAGTGGAAGGGGAGGTAGGTGTTCCAGGTGCTGGAGCAGAGGTTGCCCTGCAGGTTCACAGTAGAGCCAACATTCCCTGTAAGCCATAGAGCTCCCCATGCTGGAGCAGGTTGATGCTTGAAGGAGGTTGTGACACCATGAGGAACCTGTGCTAAGACAGGCTCCTGGCAGGACCTGTGCTCCCATGGAGAGAGGAGCCCACACTGGAGCAGGTTTCCTGGCGGGACTTGTAACCGTGCAGAGGACCCATGCTGGAGCTGTGTGTTCCTGAAAGACTGCACCCTGTGGAAGGGACATGTTCTAGAGGAGTTCATGAGGAACTGTGGTCTGTGGGAGAGACTCATGTTGGGGAGGTTCAAGGACGACTGTCTCCTGTGGGAGCAAGGGAAGAGTATGAGGGGTCCTCCCACTGAGGAGGAAGGAGTGGCAGAGACAAGGTGTGATGAACTGACCACAGCCCCCATTCACCATCCCCCTGTGCTACTGGGGGGGAGGAGGTAGACTGGAGAGTAAAATTAGGCCCAGGAAGGAGGGAGTGGTGGATGGAATGTGTTTTTAAGCTTTGGTTTTATTTTCTTGTTACCCTAATCTGATTTGATTGGTAATTAAATAAATTAAATTCCCCAAGTAGAGTCTATTCTACCTGTGACAGTATTTGGTGAATGATCTCTCCGTGTCCCTGTCTTGACCTATGAGTCTTTTGTTATGGGTAGGGGAATGAGAAAGAAGCTTTGGTGGACACCTCCCCATCCAGCCAAAAGCAAAGTACTGAACTTCTATTCCAGCCAGGAGCTGAAAAACAATGAATTTATAATATTTTGTTTCCTGGTTTACAGTATCTGTTTTTGAGTGACTTTAAGTTTCTCTGTTGTAGCTAATAACTTTTGAACCACTGTCACAGTTCAGACCATTTTCTTATGTGCAGAGCATTCAAAATTAAATTTCCCTAGGGTCTAAGAGGTTATATTGTTAGATAGAGAGCCAGCAGATGACAAAGTAATTTATGTCAGTTCTTAGTAGATACTTAAACATCTGTAGGTAAGTTAACCTGCAGCAAACAGATCTGTATGAAAGTACTACTCTTGGCATTTGTTGCATGCTGTGTTTTGATATGTTCCTTAGCATATATTAGACAGGAAAAGACATACTTTAAGGGCAAACCCACAAAATATGTAGGTAAGCTTGTTTGCTCTTTATAGATGTGACAAGATTAAGTCAAATTCTGCCTATTTTGACATTAGAGACTATGCTGGAATTTCACAGAATATAAATGAAGTAGGATTTAATTCTTTTGGACTGGAGGTTGGAGAAGTATGTTACATCCAATAACTCTGAAGATAACAGATGAGTTTTTGTCTCAATGTATTTCTTGTCTTTTACATTCTCTTGTTTTTGCTTATAGGTAAGATTGTGCCAAAACCCAAAGCTTCAACTCAAAAACAGCCCACCTTATATACTTGACATTCTACCTGACACTTACCAACATTTGCGACTTATACTGAGCAAGTATGATGACAACCAGAAACTCGCACAACTCAGTGAAAATGAGTATTTTAAAATCTACATTGACAGTCTTATGAAAAAATCAAAACGGGCCATAAGACTCTTTAAAGAAGGGAAGGAAAGAATGTATGAGGAGCAGTCACAGGACAGGTAAGTGAAATACTTAAATATGAAGTAGACTGTCTGGTCTGTCTGCATTCTTAACACTGTTGTCTGCAGCCATTGTTTTGACATTTTTAATTATTCGAAGAGCAGAAATATTTATTGCTTGGATTCATTGACCCTGCAGGTCAATCAGTAATTTGCTGGGTTTGTTTCACTGTATGCTCTTATCTGTCATTTTGTGACCTTTAAAACCAAGTGCATTTCCTTCATAAAACATTCATTTCATTGTAATTACTTATTCACAGGGCTTACAGTATGTAGTTTTTCCTGTGGTAGAGAGAGTGACTGTTAACTTGGATTGAGCTTGACCTTCCTTCCTACCCTGGTTTCTTAAACTTTGGGAACCATGATGAATATTGACTTAGGGTTTTCACAAATGATGGAATGAAGCAAAACAATGTTCATATTTTTCAGGTATTACATGATGTTATGGTAAAGTAATGATAATGTTAGTTTCATTCTGAGAAACCTTTTCAGAAGCCTAATGGATTCTTGATTTGCAGTGGTTCAGTTTTTAGTAAAAGGAATTAACGTCCACTTTATCTGCACTCTTGGTGGTAACTGAAGAGGTTTTTAATATTTGATTTGATTACCTAATATTTTAAAAAATAATATTTTAGGAAATTCTGTGCAAGAGCTGCAGTCTTGTTTTGAGAAGAGGGGGATACAACATTGTTGTGGCCATTAGTCTTTGCCTTGTGTGGTATAACTTTAGATGTATTCCAATGAAAGAGATTATGCTCTTTCTGAAGTCTCCTCCTTTTACAGGAGATAGTGGGGAATGAGAAATCAAGAAAATGGAGGATTGAATTTCTGCTGTTCTTTCTGTCTGCACCTGAGCTCGGAGGCAGGCATGGTTGCAGTGTAGTTCTACAGCTGGTGAAATTGTCAGTAGAAGCAGTGAAATGTCTACATTCTTGTACATGTCACTGCTGTTATGTTTGAATTAGACATATGTTCCTTCCAGATCTTTGGCAATGATTACAGCTATTCAGTCTACTGTGGCAGTCTTTTGGGCTTGGTAGGGTGTCTGAAGCTTGCTTGACATCTAAGGAATTTTTTCTTAAAGAACATAAAGACTGTCCTGTTATGAATATACTTTGGCAAAAATGCTCAAGAGTAGCAAAATGCACTGTTTAAGATGTTTTAGTGATGAGTAAAGATTTTAATGTATGAATCTTTTTTGTGTTTGAATTTGCAAGTGTGTAAAGCAGTGTTTTCACTGTTGATGCATTCTTACCAGAGCCCCTGAAAGAGTTATCAACACTGAGCCTATGGCTGCCTATTTTAAGCCTCCCATTTGGTATAAGTAGTTACAAAGGAAATACAAACCTGTTATGGTAAGGGAAATTTGACAGAAGTGGTTGAACTATATAGGCAGATTTTATTTTGACATACCTGTGTTGTATGAAATCCTAATCTAATTACAGGTTTGCTTAAAGTTAGCAAAAATTAAAGGCAGTTTCCATGTCACTTTTTCAAAGTACTTGCTGTAAGCTCTGTACAGTCATTCAGGCAGTATCTTCGTAACTATATCTAGTTGCTAGAGTTGCTTCTTTCCAGTTACCCGTTTCATTTCCTGCATTAGGGTAACAGTGGTGATAGTAGGATGTCTTCTGTGAAGCACAGAGTTTTTGAAGAAGGTGTAGTTAGCATATTTGCTGTGTGTTTGTTTGGGCCGTTCTTATGAGATGGTGGGAGAGGAGGGATTTTAAAACAAATCATATTAAGGAAGTGCACTGAATCATAGTAACTATTTCAGGCTTTTAAAATTAGTGTTTCAGAAGGTGACAACTATCTTATTTTGCCTAACTGATGGAGTTCAGAGCTTGAGGAAAGGAGTGTAATAGAAATGTTTTTCTTGTGTTCAAATTGTTAGTTGTGTTTCCTATACAAATTGCATTCTGACTGTCAGACTGCTTAAACGAAAAAACTGTAAGTATTAGTTCATTAGCTCATGACCCATGTAATTCCAAGTAAAAGTCTATATCTTTATGATTTCAGTGCATCCTCTTTCATGTATTGATGATGCTTAATCTGTATCTCTGTCCTAGTTTTAAGTTGAATGAAGGTACAGTTGTTTGCTGAGCCATATGACTAAGTATTTGAGCACTGCAAAGCAGTGCTTCAACATACTTGATCATGCTAATTCTTGGTAGCTTAGCAAAAGAATTGTTAATGTGTTTAGCTTCTTTGCTTCCCCATATGCCTGCATTAACCTTATTTGTTAGTATTATAATGTAATTGTAGGAGTGATCATTTAAAGATGATATTTTTGAAGATGCTTCTAAAATGACTGTCAAATTGAAGTAGTCAGTTTGTAGTAGAAATATTGGGAAATAGTCAATTTTAAAAAAAGGCAAGGCAGATCTTAGCGCCTGAACAGTTTCTGTGGTTTTCAGTCTTATTCTGTACTGGTTTCTGGATAAAAGGGCATAATGGAAAAGAGAAATGCTTCATTCTTCATAAATTTGATTGGTATAATTTTAGCCTATTAGCATTATTGACTAATCTTCACTTCTATAGTGATGGTACATTTAGGAACCGGTGCCAATATACATCTGATTTTATTTGTGTGGTGACACCAAAATTACTCTATTGTGAGTAATTTATCATGAATTTTAGTTTTCAAAGATCCTGTGAATGAATTTTAGTTTTCAAAGATCAAGTGGATGAAACAAGTTACAGAAGCAGCACTAATGCAGTGTAAGCTTTTGTTTTAGCTATTTGTACATAATCTGACTGGCACAGCGTCTTGTTTCCATATCAAATGCATATGATAGCCATTTAAGAGTAGTTGGTGCTGTCATTCTGTATTCTGTTGGATGAGTCTCACTAAGAAGGGAAAATAGCATTTGCAAGTTCGTTTCTTGTCCTTAACTGCATCTATTTTCTGGGTATGGTGTCTTCTACAAAATTAGGTCCTTTCAGTGTTCTTGTTGAATGAAGTAAGAGATAATGTCCAGTAAGTTTTGTAAAGTGTACTGGATATAGGCTGCACAAAGTTTTTCTATGAATGAAGTAATTTTAAGATCTTTTTGTCACAAATGTTACTTTTTAAAAGGTTATTAACACAAGCTTATTAGAATTACTGGTTCAGGCTTATCTACTCTTAAAATGCTTTCCGTGTCTTTGAAGGTTTTGGGGTTGTCTTTTCTTTTTTTCGTTCCTTTTCTTTGTGCCCTTTGTTGGGAAGTAAACTAAAGCTGGAAAGCATAGTTTCTGTGAAGTCCAAACTTCATTTCCTCTTGCTGCGTTCCAGAATTATGCATTCAGAAAATATAAAAACTTTGTAGAATGGCAGTTTTTGAGACAAATGTGTTAGCCAGGTGTAGAAGTCAAGAACATAAATTATAATAATAAGACTATAGGAAGAATAAAATGGCAGTGGGGAGATTACATTTGGATGCATTCAAGGTGCTGGACATAGTCTTCAGTTCTTACTAATGGAGACAAGTGGGAGGTTTCCTGTGATTTCCTGTAAATCATATCCTTAGAAGAATATGTCTTGAAATGGAACTTATTCTCTGACTTAATATTGCTTGCCTTCTGCTATAGGCCCTTTATATGAGGAGAGGCAGAAAAGTATAAAACCAGTGTGTATACTTACTTTTAATAAATCTCTTAGAATGCTCCTTGGTTCAGCCAGAGTTAGTTGGCTGTTTGTTTTAAAGGGGTATTCCAGAAGTGGAAGATGAAAGATGGATATTTCCTAAGTAGTGGATGGTATGGATGAAGATATCAAGAGAAGACTTGTGGTGGTTTTGTGGTCAGTGTAGAAAGGTGTGCATGCAGGAAATGTCAAAGAAGTCCTTCAAGGTGATCACAAAACCACTTCTGTTTCTGTCTAGAAAGTCTTACTATTCACTTGTGCATCTGGCCATTTGGTGTCTTGATTCAAATGATGTATGTGTTTCGATATTGTACAGGTTGTTTTAATGTTGGCACAGAGCTCTTATATTCTCTTAAGTCTTCTAAGGAGGTCTTGTACCTGCAATTCAAACGATGGATCAAGTTCTCCTTTGTTACTGTTCATGTTGATTAGTGGGTTTATAGAGTATTCCATTTCTCTTCCTTAAGTCTGTGTTGACAGCTGAGATCAGTCATGGTTCTTGGATCAACACCTTGAACTGGCACATTGAAGTACATAACATTCTTTCTGCTGCAGAAATTTCTTGCCCATTCCTCCTTATCCTGAAAGTACAGACTTGATGAGAGGGTAAAATAGTATCAGGATGGGTGTCAGGTGTGCCAGCTGTAATGCAGCAGCCCTTTGTGTACTTCTGTCCTGTAGTAAGTGTGAGGTAACTTACCCTGCTTCCTTGAATTACTTCCTCTGTATCACAACCTTGCTGTTTTATTTACAGGAATTTAGGAAGTTTATAACTTAGCTAGCCTCACAACTTGTTTGTGTCTCCAGGCAGAGGAGGTTTTGTTGATTGTGGGAAGGATCAGGAAGAGTAAAGTTTTATTCAGGATGATTTTGTTTGGAGAAGTTAAGATTGTTTTGGCTGACTTCTTTTTGTTTGACAAACAGAATGTACAGATTCAGGAAAGGATGTTAATAGCCCTTTTCATAGAGCCAGTTTTGGCTTTGGGTTGACATCACAGAGATAACTTGGTAATTGTTGAATAAAAGTTATGGGCTCCTTGGTATCCTGTGATTTGTTCCATTTTCCAGGCATGTTATGTAGTTTTTGCTCTCCAGTAAATTCCGAGCTAAGATACACTTACCATCAGTCTATTGCTTAACCTGATATGTAAAACCCCAAACTTAAACTGTATCAACACACTTTAGAGATATAATATATTGACTGTTTTACTCTAATCTTGCTGAAGCTGAAAGGAAAGTAGTGTTTGTTTTTTCCCCTCTTGTATTTATTTACCTCTATTTTTAGATGACTCCTTCACTAGATTTTTAGTAAAAGAAGTTGCCTTGCTCTCCTTGAAAGTCTTCTGGAGTGTTGCTCCTGTGCTGTCCCTAGAAAAAGGAGGGCACTTTTCTCTTTAAATGTGTAACATAAATAAGGTAATTGGGAATGGAACTTGGCTACAATAAATAGCCTCTAATAAAGAGGCTTTTTCTAAGGAAAAATGAGTGCATGACTGATTAGATGGGGCTGCATGGGAGGAGGAAATGCAATGAATTTTTTTTTTAAGCTTTTATGTTACGGTGAGAATTTCCACCCTCTTCTCCCCTCCTGCTCTTTAGATGTGATGTAAAACCAGATGTGAACCAAACAGCTTTAATAAACCCTCTGGTGTACCTGACCCACATGAGTAGTTGAGCTTCAGTGCGGATCTGGTGGACCACAAGGCATTTGCTATTTTTGGTTATAGTTTAAATTAAAAAAGGAATGTTACACAAACACGCTTTTCAGACAAAGAGACTCTTGTTGCAGAGGGCAGGTGAGAACGCGTGGAGGTTACAAATGGTAGAGCAGTATTATGACAGCTTGTTCTCAACATAAATGCAAACAGGCTGTGTGACTGCAGTTGTTGTAAGGCAGTATTTAAATTTTAGATTTTTTTTATCATCTTCACTACTTGGGGGTGGGTATTGTCAAATGAGAACAAAGGAAGTATTAGTACCAGAGTTACTTAGAGGCAACTATTTATTCAGATTGCAGAGGAAGACAAGGATTTTAAAACCACAAAAGATGCTAATGAAAAAATAATGGCTTGTAAATTCTTAAAATTGATTTAGATCCTTGATTCATATCTAGTTGTGTAGAGGAGAGAGATGTGCATTTTGTCTTTTTACTCGTATAAAATCAAACAGCATTTTGTATGCTAGTGCAAGGTCTCTTTCAAGCATCATCTTACAAGTAATGTGGTGTTGACAGTGATGTCTGGGTAGAGTTCAGCTGTTTGTAAGGGGATATATACACAGTCTGATATTTTCCTTGTTGTCTTTTGTATAATTATTTATGCCTGTGAAAGTGTGCATGATGCTGTTCCCAAATTTTAAGGTGCCATACCATTTATATGCAGTTTGAGCAGGTGTGAAAGCTCTCAAAAAGTGCAGTTAGGGGAGTCAGTCCTTCAGGCTTCCCATATATTAGCATATATTCCTTTATGATAAACCTAATGGTAGTTCTACTGCTAGGATTATGCAATGTGACTGTTGCAGTGTCTAAACTGACACAGTTTTCTATATGATTTCAGCTCATCTTTAGAGCATAATATAGGATGGCACAATGAACTGGGGGAAATAGGTGGTTTTTTGGACATACAGTGCTTTTGATAAGAGATCTCTGGAAATACTCTGTTGCAGTGAGGATACCAGTACCCATTTCTGGTCTGCAACAGCTCTGTCTCACATCCCTTCCCCATACTTGCCTGCAGGGTCTGTATAGGGAACAGCTGTGCTTGTGGGGGTGGGCCATGGTCACCATCTATTAATAAAGCTGTGTTCTTAGGTGTGATAAAGCCCAAGTTAGCAACTTTGGGAACTTTTTGAAGAACAGGCAGCACTGACTCGTGAATTTAGCATGTAGAAAGGAAGGCTCCTGTAGTGCACCTGAATGCATCTTTCATAATTCACTTTTCTATGCGCATTTGATTTTTAGAAAATTTGGTCTCTGCTTCCCTATGTCAGAAGCATTCTATATTCAGTGATAAGGTATTTGTTTTAGGATGCCTTCAACACTAGCCTGCATGATGGAAGCTGCTTGCCATGCAAACAGGAACACAGAGAAAGTTTATAGAATAAAGGGTCCGTTTTTATGAAATGTATGCCTAACCTTATAAGCACATCTAATTTTATTTTCAGGCTGTAAAAATAAATGGTTTCCTTTTCCTAATCTTCTGTGGCATTGTTTTCCATTAAAAATTAGAAACATGAAAGAATAAAAGTCTGCTTTTATTCTATAAAGAAATGAAAAAAACACTTGGGAGTAATCACTTTCAAGTGCTACACTTGCTGTTTAGTCAATAGAAGCTCTTTGAAAGTAAAGTAAAGCCAGTTTATAAAAACAAATGTGCTGTGGTGGTAATCCTTTTTTCCAAGGAATGCTTGATCAAAAAACCAGCCTAGAAGACATGCTTGCTGTGTATCAAACCAATAGTAAATACAGTTTCACTAACCTGTAAAGAGTAAGAAATAACCTTCGTGTGAAAAAGTGGCAGTATATGTTTTGATTAACACAGCTGAAGTTTTAGTTCAAAACAAAAATGACAGAGTGGGATATTGATGGAAAAGCTGATGGATGGAACTACCCTATTCCATTCATTAAAATTCAGGATGCTAGGGAGTACTTTGATAATGTCATGGAATTTAAAAAATATGTTGTGATCATTTGACCTAAATTTTTTTTCTTCCTATTCTGTCCTTTGCTTCGGTATTAATAAAGTTAATTTACTTGAACCCTATTAAAAATAACAGAGTTAATGTAATTATTTAGCAAGTCTTTTTATCAGTGGCTGCACGTTTGCAAGCTAACTTTCTCTTTAAGATTCTGCAATAATACTGTGCATGCTCTAGAATGAGACAAAGCTTTAATATTGTTAATAACAAGGAACAAGGGTTTGTGGTTAAAAATGTAGGTTTGCTGTTGTCTGCACAGAACAGTTTTGCTGCTTGCAAGATGAATATATTGGCACGTTTCATTCTTTTATATTGAGCCATTCCAAATGATTTAAAATCATGTTTTCTTGAGAGCTAGTTTAGGAATATAATTTGCTTGATTTGAAATAAAATGTGGTATTTACGTGAAAGACTGTGCAATGAATACAACTATTAAAAAAACCCAAATAAACAGGGTGAGTAATACACAGAAAGGACCAAGAGTAAACTCTTAAAAGAAGCACATCTTAACACATAGTACAAATGGAAAAAGAAGTTAGTAAGTGAATTATATGAGGGATAAAACTTCCTGAGCAAGCAACCAGGTGACTATCATCAGTGTCTTGTTCGCAATGTAGATGACTGAAAACATATATAATCTTTCTGGTTTGAGTGCAACCACGGTATTCCTTATTGAAATGTTTTTATATCTGTCTCTAGCATATGATAAAACATTGAGTACTTTCCCCATCATTTGCTCAGATTTCATGTTGGAATTAAAGAGCTGTTCTGTCTCATAATGGAAGATTTTCCCCATAATCTGTTTCATTACCTAATTTTTAACATTGTGTGAAATGAAATACATATTGAATAGTATATCGACTTTATTCTTGCAAATACCTCGGCAGATCAGAAAATTGGTGAAGAAGTAATTGCTTGTTCATTTCAGTACTATTTGGTCATAATAATTATTACTTCTTCTGGTATGTCTGATGTAGAGATAGATTTAACTGTATTTCTTCCTACTATGATATAAGACAATAAACTAAAGGGGAAACATAGAAGTAGCAGATGCCTAACAAACACATTTCTGGGGTACATGATGAAAGACTGTAGTACATGGTAGTGTATGGATTGAGCTAAATTTAATTTCTGTATGGGTAAGCTTGTTGTGATCTCTCTGTAAGAGGACTTTCATTTATAATTCTTGAATGGTCAAACGGTGGAGATGTAATTTTAGCCTAGTGTCTGATGCCCTTTATATATCAGGACTCAACTGGGGACCTGAACAGCCCACCTGTTGAGCTAGTCTTTCACTGTTACTAGCTAATTTTTGGCAAGCTGTGACTCTACAGAGGGAGAAGAATTTTGGGGAAAAATTATTAAATTTAATTTTTTTCTTCTACTTGATACCATTGTGGGAGAGTTCACAACACACATTTTTTAATAAGATAAACCAGTGAAATTATATGGCTTTGAAATTTGAAGCAACAATAAAAAAGAAAATGATTCCTATCTTCTGTAGCAAAAATGTGTGAAGATCACCTTATTTATTCCACGTTTCTTACTCAAAGTTATCACTAGTAATAGTTTGAGCCTTACTTTATTTTGTCTGTATACTGAACAGATGTGTCTGTAGAAATAAAATCCACAACCATATCTCATTTTAAATATTAGCCCCAGTTTTGCATCTACCTTGCACAATGCAAATGTCTCCTGGTAGGGAGGAATACCGAATAATAAGCTATGGAAGTCTTACCAGCTCCTGATTAGCTTCTACTTTCGTCTCTTGAGCTCCAATCCAAAGTATTGCCCTGTGTCTGTTTATGTTGATACAACCAAGAGTGGAGAATACCAAGACTCTTGCAGAAGTACTTGACATATTGCAGGATTGGATTAGACATGGCGTACTGATGGCAGAAAGAAAAGGATCCATGGGCTTGTTTATAAGTGAGTAAAATAAGGGTGTCTTGCAAATGCTGATTAATTATGTTTGGGGCCCAGTGTTCACCTTTTCTTTCTGGTATCTGTTGACTAACTTTCATTCTTGGTTTAGGAAAGATACTCCCCAGTTTAGTGTTCCCACAAACCTCAAACCACACACTGCCACTCCTTCGCCTCCTTTTCCCTCTCCCTCTGTGCTGCAGCAGGTTGAGGAGGAGAATTGGAGGCACAAAAGGCAAAGATAGGAACAATATACTGGAAGCAGCAATGTGGTAAGAAAATGAACAGTAGCAGTAACAATATTAATAACAAAAGTGTACAAAAGGAAGAGTGTGGAGCTTGACCTCACCGCAGCCATGTTCCGTCTGGCTCAGGACCAGCATTCCCACCACTCTGACCAAAAGGCAATGACCTGAGGTGGTATGGAACAACATTGGGGTCCTGGCCATGCCCCCGTCCTAGCTGCTGCAAAAAATTAACCCTGCCCTGGCTGGAACCAGGACACACATTCAAAGAAGTGAAACCTAGATACTTAGTGAAACTTACATACTTAGAAAATCTGTGATTGTTCCCTGGCTTGTGCAGAGGATTATTCTGTGACTAATTCTAGTCTTGATTACAGTAAGAATAAAGAAACATTTTAATCAGCTTAATTGTTTCTTTACTCTGTGCGTGTGCTGCCCCTCAGTAATGTTTTGAAGGCTTTTACTAACCTCTTTATTTGTCCTGAAAAAAACCCAAACACCTTCATTGGTTCTATATCAGAAATCCTCTTACTTTTTAAGAGGTGATGAGTTAGCTTGTTAGTTATCACTCTTAAAATACGACATTTTGGGCAGTACGGTATTGTTTAAGAAATGACTGCATGAGAAAAAATTTGCCTCCCGTTACAAGTTAAAGGGCATTAATGTGAAACAGACAAATGTATTAGCATCTGTTTTCAAATTGTTCCAATGGAAAATGGTCCTTAGCCAACAGAATATTTTGCGAACTCAGAGTTGATTCTGAGTCATGAATGTCTGTCATGGGAAGTATGAAATGCAGGGTCAGTAATAAAATGTCTTGTATTCAAGAACATTTGTTGGAGCAATGTCTAAATTTTTTTTAAAAGCAGTCATTAATTGGTGAGACCTTACAGGTGTATGTCCTAGAGCAGGCCTTGAATTCTAACTGCTCTCTAGTGGGAGAGTGTGAAAAGACGAAGAGAAACACTTTCCGGTGTTTTCATGCCAACATTTTGAACACTGTCTGGGGCTACAGAGAATTAGTCATTGTGTAACTTGTAAAAAATTAAATTACTATGTTACCAGATTACTTTAAGGTTTAGTATCAAAATCCCTGAGCACTGTTCTTGTTTTTAGAAAATGCTTAGTTTTGACAGAAGAAAAATAATTTCTTTGAAGTCAAAGTTGAAAGTTTCAGCAAATGTGATATGTAAGCCTTCCATCAGTACATTTAGGATAGAGCTGTGTAAGTTGTATTTAATACTCTATAAATGTCATGCATGTTAAAGGAAGATATAATGCAACAAATAGAGCCTGAAAATATTTCTGTTTGTTCAGATATACAGCCTGTGGTGAAAATCCTGAAGTGGAGAACCTGTGTTCCAACTGTTGTTTGTCATTAAAAATGATGGCAGTCTCTGTTTAGAACATCTGCTTGCCTAATGTGCCAGCAATAAAGGAGATGTCTATGTTATGTTAACTTAGCTTGTTTTTGTCTCTTCATTTCTAAGTATTTGGTTTTAAAATACTAGAAAAAATGAATCTTTTTGTAGTGAAATATTCTAGCTTTCAGCTCTGAAACATTATCATAGGAAAAGCATATATTCAGTTGTTGGGTCATCTCAATAACGCTGAGTTGGTCATAATGAATAGTCTGTGTCTGTATTTTTTGTTCAGTTCGAACACCTATACTTTAGTTAGGTTTTTTGCTGGTTGCCTGAGTCGTAGTAGATCACTTACATCTAAGTATTACGCCATTTAATTTACTGTACAGCACTTCCAGGTTTTTCTAGAATTAAGAGTAATATTTACAGTTACATGCTTTTTCACTATAGCAGCAGAGTAATGGCAGGTGATAGGAGTGCTGATAAAGGCTTGTGTTTGTTCTAACTTCATAAGAATTTTTAATCCACTTCATAACTGCATCTCACTGACAGCTCATTCCCAGTGGCTAATGCTCCAGTGGTTTTACAACTTAATGATACATATTCTGTGCTGAAATTGGGAAAATACAGAAAATGTGGCGTATATAGCCAATTTTTTTGGCTTGCTTAAAAGGTCATATATCAGCAGTCTCCTCCAGTATATTTTTTTTAATGGGCTTCTTTAATATAGAGAACTGGAAGACTGTATTGTACTATTTTTTACAGATCTCTTCATATCCTTTTTACTCCTTAATTCATGGCTGTAGCAAATACACAAAGATTCAAAGCAAAAAAAAAATAAAAAGTATGTAGCATCCTGTTCATGTGTTTCCTTTTACTGTTAATCCCTATAATTAATGCCCTGTGAGGAATGGGGCTCTAATCACTTACAGAGCACAGTAATGTAAGAAGACAGTGCTCGTCTGGGGG
>NW_008237619.1:4292045-4342228 GCF_000691975.1 Corvus brachyrhynchos
CAGCAGGATGGATCAGGGGTGACCCAGGCAGTACCCAGCTGTCCTCCAGTCTGTGCTTCTGTGGGTTCATTAGCTACACCCCTGTATGACTGACGGGCTTGTAATGATTGTCTGAAAGGAATCTTGCCTTACGGAGTTGTCTTGAGCGGCACTGAGAAAGACTTGCTTATTTTCTCTCATTTTTCCACTTCCATTGGGAGGAGGAAAAGAATGGGGGAGGGTGGCTGCTCTGTGGGGCTCATGGATCCCAGCAGTCACTTTGAAATAATCTTTAATGAATCCCAATGCCAGGAAGAGACGTTTTTGAGCACCACATAGCAGTTTTTTAGTAGCTAAAGAGGAATATGAATGCAAAATACATTTCTGAAAGCACAAAAGGTTTTTTCAGAGTTTTCATTTATTTGTGCTGCATGAATTTAGTGTTATTAATGCTAAACTGTCATGGGCAACCTAAAAGATAGTGTTTTAGAATCCTACAATATATCTTTAAAAGGACTTGGAGGGACTTTTTTTTGGAATTTTTTTTTTTAAATTTTAATCAGTCCTTTATTAAATGATTTCTGAGAATGCAATTTGTTATTGGAGTGGATAACTGAAAGGACTTTTGACATACCTTCTCAAAACCTACAAGCCCACAGCCTACTGGAAAGGGTAATAGCTAGGGAAATATTGGCAAAATAAACTAGCTTATGTTTACTCAGAGTAAACAAAGCAACAAAAAAGAGCAAGACCCATCTCTTAGTATCTGCTTTAACATGGTAAACGTGTCTAGTGGCTAAATTCTTCGAACATAGTGGAACAGAAGGGTCCTATCTGTTACACTGGTTTGCGGCACTTGTTGGGAAAAAGAGACATGTACATGTACTGTTCCTTTGTTTATCTGCACTTTGTTTTCAGGTAATATTGTACTGTGCAGAGAGTCTTTCCAAGTCAGTCTTTTCCTTGGGCAGTTATTTGTTCACACTTGTTTTAAGCCTGTTAAGGAGTTCTGGTTGGCTTGTGCTTGATGTGCGTAAATAATCTGGGAGGGGGCAATGACAAATAAGCCTTAGAGTAAAATCAACTGACAGCTGTGAAGATGTTTAAGGTATGAATGTTCATGGATATGCAATTTAAGATACCTGTCATATCCTTCTGTACCCTTGTGGAACAGCAGTTCCATGAATGCCAGCTATTTGCTGTATTAACAGAAGAGAGAATGTCACTGGAAAATTGGTGTATTGGTTAGAGTTGCCAAGAGAAGGAAAAAAATGTCTCATAGGATATTTCATGTTCTTTTTTTATCTTTATGTATGCTTATGTCTCGCTCTTATGACTTTCCTATGTGGTGGCCTGTCTTACTTGTTTTTGTTTTTAAAAGCTTAGCTAAGAATCTGAGGTGAAAGCAAATGGAAAGGTAGCGCTGATTTTAGTACAGCTCCCATATATTCTATTCCTGGGTTTTCAGTTTGCTTTGTGTAACAGCAGATGGTCCATCTATTGTTGCATTATTCTTTAGGGAGTCTGACCCTCTAGAGTGGGTGTGTGCTTTAGTGGAAAAAAAACAACTAAAATAGGTCTTTTTGTAATGGATGTAACCCACTTTATTAAACTGTTGATGACCTCTGCAATTCTAGCTGTTACGATTTATTTTTATTTAAATGCTTGATGTTGTGTGTAAATTCTGTCATCAAGGTGGTTTTTTTCTTCGTTGAAGTGTCAAGGGTAGTTTTGATTCAAAGGGATTGTTCCCTGTCATAAGTGCTGTTTTGTCAAATGGCATAATTTTACCATACGCCTTGGGTTCCGTTTGAGATACTACGAATACATGTGGGCTTTCAGTTAAGCTTCCCAGGAAGACAGCAACATATGTGTACACAATGCGTGTATTATATTGGCGCCCACTCACAGTGTTAAAGATGTGTCAGCATTTCCAGAATAGTTCCCTATTTTAAGAGCCTTGTTTTAGCCTGCATGTGAAAGTTGTCTGTGTTGGAACTTTACACACAGTCTCAGCCATTGTAGTTTTCAAGTGGGACTTTTTGCCAGGTGAATATAAGCTGAATTAAATTAATGTATGCAAATTGAATGGAATACATCTAGAGGCATAGTGTCATGATAGACTCATAACTCTAAAGCAGTATCTTATCATTAGGTGTATGGAAGCTATAGTGGATAGCACTATTTTTGAAGAATTGTAAGAGATTTGTGGAAAAGAAGATGGCCTCGAGCTTGGGCTTGTGACTGTTGTCTTGGCTAAAAAGCAACTATGTTTTTCTGGTAATCATGTCTGAGTATGGGGAATCTGCAGTTTCACTGAATTTCGTTCAGCTGATTGAGGTTCTATCATTGTAATAATCTAGGATTAACTGATGTCTCCTTTATTTGTCACATCAGTGGTTTTTTAGATACTGAGAAATGGGGTAAACTGTGTTCCCTCAAGTGTTTTCTTCCTAGAAGCCTTTGTCTAATTGAGGAACCATCTTGTTTCATGCACGTAGCAGGGCAAACCATGGGACAGGACATGCTGATTCTGTAGTGTGTGGGTGGCTGTGTAGGAGCAGAGTTCAGATTGGACGTTGAAACAGGCAAACTTCAAACATTTCAGTTTGTGTACAGGAACAATAACTTGCTACTATAGTTTCAAAAGCTACATGCCATAAACAAAATGTTGTTGTGTTGTAGCTTGGGATTTACTCATGTGTGATTATATTTTCTGGACAGAAGTTTTATTTTAAATGAATGTGTTTTCAGCCCTCTTTAGCTGAATGCCGTCTTACAAGCCTCCATATAAATGGCAAATGGTTTCATTTGAGCAACAGCAGGCCAACTAGACAAGCCTGCAGTTTGAAGATAAGCAAATCAATGTTCTTCCACATTTTGAAATCCAAGTTGAGAGATGACACCCCTGGAAAGAGCTCCTCTGTGTATCCCTGATAGGAAGCGTGGGTGGGTGGGACATTGCTGTAAAAACACTTCTCTTGTGCAGCTCTACTGGTCATGTTAGGACATCCAGTGGTCCCATGTTTCTGCAGTGGTAGATTATTCTAATTATCATTTTATATGGAATGAATCCTGTTTGTGGCTTACTTGAACCTCTTGAGAGGAACTAGGTGTGTAATGTATCAGGTAATGTGCATAGTGACAGCAAATATGCGAATGGCTGACTTTAGTTTTTGTGCCTCCCTTAGGAAACACCAGTAAATATTGATGAAAGACTACTGAATTGACAGAAACCTGAGATTTTCTGTTTCTGTTCCGAACCCTTGTCAGTGCACTCCCACCAACTAACCATAACCCCTCCCCAGACTTCAAAATACCTTCTGGAACCTGAAACTTTGAATGCAAAAGACAATGAACCCAGATGTTGCAAGAGCTTATCTTCTGTGAGCTGGAGAGGTTAAACCCTGAAGCAAACAGTAGTGTAACCTTTTGTCCCTTTTTGGGAGTGGGTGGATATTGCAGGGGAAAGAATGATTCAGGTGATGACCTGGTCTTGGATGTAATCAGGATGTAGCAGGGCTCATAACACATTAGTGTGTTGGGTACACAATCCAGCTGCCCTTCTGATTCTGAATCACTGTAGTCTGAGTTCCTTTTAATGTTAGTCCAAGAGAATTGCATGTCTATAATGAAGTCTTCAGGTCACTAAGGCATTAAATCTTGTGTAAGGATCTAACTTAGAGTGCAATAAATATGCATAGATGGTCAGCTACTACTGTGTTCTGCAGTAAATAGCTTTGCAGGATGATGGCCATAATCTGTGATTGGAAGGTCTGTGTCCTGTTTTCTCCATCTGCAAATTGTGGTTGTTTACTTAATTTATTCATGTTTGTAAGTGCTTCTGTCTTTTTAAGCACCAGACTGCACTGATGTTGGATTAAATTCCTATGGCTGACACCTAAGCGCATATTTACATATTTCCTCTGAAGGGTCCACATCAAAGATAGAAGAAACTTGCACAAACCTCAGACAAAATCAAAATTTCTTTTGGCCTTTAGTTTTAAGATACCATCTAATAATACTTGAAACAATGATGGGTGCATATGCAAGTCTGAGTGTTCGAGAATATTTTGGAAGTTTGAGAGTAATTTAAATTTCATATAGATTTGATTCTGCTTAATAAAGTGTACTTGATAGCATACTGGTTTTATGTATCCTTTCGGAGGCTTTCATAAAGACCATGCACTTTCTGCTTTTAGTATTACAAAATTAATTTTTATTTATGATAGCATGCTCCTTTCAAGAGTAACTAGATGGATGATAAAATACACACCCATCGTGATAACAAAAAACGGTGTTTGAATAGCCTTGGATTAGTCATATTTGTTATTTTGCAACTACTTTCATTTCTGTGCAAGTCCTACATACCCTGGAGCTCCCACTGTAATGGTTCTGCCTCATTTTCATAATTAGCCTTCCCTCCCCACTGCAGTGTTGCTAAAATGTCCCCAGGGTTCCTTCTTCCACAAGGCTTGATTCCCCTGTGAGTTTAAGATGAATGTATGGTCCCCTGGGGAGGAAAAATAATATAGTCAGCAAATATAGCTGTCCGTGACTGCGGTGTTATAACATAGTTTTACACTAACAGCTGAGATTTTATATACTCTTTAGCTTATAATGGAGGAAACTAAGTAGTAATAATGCTGTCCCATCAAGGACTATTCAAACAATCACATGTACTTAAATAGATACTCTTTCATCTTTAAATAATTAGAGAACATTTCTATTTTGCCAGTCCAGCAAATGTTCACCAGACCTTCACAAAAAGTTTACTTTATTCTTTTTGATGTTGTTAATATTTGAGTGGCAGTTTTATTTGTATAGTACTTTTAACCCTTCAAAGTGGTGTTACAAAGGGTAGTTATATTTTTATGTTCAGAGAGATTTATTTTTAAACAACCATACTTCAGCTTTTTTAACTTAGATACTTGATTACACTGAGAGTTTTGCTTTGCTTCACAATTCAGTGTGCCCTGTCTAGTATAATTTGTTTGAAGAAATCTGCTCATGAACCATTAGAGGATAAGTACTTGATGCAGCCTGAATTTGTGCTTTCCAAATTAAATAGTAGACACCTTCTCTCACTATTCTGTTCACAATGAAATATGGATAAGATTTTAGCTGCAAATTAATTTGAAATTTGGTTTACAAAGTGTGGGGCAAAGCAATGCAACAAAGATGAGTGTTAAAAGAAGACCAATTTGCTTCTACTTCTCATTAAGGGGACTGAATTTTGTTGAGTCAGAGTTGGGATCTATTACACTGGGCTTTGTGTTGCTTTTGTAACTGTCTTAAAAGGTGTTAGGTATGGCCAGAGAGGGTTAGAAGATAAAAGCTTGCAGGGGAAGAGTGAAGGAGGGGCAACATACGTGAAGTCCTGACTGACCCACACTTGAACCTGATATCTTTGTGGCCTGTGACTTTTTGCCAAATCAGTAAGCATGAAATGAATAGCATTATTCTGTTTTGTTATAACATTATACATTTAGTAGCCCATGATCAGTTATTTAATTTGTGCAAAAGCAAATGACCCCTCAGATTTCCTTCTCTTTGAATCTTTTTTTATAGACAGAGGCATAGTCATTTAGAATAGTTAGACAACTTTATTAAGAGTTCATGAGAAAACTACACAAAACGCACATCTTAATTTCCCCTAGCTATGTGTGACCTCAGTGTTTCATTCCTGAAAAATCAACATTTAGTCAATAGCTCTCTCCAAGGAGTGCTTCAAGTGTGTAATTTGATTTCATTCCATTTGGTTTATGGTGCCTGCTTAATCTGGAATTTGTGGCTAAATTGAAGAATGAACTAAGTTTATGTACCTCTTTTAAGTCAAAGCTGGTTGGAGGGTTTGAGTGTTCTTTGCAGTGAAGAATGAAGTAAGGTTTATTAGACAGCTGAATGTCTATTCAAATCTAATTTACCCGCCAGTGAAGTTCTAATTTTTGGTGTGTTTGTTTTAATGTAAAGTGATATAATTAGAGTGCTTTGGTTTCATTTTCTCTGTCCCATACCATAAGTTTTAAAGGAAATGTTGGACAATGGCTGTTGAGAAATCTTCTGAATCATGAGATCCAAAACTGCTGATTCTGCTACTCCCGCCACCATTCCTTCCAAAATCTGTTTGTTGTTAGTGCATGCTTTTGGATGTCAGTGTGTCTTCTGGTTTGCAGGATAAAATGTGCTCATTTTCAGGGTAAAGGCTGCCTCAGTAACATATCTGAAGAATACATGCACCACAATTTGTCAACACAGTTTTGCTTCTGTGAAAGGTGGTACTATCCCGATGTATTTGAGTTAGTGAACTTATGCTCTGCGTGTAATAGTGACAGAGAGATCAAGTTAAGGATGAAAGAAGTTGAGCTTTTGCTTTTCTCATATGGAACTGTTTGGAATTGGGGTACGTGGGGAAATAACCCCAGCTGACACAAAATATATAATAACAGAGAGTGGCATTCTATGGTTTTTATTATATTACTTTTCTCACTGTTGGAGATGCAACTACTCTAAATTTTAGTATCTGACTTAGCAAACTAGTTTTATAATATTAAGCTCTTCTGTCAAAGAAACCCATTTTGTTTCATTTTTACATCATAATTTTAATAAGCTTATATGAGGAATTAGTTTATATCAAAGTTAATATGTGTTTTCATGTCTGTCTAAAACTTGACAAAACATGAAAGCATTTGAAGACGTGGGTTTTTTAAAACATTATTTTAAAATAATTGCTGTATTATGTTTCTGAAAGTTGATTCAGAATCATATCTAGTAATGTTCAACATGTAGATAAAGATTTGGAAGCATTTGATTCCCACCCTCACATGCCAGTGGTTTATGTATTTTACACAAAGACTCACCTGTTAGTGTTATATGTGAAATAAGTACAAGTGGGATTTTGGTCATATTCCTGGCTTTTGTATGGTATTTAGTTCTTAATACAAAAGTGCTCTTAGATTTTTCTTCAACTAGAAATTGTGGAAATTGAGATACAGAGAGGTGTGAAAGTAATTTTCCTAGGTTGTTCAGAGCAGTGCCACGAAGAGCATCTCCAGCTCTTCAGGCTCTTGCTTTGATTTCTGTATTACATCATGCTAAAGATTTTTCTGCTTCTCTATTTTTATTAAAAAGGGGAGGATACATAAGAAGATATTTGCCTTTGTTAAACCCCTTTCTGATCTAGTGATTTGCTGTAAGACCAGGACAATCTTTCCTGGAGAAACTAGGATGTAGATTTACCAGGACAAATTTGCTTTTCATGTGGATGGCCACGAAGCTGGATTAAAAACTCTTTAGACATTGCCTGGCATCAGGTGTATACTCAGTGGATATAATGCATAATAGTACAACCACATTACATAACTAAATTTCCATGAAAAGTTAGATTTTTCTGATTTTGTTTATTGAGCAAAGCAGGAATAAGTGAACTTAACCATTTGTAAGCATTTCTTTTTAACTGCTTGAAAACAGGAGAGTAGACTTAGTTTCTGCCACAGTAACAGGAAATAGAACATTTTGGAGTTAGTTATATGTAGTACAGGTAAGATGCAATGTTCTGTAACAGCATGTGGAAGAGGTGCCAGGTTGAGCAGTAGGCATCAGTGACTCGCTCATGATTAAACCTGCATTGATATCACCACTCTTGTGTCTGAGTATTCAAAAGTCTGTAAGGAGGAAGTGAAGGTTTCAAAGCTAAATTGAACAGTTTTTATTTCCAAAGGTCGCACTGAATTTTGTCTTCAGCTGTACTGAATGAAGAAATACTGTTCTCAAAATGATCTTGCTCTTAGAACAGAAATGGTTCTCCTGGACTTTGCTGTTGTTGCTGTGCCTGCCTGAGTGTAGGGAGTGCTGTAGCATCTTATGTTGACTGTCTCCATTTCCAGTGCAGAAATGCTCCCAGCTGAACTGCAACTCTTGAACAGATAGTACTCTAGGACGCAGTTGGGGACACACAGAAACTAGTTTTAAACTTCAATTCACACAGCTTGGGAATTGGATCTCATGGGAGTCTTATCTCTTACTCCTTTTTGAGTCGATACTTATTCAGTTACCTCTCTATAATGGAAATCCAGTCTTTTTCTGAAAAAGCGATGATGTTATCATTGAACAGTCAACTCCTCAATTTTACATCTTGTCAGATTTACATTTCCAAGTGGACATGCTGATCTTAGGATTTGCATAGCTGAAGTTGGAAGGGACCTCTGGAGATCATCTGGTTGAACCCCTCTGCTCAAGTGGGGCCACCTGCAGCCAGTTGCTTGAGGACAGGGGATGGAGAGAAGTAACTCATTTTCCTCACAAGTTTGAGGGAAGGTCCATCTCCTGTCATTTATTTTGGTTCTTGCACAGAGCAGTCATACCTATGTATAGCTAACTGTCCTAAAATATTATCTATTTTAATGTTGTAGCAGCTGACATCAGATAGATTTTTCCATATTTTTTTTTGTAATAGACTGTGGTTTCAGTTTAACACTCACTGAGTATATATCACATAGACTCACGTGAATCGAGTTAACAGGATGTTGTCTACTGATAACAGAGATTTCCTGTCCCTTTTGTGTCCCCCTGCCCTTTCTTTTTTTTTCTTCTCTGGGGAGCTTGGGGGAATGGATACATCTGATGCTGCCTTTGCTGAGCTATGATCCACTGCATGTGTTCAATAGATACCAGCTGGATGACAGTAGCACTGAAAACAGACTGGGTAAAGTTCACAGAGCCGCACAGAGAAATTCAGTTTTAAGCAACTGGGTAGGAGACCTGCCTGTACACTTCAGTTTGGGTAGGGTGACATATGAGAATGGAGCAATGTTGGCACAGAGGAGGAACGTAGTGTGGGAGAAGATACACTGAAAAAGATTGGCTCTGGTGATGAGGAAGTGGCTAAGGCAGCTTGAGTTCTATTCAGTCTTTAAGCTATAAAAATTGTTGAGCTAACAAAATTCCGTTTTGGAGGGAAGAAGGCAGCCAGTATGATGCAAGGTTAATTGATTTTGTCTGCTAATTTAAATGTATGTTTTATACAGAAAGGCATGTACAGTTGAGCTACAAGGAAGCAGATTGTAGAGGGAGGACCAAAGCCTTACCAAATGATGTAAATAGGTAAAAATCTAATATAATTTTCTTTTTTTTTTTTTTTTTCCAGACATGCAGTGGGCATAGGCTATTGGGCCTGTTTAGTCTAAAATCAGCATGTGACTTTCAAAATAAAAGAGCACAGAGCAAGGTCTTTGAGACAGAGCCACGTGGTTTTCTTACCCTAGTTTGTATAGGGAAGAACCATGGAAGCAACGTGTGGTCTAGGTGTGTTCCAAGAGAGGGCATCGTTAGTAACTTTCAGATGTATGAAAGGAAAGGTAGAGTTATAGAAAGTCTGGAGAAATCCTGTGGCATTTCATGGAAGGGTATGTCTGAAGATGGTAGACTGATAACATTGCCTGGAAGTCCTTCACTGTAAGTGGCCTCTCCATGTTGAAGGTGAATGTGGCCCTTCCAAGGCTCACCTTAAAGCTCATCAGCCATGCAGATTTTTAAGCTGCGAGGTTTAGTTATGCTTGGAAGAGCAGAATATTAATTTGCTAGACTCTAAATATACCACAGTGGGAGACTGATGTTTGAAAGCACAGGATGTATTCTGATGTGTAAGACATGCTTATTTGCTTGAAGAGCTCTTAATGAACTCAGGTCTCCATTTCATGTGTACTTCTGCTGATCTGAAATAACTCCAGAGATATTCTTGACCAGTCCCATGTCTTGGCTCTCAGGGGTTTAGCTTCTCACACTGTGTTTTGAAGGGAAGTATGTAATGCAAACAGTCATCAAGGAAAGGTAACTAAAGACTAATTACCTGAGGTGCTCCATTATGCCTGCTGACATAAGATGATGTTTCAGTCCACTAGATAACAAATAGATTGTAGCCTCAGTGACACAATTTACATGCACAAGTTTGTTTGCAAAATGTGTATTTGTCAGTAAAACATAGAAAGCCAGCTTTAAATATTGACAGGCACATACAGATTTAAATTTCTGAGAGACTTCTCTTCCACTATGTGTATTATTTTGTGTTTCTTTTTAATATGGCAAGTACTGTAACTCCTTGGGGTTTTAGTCCTCTGCTGAATCATCTCTTTGTATTCAATACATGGTTCATAATTTCTGGCCAACATTTGGTGATACTGCTGTTTGTGCTTAGGCAGTTGCCAGATGTGTGTATAGTTAAGTTTTCTGCATGCAGGCACATTATCATCATGCCTGCTCATGGTCGGGGTTCTGTGTGTTTAGTTGTCTGTCAAATTTACCACATTTAGAATTTGAAAGCAAATGCATGAACTTGTCTTTGGACAAGTAATATGTGTGTGGGGAGAACTAAGTTTTTTATGAAGAAGAATGTATGATTTTAAATCAGGTTCCTCTCTAGGTATTTTGGGTTTGGGTGTTGTAAAAATTAATATAATGCTTCCAGACGATCTTAAAAATTACTTGAAGCCACCATGCCTGAAGTTTTTCTAGAACTATATAAGAATATTAGATTGCCTTCTGTTAAAAAAAAAAAGCACAGAACATTTTGAAGATAGTTAAAATCTCAAATGTAAATATTCTGTTTATTTTGTTTCATTTCCATAAAATGTTTTCAGTCACATTGTATAACTTTTGCCAATGAAAAGCTCTATTATTTTGAATAATTACTCCCAATCTGATGCTGCTATTGAATTAAATTTTATATTCTAATCTTTAAAAATATTTATGGCTATGTTCCTTCTTGTCATAGTGTTATATTTTCTGGTTTTTACTGTAAATGTTATGTCTGAGGTATTCAAAGTAAGCTGTTCTGTAGGGTGAAATAATTTTAAAGGCCCTATGATGAAACATAACTCTTCTAGCAATAGTATGCAGTTCTAGTGTCATGCTTTTTAAACTTGGAGACTTCAATATATGAAACTTCAATATATTGAAACTTTTCATGACTCCTTTAATACAGCTGTTTCTTCTTTGAAAATTTCTTGTGGTTCAGTAAGTAGAGGATTTTACTGACACTGCACCTCCCAGAACACCTCTTTAAAAATAAAGTAGGTCCGTCACTGAATTTTCTTTCTGTCAGAGCCATAGTAGTAATCACCATGATTGTTGGTAAAGCAGACTTCTGAAAGGGCTTTCCATGTGGGCTACAGTAAGCAGAGCATTCTTGTAAGCAGGCTGTGAGGGAATCCATACCTTAGACCATAAGGTAAATTAAACCAGTGAGGATTGATCCTGTGTGTCAATACCATCCCCACTCTGAGGCAAGAGGCTGTGGGAGCTGGGGTGCAGCCCCTGGTCCAGCACCCACAGCTGCAGGAAGGCTGTGGCTCCCTCAGGTGGTTTTTTATGTCGTCCTAACACTGTCCACAGCATCTTCCTCATAATTGCTTACCTTAAATTCACATTTTTTGCATTTTCACTATTACACTTTGGAAAACAGTTTGTCATTAATGTTCTGGGCTGTGAAGGGCACATAGTCAGTGTATAGAACCTGTAACAGTTGTGCCCTTCAGTGCAGAGTGAAGGCCAGCTTTCATGAAACTGGAAAGGCTGCTCTGTAGACTCCAAAGTCATGCCAAACAGCAGCACAGAGCACGTAAGTTCAACAACATCTACCACCAGAGAGCTCAAAGAATGACTGTCCTCTTGCTTTTGCTGAAAATTAGTAGGCAGGTTTATAGCTCACTGTAACAGCTGTTCGTCTCTATGTGTAGTGCCAGTAAAAAGAAATATTTGTCATGGTCTGCTTCCTCCCTGTGAGATGTTTGGATGAATTCTGCTAGCACAGCAGTCTGAACTACATTTCAAATACTGTTGATTAAATCTTGCTGTGACAGGGGCAGCCCCATATTGAGCTGTTACTGACTATGTGCTGAGCGGGAGCCTCTCCACGGTTCCAAACTTCCCCTCCTGTTGCAGACCTGCAAGACAAAAGTCAATGGAGTGCAGTGTATGGGAAGGTATTCAGGGTGCTATTGCATTACAGAAGTCTTGCATAGGGAGGAATTTTGTAGGTTTCTAACTGTTTTTAAAGATATATTTAAGCTTAAATTAGTAAAACTTTTTAAGACTTGTGGTTTCTTTTACCCATGCCAAATGTAGGACGAAACTTCGTAAGCTGTGAAAGTTTAACCTTTCGCTCCCCTTTTCACTTTCAGAGCAGCTCTCTTGTGTCTGTTAAGCTGATTAGTTCTTCTCTGCGTCTATAAGAAAATACTGCTGGAACTCCATGACTGTATCCTGAGTATGATTCAGTCAGGATATTTGTGTCCTTGCTTGACTAGCATATTGTTTTGAGCATCTGGCATGCAAATAGCCAGCTGAGTCTTTATGTACACAGCCAGTCGCTTCCAAAAGTGATGCTTCTATTTTGTTTCAAAGTTGAGGATGTGCTTTGCTAAATCTGGTGTTTAAAACAAGTAACATTTTCTGGAAATTGAGCTACCCATCATACGACATGTACTGATGAAGATTGAGCAATTAATTTGAGAGTACTCAGGCATGAGTTTGTTTATAATAGTAAATGACAATCAAAGTGAACTGAGGCTATTTGTTGTAATTAATTTTCCATATATAAACATTGTTTAAAGTTTCCTACATGGTCTTTCTTTTCTGTGGTATTCTTCTGTGCTGTTACCCTGTTCTGAGATTTTTAATATAAATGAATATGTATATTTTGAAACTTCTGTGTCTTTCACAGACTGACCTGGGATCAGGATCAACTAAAATACCAATAGATATTTGCACCTTATTAAATTAAGCATAAACTTCTCAGATTACTGTCACAGTGTTGTACTGCTAATCATGCATTTATTTCTGGAATTAATGAGTCATATGATTCCTTACATAATTATTTATGTTGAATTGAGTCTGTAAAATAAAAAAGGATCACAGAATTGCAGAATGGTTGAGGTTGTAAGGGACCTCTGGAGCTCATCTGTTCCAACATGCTGCTCAAGCAAGGCCACTTAGAGCCAGTTGCCCCGGGCCATGTCCAGGTAGCTTTTGTCTGTCTCCAGGAATGGAGACCCTACCACCTCCCTGGGCAACCTGTGCCAGTGCTTGGTCACCCTCACAGAAGAAAGTGTTTCCTGATGTTCAGAGAGAACCTCCTGTGTTTCAGTCTGTATCAACTGCTTTTGCACCACTGAAAAGCACCCATCTCTCTCCTCCTTGCACCCTTCCTTTAGGTATTTCTACACATTGATGGGATTTCACCTGAGCCTTGTCTTCTCCAGTCTAAATAATCCTGGCTGTTTCATGTGAAATGCTCCACTCCCTTAGTCTTCAAGGCCCTTTGCTAAACTTTCTGCAGTAGCTCTGTCTCTCTTGTACTGGAGAGCCCAGAACTGGATGCGGCGCTCCAGGTGCAGCCTCACAAATGCTGAGTCGAGAGGATCACCTCCCTCCCTGCATGGTAGCACTCTTCCTAATGCAAGACAACATGGCATTAGCCCTCTTGGCTGTGAAGGGCATGTTGTGTTCAGCTTAGTGCCCACCAGGACCTCACACCCTTTTCTGCAAAGCTGCCTTGCAGCTGCATTGCCCCCAGCGTCACTGACTGCTGCGTGGGGGAATGTCTCCTCAGGAGCTGGGCTTGGTGTTCCTCCTGCTGAACTGCCTTGAGGTTCCTGACAGCACATTTTTGAGGTTCTCTGGATGGAAGCACAACCCTCTGGTGTAGCAGCCCCTTCTGCCAGTTTTTGTGTCATCTGCAGACTTGCATCCTTATTTGAAAGTCTTCAGGCGTTCCTGTTGTGGTTTGTACAGAGCCTGACAAGCAAAGGCCTCAGTTTTGACTGGGGCCTCTCTGTGCTAAATTAACAGAAGTAATAACATCTTCGTAAGACAGAAGCAAGGAGAAGCACACAAGTTGATGTTCAATGCAATCTACTTCTAGTGATTGTGCTAGTAATGGGAGCTGGCCAGCAGAAGAAGCCCTTTTTGCTGAAACAGGCTAATAAAGTAAAACTTGTGATACAGAAACAGAAGTGGAGTTGCAAGGCAATCTGAGATATTTACCAAAGTATTTCCAGTTTTTTCAGGGAAACTTTAGGCCACTAGATAGAGTGGGTTTTTATGCTAGAGTTATTTGGAGGACTCTTTTGCTACTCTGTCCCTGCTGAGTTATTTTTTGGTGGGTGACATTTTTTTAAGCATTTGATTTTGGTTTAGCTTTCTAGACTAGATTGTTGTCTAATAAGAAACATTTGTGTTTGTAATAGAAAACTACAGCTACTTGCAGTTTCTATAAATACTTCTGGCTAGTCAAACAAAAACATCAGTCAATTAAAGTGAGGATTGTTTTTAAACAATCAGGAAGGGATTTTTCACCCAGAGGGTGGTTGGGGAACCGGCTCCCCCGGGAAGTCCCACAGCACCAGCCTGACAGAGTTCAGGAAGCATTTGGACAGTGCACAGGGTGTGACTCTTGGAGTGTCCTGCACAGGACCAGGAGTTGGCCTCGATGATCCTGATGGGTCCCTCCCAACTCAGCATTTTCTGTGATTCTATGATTCTGTATGATAAACCAAAGGTGTACTGTTAGGTGAGGAATACGAGTTACATCCATGATTTCAAGCAGATGCACTACATGGAAGAGCCAAGTTGGATCTCTTAAGTACAATGGTCTGCCTTATTAGGCTTTCTTCAATATTACATTAATATTTCAAAATATTAAAGACATTAATGTTGAAAAAGGAGAAAAAATACATTATTTTGGTCTCTCTTCCCTCTAGGAAGGACAATTTCAGGATCAGTATTTATACAACCTCATGACTGAGTTTTAAGTAAAGAGGTGGTCTTGAGCTCAAGTGACGTTCAAGGCAATGGCAGTAATTTTTTTCTTTTTTAGTGCGATATTTTATCTTTTTGATGATTATAGTATAACCAGTAATGTAGTTGAAATACTTCTCTTTTCTGTTTATGTTGCAGTTCCACAAATACAGTCCAGCAAAGTCTGCTACTGCTCTTTGCTTCATAGACTCTGTGCTAGAATAATGAGAACTTTGTGTTCAGAGTTAGAACCACTGAAGTTATGATACCAAGTATTTAAACTTTAAGAAAAGCAAGCATAGCTACTTTAGTTGTACTTTTGAATTTGGTAAAAAAGATTGAAATATGTCCCACTTCTTTCAGGAGACAAAACTTTTATTCTATGGGTCTGCATGCTAAAATACCTCAGGGCCCATTTGTATACGTGCATTTGGATACAGTTTTCATTTGTGTGATTTTCAAGAGTATATGTTAATACATACTATTTGCATAACCCCAAGGTTTCCTAATAAATTCAGAATAATTTGGTATTTTTTATTTTACTTTAACATTGTGTAATCTCAAGTTTCTTTCTGCCTATTTGCCTTATTCACGACTGAATATTAAGCTAGTAATTTCTACTATGGCATTGGTAAAACTGATCACAGTAGCATCCAAGTGCTTTGCAGTAATAGTTTTTATTCAGGGCATTTGCTGGAGGATAGCTTTTAGTGGGAAAAGTGAAAGAATAATGGTGAAGTTAAGCAGTCATTAATTTTGTTTGTCTGATTGAGACATCTCTCAAGGTTTCAACATCAGCATCAGTTTAGTCAGGAGTTTGATAGTCACAAAAAGCTTCATGAATTCCGGGTGAGTTTCAGAGGCCATCATTTTTGTATGCTGAAAGAGCAGGAATCTGGTCAGATCTGCTGTGCTACACTGTTGCACAATTGAAACAGCTTTCCTTATTCTTAATTTTAGATTAGTAACTTCAGAAGTGGAAAATGCTGTCCTTTCTTGATCTCTGCTTTAATTTAGAGTGATGTTTTGTTTTCTGATGTAGGCTTGTTAGAAAAGGAAAAATAACGTTAACCTACTCAAAGCTTCTATAGAAGACTTGTTTAACTTGAGTACTGTTGTAACCTAAATAGAGCGGGGCAGCTGCTTCTGGGAGCATCTTTAATGTTCTTCTTGCATTTGAAATAGTGGAATTGTTTATAGACCTCTGAGGTGTTATCCAAAGAACAGTTTTGTCCCGTTAATTGCTTAGCTAAATGGCAGAAAAACATGAGTATCAGTGTGTGTCTTTTATTTGGAGATCCCTCAGGAGTACCAGGTAAGGAAATAGGAGAAACAGCAGGTCCTCCAACTGCTAGGAGGTGCATTTTTTTACTACAGTCATCTGAAACATAAGGAATTGTACAATATGTTCTGAAATATAATTGTTGTGATGCCTGAGTGCAGGACTGAATCTTTACCTTTGCTGAGTGACTGGGGGGAATGTAGCCCTGGTTTTATAAAAGCTGTCTTTGCTGGAGTCCACTTCCACTATTGCTGCAGACAGACATCTTTGCTGGTGCTGCTGACTACTGAGGAGTGTTCTCTTTCATTTCTCTCCCATTTCAGGCAGTGCCTTGAAATTCAGTTTTCCAAATGATTTTTCTCCAACAGTGATTTTTGCTTCTGAAAGGGAAACTTCAAGCTGTCTGAACAGTTAAACTTTGTGGTACTTATGGTACTACTCTCTGTGTTTATACAGTCATGGACAACTGGTACATATTATTTCTACTGGTATTAATAGGAGCTTCATCAGGAAGTATTTCACCTTTTTAACGCCAAAGGGGAAGATCAATATGCAAAACTAACCTAAAATAGTGTGCCTAAATATGGGCAAGAAAATTTTTTCTGATATTACTGATAAATGTGGTACATGCAGAGAGAGAAAGCTTTCAGTGTTTCAGAGAAGTGCATCTTCTCACATACATCATGACCATTCACCAAAATCATACTTGCTGTCTTCTGAAGAAATGCCTTTAAAGTATGTTTGTGTAGGAGGATCTATTTTTGTATGGTCTGGGTTTTTTAATCTCCTAGGCAAAGGTATCATCAGTGTACGTCATCTGTATGTGCTTACTTGGCCACAGCACAAATGATTTTAAGCTTTTAGAGGGGCAAGTAAAAGATTAATAATTCTTGAAAATTATTAGAATGAGGAGGAAAAGATTCTCATTTGGATTAATATAAATATTAATCTAATTAACTAATAGACACAATATCTTAAAAAAACCCAGAGTGTCATGAATAAAAAAATCAACCTACCTTCCATCTTTCTACCAGATTAATTCTGAAATAGGCTGCATTATAGTAATCATCATCATCATAAACAAAAAGATCAGACCTATTTGTTAGACAGCCTTTGCCTTCTCTGTTCTCTGTCTTGGAAAAATTCTGAACTAGTTTATTAAAAGAATGAAGTTTTGAATTACTGATGGGTATTTTTTTTATCACAGTTAAAATCCCTTGATATTTAAATATTTCTCAGAAATGAATTGCAGCCAAAAGTGAGATGAAGCTGACATCTTTCTGTGTCTAGAGATGTAATTTGGAATGAAAACTAAGCCCTGTCTCAAGGTACGAAAATGTCAGACACTGTATTAGAAGCAGGCAAACAGAATTACAGATCCTGTATTTGTTCCTTAGAGAAAATGCTTGATACTGGTGCCATAAATAATGTACTTGATAATTTTAGGGTAAGTATCCAGAAAGAAAATGTTCTATTTTCTTTGCATGCAGCAAATTAATTAATTAATGAAGGAACTGGTGGGTGATGTTTCTGAGGTGCTCCCAGGAGCAGACGGGTAGTGCCACACTGTGAACTTCTGAGATGTATAATCAGGGGGAAGAAAAGGGGGGCAGCAGCAAGTTATTTGTGGGAAAGAAAATGGTATCTATTAAAGTAACTATGTGAAGTACCCAAGAAATGTCATAATGATCTTAACATATTGTGAAATAACCTAACAGTTGCAAAAATGGTTTTGGATTTGTCAGACTTTCCGCGTCACGGCAAAAGCTGCTGCTGTGACATTTCGGTGGCCAGCTTGCAGTACTTGTTATCCTGTGAGAGATTCAGTTCAGATCCAAGGAGCATCCATGCTGGGTTCTATGTAGTGCAAAGTTCCAAATGCAAGTGGCATTGGAGATGTACAATAGCAAAAGAAATAAAAGGATCACTAATAGAAACTACTATCAGAAAAGGGTGAACTTGCTGAAAATTGTTGCTTTACCTGATACTACCTTATTACTCTGATAAGTGTTTATCAGGATTTTCTTGAATGTTTGCATATTAATCAAATCAATCTGTAGTGGTTTTCAATGCAAACAAATACATGATTATTTTATACTTTGGATGGTAGTTTTCACATACTTACTGCTAAGCACTGAAGTAAGAGGTTTTCATTGTTCCTCTGTTCATAGATTATTATTCTCAGAACTGTTGCCAGTAGCCTGATGTTTTTACTGTCTAGACTTATTTGTAAAAGTACTATGATGTGAGGAAACTTCCTGAAACAAAGTATTGCAGGTAATGCACAATAAAACATTTTAAGAGTGATGATACTATTGTGAGTAATTTTTTTTCTTACCTTTAATGCTTTAAAGCTGGCAAGTATTAGTTCTTAAAAATTTGTGTCAAATGAAGGGTGAATTTTTTGACCCTCAGAATATTGCTTTGGGAAGGGTACAGTTGAAAATCCAATTTTGAATTCAGTCTTGTCTTTTTACAGTCTCATGCTTCTATTTCTCATTTGGAAGGAAAAAAAAAATTTCAAACACAAACTTTACAAAGTACTTTTAGGAATCTCCTTGTCCTGGAAAGCTTCCTTATTAACTAAAACAAAAATTCACTCATTTTAGCCAAATTTTGGCTACTTAGTTAAAAAAAAAAAACAAACTCTAAGCTCCCACACATATAGGAAGCTTTCTAATGCTAATGAAATGTTTAGTGCTCTAGGTAATAATTAATTCTCTGTTTGTGGTATAATTTTGGGGTGTAGTTGGTTTATGAAACAGTTTATTTGCCAACACCAAAATATGCCTAAACAGATAGAGGCAAGGAACAAGTCATGCCAAGATACCATTTCTGAAAAGCAGTGATAGCAGAAATCAATTAACCATTTTCAGTAGTGTGTTTAAACCAGCCATGACTGTGTTGGCTTTTCTTCTGCCTTTCCTTTCCTCCTGTAGTCATAAAAATACCTGAACCATGAGCTGATGTTATGTTATGTCTCAGCAAAAAGAGTAAAGTTCCAGTGTTTGATATTATTTGGCAGGTTTTTGCTACAGTAGCTTTAATCTGTTTTTGAGCAGTTGCAAAAGTCCTTTGGTAGCTTTGCTTGGGTTGCGAAAGTGAGTAACCTAACTTGTATTAATTAACAGATTTAATGAGATGAGTATGCTGTGGCATTAAATGCTCTGTACAGTCTTTCTTTTTTAATTTTCCATTTAATTTGGCTAAAATGAAAGCAAAGATCTTCAACTTGAAATATTTTGCATAGGGAAAAATATGTAGATATTTTAAAGTATTTTTAACCATTTAATCTTTTCTTGGAAGAAAACTATTTGTAGAGCTAGACATAGCTAGAATTTAAGGTCTTAATATCGATAACCTTTCATTGGGAAAAGTAATGTTACTTTGTATTAGTGTTTGTAAATGTGTACTTAATGACTAGTAAACAAAGAAAAACATGCTTGAAAATTGTTTAGGCAAAAATCACTGAGGCTCAGATGTTCTGAGAACTGTGAGCTCTGGATGTGAAGCAACTGTGGACTAATTCAGAAGGTCATCTTTGATACTTTGTTAACTGTAATATGTAGACAACTCAAAGGGAATACTGTAGTGTATAGTTTTAATCATGTCTAATATAGTGCAGCTTCTGTGGAAGACTTTTCATAGGTATTCTGAAACTTGGAATATGGCTAAATATTCTCCCCACTTCTTTTTGTTTAAATGAGTGGTCATCCTCAGGGCTCTGAAGGGCTCTTTTAAAAAAGTATGTATGCTTTGTACATGATTATATTTGCTCACACAGTGAATAATGCTCTGTTTCTGATTACGTGCTGTCTGCTGTTTCACAATAGAGCTAAATGATCAGTATTTTGAAAGCAAAACTAAGAGGTGCTCATTCATGTGTTAAGAGAGACTTTGCTGTTGAAGTTGTTGACATTTCTGACAGTGTAGTCTGACTTCTTGGTCATTGCACTGGAATGAAAAAAATAAACTTAGGGCAAAACAATTTAAGAAAAGATTATAACTAGTTAATTAAACAGGCAGGCACAGAGAGAAAGAAGAGACTAAGGAAAATTTTAAATTTTACCCTCTCGATGGTAGAGATGCTGGAAAGGCATAAATAATAAAATAATTGGAAAATGTTACTTAAAAAGAAGTCAAAACATTGGCACAGAGAATGTCTCCTTACAAAAGTGTTCGAACAAAAAAGTTTTAATTAACCTGATCAGCTGTTTCCTCTCATGGGTGTGTAACTTCTCTCAGTGCCCTTTCTGGTGTGTATTCTCTCCTCATCTGTTTGCCCAGCCTACTCTGCCAGATTGTGTAATCCTTTCTTTCCCCTTACTCAGTGACTGTCAAGCTGCACAGCAGGGTAGCAAAAAATAACCATGTAATTTATGTGGCTTTTTAATTAATTGGCTCTTATTCTGCTAGTTTGCATTTCAGCCAAGTGGAAGGATAATGATTCTTTTGAAGGGGACCTCTATGGTGTTTTGATTGAACTTTTTTTACATAAGGTCTGTGGTCATTATCATCAAATGAGAAAGGATCTGGCAGTGTATTTGCAGATGTAGTGAGTAACCTGCCTTGCTTAGGAGAGTCTGGGCACTGACAGACTACACCTCTTGTAGTGGTTATTTTTTTCACTAAGGCCACTGTAGGAGACCGGAAAGAGCAGCTTGAGTATCTTATGGTCTGTCATGCCTATCGTTCAATTTCATGGTGGTACACGCTGGGGAGGACATAGTGGTCTGGGCCTTATTTTTGGGGTATCTGTAGAGAAACTGGCTGTGTAGAGCAGCTTGAGAGCTGTTTTTATAATGGTCCTGACTTGCATAGGTGAGTTTCCTAGCCTTCGGATTTTCTTACTACTTTGTTTGAACTCAAGCCAAGCCACAAAACCATGCTTGGGCTCTCTGCCCATTTCAGGCTTTACCTTAATAATGTTAAATTTAAAGAAAATTTTGTAGATGCCAAACAGATTGTGCTTTATAAGTAGAATGGGAAAATGAAAATACATGAAACATGTTTTAAATGCATGAAATCAGAAATTAAAATTTTATCTAAAATGACAGGTGAAGATATCAAGAATATGCTCAGCTGTTATTAAGAACCTTAAGCTGTTTAAGCAAATAGATGGGGAAGGATGTAGGTTATGTGAATAAGATACTGTGCTAGTGTTAGACCAAGAGTAGTTACTTCATTTACTGGAGGGTCTTTGGCAAATAGGTGAGTGTTAACTTCTCCCATGTCAAAAATAGTTTACATGAAGTTACGGATTAGGAGGTGGCAAAAAAGCTTTTGCAAACCATCAGAACTTTACCTGTACTTAAACTGCTGTTGCAAATACCAGTGGTGTGGTCTGGCTCAAAGAGCAGGACAGGTGCCTTTTTCTTTCTTAGCCAGTGCTTCTTAATGGGTAGAGAAAGGGCCTGGAACCCTGGCTTTCAGCCTCCATCTAGTTTCATGTTAGCCTTTTGGACCACTTTTGGTACACTTGCTTTGGACTTCTGTTCCTCCGTTTCCTGTTTATAAAGTAAGGATCTTGGCAGAGCTACATTTCTTAATTCTACAGAGGATACTGACAGAAGGAACTGGCTTTTCATAGTAAGAGTTTTCATTTGTTGAGTATGAATATGTTATAGATAACAGTGGAACAAAGCATGCATCATGCTAATTGATTTTTATCTAGAGAATGTGGTTTCCATTTGCTTAATTTGCTGTATGTAATTTGCAATAGTACCTTATTTTTAAAGCGGTTAAATGCGATGCATCTTTTTAGGATTGGATGGAACTTAAAAGGCCTTCATGGACTTGCTTGTGCAGATCACATACAGTATTACTTCGCTGCTGTGTTTCTATTAAGGAATGAGGACCTAAGAAATACATATTTCTGTAAGTGTTTAATCTCCTGTTGGAAACAGAAAATGCATTCAGAATTGTTTATCAGCTCCAGAGGTGAAATGTCGGCTTACTTAAGTAAACCTGAGTAAGGTGCTTTCTGTACCATGTGGTGTGAGATAACCTTCTACTGCTTTTGCAAAATGATTCTGCTCCTGATGAGGATAGTTTCATTCCTGTTCATGGATGAGGAAATCAGAAAGAGAATTGTAAACTTGTGCATCTCATAAGTGAAGGGAGTGGGGTGAGATAGTGTTGAACCTTTTGGTTTTGGTGTTCTGTTAGTTTTGGGTTTTTTTCCAGACAGGCAGGGAAGAGAGTGGAAAATTATATTTGGGTGGGGAATATGTATTTTCAGTACCTCTGTTCCAGTGATGAGATACAGCTTCCATGCAGTTTCCCATTTTTTGAGTGTTTGTATAATCAGATTTTCAGTCTGATTAATGTTCTTACTCACTTTGTCTCTACTTTCTGCACTTTATGAAAGGTAAAAACAGTAACTGAACCCCTAAACATTCTCATACTATTTGCTGCTTAGTGAAGGTGAACTCTGGAGCTTTTCTGTTTACTGCATACCTACTCTGGTCATTTGTGTAACGCAAGTGCTAATGCTTTCCTTAGCAGAGTGTAAGTGATCCACCTTAAGGTGCACAAGAATAAGTCTGTAGCATTAGAGGAACACCAGTCTTGATTTGTGAAAGTTGAAAAGGCCACTAGGTATTCTTTGCTTCAATGTTAATGATCCAGAGAGGAGGGGAAAAAAATAAAATTACCGTTTCCCACTATATTGGATTGTTACACAAGTCAATTTTAGTCAAATATTATAGTGTTAGTGTAAGAGTCAGTGGGAAGTCAGGAAAGTAACCAATTTTTTTTCCATTGGAATATAAGCGAAAAAACTTGCTAACTCTCCAAAAAGATTTAAAACACAATACTACTTTTGGCACCAAAGTATCTACATAGGTCTGTATATCATATGGCTTTAGACTGGCCAATTACCCCAGCAAGCCTTTTTTCTCCATTACTTCAAGTACATATTTACATATGTCCAAAGTTGTTCCTGCTTTCTATTTTCACTTCCCACCTTGAGTTGGCAATGTTTCACATGTGCTGGATGCAAAGAAATTAAGTGTTAGACATCTGACTTTTCTTAGCCATTAGAGAATGTATTCATTTTTCTCCCCATGAAAAGAGAAAAAAGACAACAACCTCTGTAAGGCAAGAGCAACTCAGTGATTTTAAACAGAGAGGAAAAACCATCCCAAATATAGAATTTTACAGGAAAATCATGTATGAAAAGTAAAATGCTTTTAAACAGAACTTGAACAAACCAGTACTGACTAGAGTGGCTCTAAGCATGTGTCAGAATTTCCATTAGATACCTCTGTTTTGAGACATTTTGCAGTTTGCTAGTTAAATTGCAGGGGAAAACAATTTGCTCATATTTTTTGCTGAAAAAAAAAACATTTAAAAGTGAAAAATTAATTTGGTGTTTGGAGTATTACGCTAGAAAATACAAACCCCAACACCAGGCACCCAAACCAACCCCTGCTCTCCAACACAAAAGAAACTCCAAACCAACCAACCTAAAATCCAGACCTTTATTCCAAATAAGATATGTGGCTGGGCTGTTACACTGGGACACAACCCCGTTTACATCAGCTGAGGAGCTGAATTACAAAGCTGCACCCTGAAGTATAATGGCATTCAACAATTTCCTGTGTGGAATGTGCAAAAAAACCCCAGAAGTTGCAGCCAGATGTAAACATTGTTTTGAAACTTGAATACCACCTGATATATCATGCATGGAAGAACCATTATATAGAGTTTTGATGCATTTTTTTCCTGGTTTATTTGTGAAGTTTCTCCATGAAGAAAAGAGTCTGGCAATTGTATGCTTACTTTTCACGGAGGATGTGTTGTTTCCTACCTGCTTGAATTCTGACCCTACTGAACTGGGTAGAAATTGCTGTGCATTTATTGGGGTGACTAATTATCTGTATGGAAACTGCTGCTGATTTTGAAACAGGAAAATTTGAAACAGGGTGTTCACAAGAAAAGGAGATTCAACACAATTCTCACTTTTGGGAAGTTCTTTGGTTTTGCTCCTTCTGAGGACAGATTTTTCCCTGTAAGTTTCATTTGGGTGAAAATCTAACCTTAGTGATGGGAGACTTCAACTGAACAAAGTAGGTACAAAAATTCCACACTTTAAAATAGGAAGAGGGTTTCCGAGTGGTCTCAATAAGTGTCAACACTTGTTGAGACATCAGTAGAATAAAGAAATATCAGTTCTTCATAAGGTTACTTTCATCTTACAGGTAATTTTAGAGTATCTATATGCAAAGGACAAATTCTTTCATACCAAACTCTCATGGTTTTATATTTGACTACTTTCCTTGTAAAAAGAATGGGAATGCTGGAAATTCCAGTGGACTTCAGGAAGTTTGATATTTCTTGCTTTTAAGGGTCTGTCTCTTTTTAGAGCAAAATTTAATGCCATATAAACTCTAGAATATCTCAGCCTTTATCAAAATCTGATGTTTTCCTTCTGGATTTGATATTCTCATGCATAACATCTTTAGATACTTTGCTTTACATAAAAGCTACAGATGTAATTGTATTTATAGTTCTGCATATTTGTGTCATACTTACATTCTGAGATAATACAGTGTTTTCAACAGATGCTTTTTGCTTTTGAGAGCGTATATTCAGGTTTTTACACTGTAAAATTTCTGGTACATTTTTATTAGAAAAGGTGCATGCTGTATTGTTTCTTGCCTTCTATTTTAAAACTGAGTCTGTTCTTCCATTGCTCTTTTTTTCTTGGGTACATATGCTGGTATTCACTCCTGAAATATTTTCTTCAACGGAAATAAACATTACAGAAGTTTGAGTTGAATTACCATTAACTTTTTCTTGTAGGTTAACTCTGGTATTTTTAGGCTTCCTTTTTTATTGATCAGGCACTTGTACATTTACTGAGTTTCATTGTTGTCTGTGAGCCTTGAGAATGTTCCTGAGTTAAATCCCTGGTGACCAATTTTCCCTTGATTTCCATTCTAGCACTGATGGCCGTTTTTGTGTTCAGTAATAAAATGAGCCCATGCTCGTTGTGTGATCCCCAGGACTCATGGTGGGGTATGACATGTGTGTCTAGAAGGACTTGCCTTTCTCCAAAGACAGGGAAACCTGATCCATTGGGCCTGCTGGGAATGGTGTCCCACAGGAGCTGTCACCCACCCAAATCGTGCCTGAGTTGTGTGGCAGAAGTCTGATGGGGCTGGGACAGTCATGACAAGGCACCTGCCTGCAGCCTGGAGTGCTCATGCCCTGGCCCTGTTTTATTTCCTAATACGAGGAAATACAGACAAGCCAGTGTAGTCAAGGCTTTTGAACTCTTGTTAAAAATGTATCTTTGCCTTCACTTTCTCTTAGAATCCGGGAAGCAAACATCAGCCATGTATCTGCTGTAGGATACAGCAAATACTGTTCAAACTGTTCATTTTAACACCCTAGTTAAAACAAATTGTTACTGTCTTGTAACATGTTGCAGCGAAGAGGCTCATGGACCCCTTAGTTAAGGGTCTTCTGCGAAAGAAGCGGCAAAAACTCCGCGTGGAGTTGAGGGCTTAGCTGGAGCTGGTTGTTCTCGGTATGTGAGGGGTACTGCCCAAGCTGTGACCCTGCTTGAGGTAGGCAGTAGTAGCAATGGGTCTGCTGCCTGATCCTGCCTTTTCTTTAAGGTGCTTTGGCTGCACAGAGCATGAGAATAACTTATTGTTAGTGCAAGGGAAAGCTTTTTATTCCTGAGGGGACAAAACATGTAATCTGATGCAAGGTATGTAAATGTATTGTTGGTGTCTGATTGTAATATGACACGCACCTAAGAATTCTTAATTGCAGCTGAGCGCATGAAAGGTGGTGTGGAATCGGGGGCAACACTCCAGATGTGTCTGGAGTCTGAGAGCCTCAACAAACAAATGTCCATTTCAGTTCGGTTTACAGTGTTGGAGAAGAAGTGGCCTGCTGTTGTTGTCTTACAGAAACATGGAATGGTTTAGGTTGCAAAAGACCTCTAAGGTCATCAACCTTTAACCCAGCACCACCTTTTAAGCTAACTGCCAATGACATATAAATATAAGTATATATTCACATGTGTGTATCTCAGTGCCCTCTGGTACCAAAAGGCATACAGGACAGAACTATTTTATTAGTTATATAGATAGCTGATACTTACCTGACTCCTACTTGTATCTGAAAAATACCTTTCAAGTCAGCTGAATAAATGTTAACATTAATGCAAGTAATCTAAAGAAAATACCAAAGGGCAGAGGTGAATGTGGTAGACTAGGAAGATAATATAAAGTTAGAAATAGAAGAGAATGTTATTTTTGTTATGTAGTGTGCTAATGTGACATTTACCACACAGAAATGCTGTTTTTATGACATGGGTTTCAGGTAAATCCCACCATATATTGCATATATTCTTGGTATTATGGTTTTGTATGAATTTTGTAATAAAAGGCTCACCTTGTCCTGTGTAATGAAGGATAACTAATATCATGTCTTCTGTACTCTGTTGAAGAGATGTTTTGCCCAGCTGCACTGTCTCCAGAGGGTGAATGATAGTGCACAATGGGCATTTCAGAATAGTGCCCCAAGGGTATTTCAGAACAAACACACTTATTCTGGTGGAGTTTCAGGAAGCCATACCTCTCCCCTCACCACAAGCTGAAACTTTTTCAGACATGGAGAAAACTAATCCCAGGAAACCTGTATGAATAGTGGAGCTTTGGATGAGGAATTCTTAAATTGAGGAAATACTTTTGGTTTTGGTTTTTGGCTTTCATGTCACTATCATTAGAGGGACCTTGTTACTCTTTCAGTGTATTATAATGGAAGTTAATCATTATAAAAGTCAGTAGTTAGGGATTAGTAGTTAAGAAAATAATTTATTGCTTGTTGTCAGAAGACAGATAATAAACTGTGCGGTAATACTTCTTGTAACCTCCCTCTTTTTAATCCTTATGCAACAGGGGCAAGATTTCAGTCACTAGTGCTGGCTGCTGCAGGCTGTAGCCCTCTATGAAAAGAGGGTTTCTGGTTTTTGTTTCAATCTACATAGATGGCTTTGCTGTTGAGAAGAGAGATGGTGGGGAATGCTAATGAGCTGATGGAAAGTTGATGTGAGATATTTGCTTCACATAAAACTCTGGCAGAGGCAGGGTACCTGCAGAGAAGTTCTTTGTTAGACAAAATCAGCATAACCCTTGCCTGAGGTTGCCTCATATTCAGCTCATTAAAATGAAAGATCTCTGTTTGGATTAGGAATCTATAATGCAATAACTAATGCAAATTAACTCATAGATACAAGGCACACTCTCTTAGTACTGGAGATGAAGCCTTTGTGCCTTAACACTTAACCTGTTGGATTTACAGGTCTTGTGGCTCCTATTAAAATAGTGTCACTTTGGGTTCTGGATCTGGGAGTAAGGCCTTGCAGTCTGAGAAATGTTGAGTGATTGTCTTTGGACTAATGCTTCAGAGATACATATTGATGTTTGTAAGCCCTATTACAGCAAGTCATATGGTGATTTATCTTCTGTGCCTTTCCATTATCTCAGGATTTTCCTGAATTTGCAGGTTGAAAGGGTCTCAACTTTATGGTGTCACAGAATGGTGTCAGCTGTAAGTCAGGTTCCATAAGTTTTATAAAAGCTTCTTTCTGGTGTTTACCTGACAAATATTTAATCCAAAGCTTTTTCAAATTTTTAGACAAAAATTATTAGGCTGGGTTTGTTTTAACAGAGCAAGTTGAAGAGCAAGCAGAAGGAAATTTTTGTTTTATCCTAAGTGGAAATATTTGCAGTTCTGTAGGTTTATGAGATAGTATACATCTAAATAGTAAAGAGTCAAAGACTATTAAAATAACTCTGATATAATAACTCTTGAAACAAAGCATAAATGTATATGATTTTATTATTTTTCAAGTCAAGGGAAGTCTTTTTCTATGACAGTTCTATTACCTGGGGAAAAAGCGTAATTTTAGATCAAAGGCATTTAGTGCTGTTTTTTTTCTTTTTTTTTTCTTTTTTTATTTTTTTTAATGTTGTTGTAGCTTCTTGGTGGGCCTTCCTTTCAGGAATTTCCAAAAATAAGCACACAGCAAGCTAGGCAGAATTTAGGCCATCTGAATATAGCACCAGATTTGTAGTGGGATGAACATTGTTTTCAGCCAAGACTTGTTTACGGCAGAATCCATGGAGTTCTGTGGATTGACTGTGAAATTAATTCAGTACAGCTTGAAAGCTCAGGTTTCCTGTGTACAAATGGGGTGGATGTTTTTATTGAATGCTCCCAGTATCTTCTGCTCTGGCTCCCTCCCTCTGGCCCCCTGCCCCCAGCCTTGGTGATAAAAATAACACTTGAAGTGTTTAAATATCTATTGTAGAGAGGGTTGACTGTGAGCTGTATGAGGATGAAATGGTGGTATGGGATCATGGCATTGAACATGTTGGCCCTGAGCCACAGAGAAGCAGCACCTACATACTTAATTGCAGCTGTAGAGTTGGAATTGTTGTTTTACACTTGTTGGTGATTAATTTGCACAGGCACAAGCATGGAAAGCACGTGACAAGCTCAAATCCCCAGCCCTGAAGAAAATGTCTGCAACCTCCCAGCACCTGCCCAGGGGGTCACTCCTGTTTCAGAGATCCTATGCAGTGCTAATGTTCTCCATTTTGACTGATTAAACTTTGTAGTTGGGGGCTCAACTTCGGTCTGCAGGAAAAACAATCCCCCTCTTGAACACATTGCTGTCGCTTCATCGTCATTCAGATTCACCGTTAAGTGAGCTGAGAGCTTGGATAAGAAATGATTTATTTAGCATTGCCCTTTCTTCCAAAAGAAGCTATGTTGTCCCAGTGGCATTTTCCTTAAACATACTACTAAAAACATTTAAGGGAAGCTAAAACAGACTCTTCAGAATTAAATACTTTAAAAACATTTTTTTATTTTCACAGTTGTGATTCTTTGAGTAGTGTTACATACTGAAACTGCTGCCTAGCACGATCTGAATCCAAAATTATTTACATTGTTCCTAACATATATACTAAGGGCTTGCTTTTGGAAAGAAATAGCTTTCATATTCTCCTAAGAGAGTTATGTGCAGCTGCTGCAAGATGTTGATGCACTGCTCAGTGTTAGTACATTGTTGCTGTTATTCCTAGACTCTTTGCAGCCAGACTGTAGAAAAAGCAAGAAATGGAAAAATCAAATTGAGAGTTATTCTTCACATACTTGTGCATTTTGACTGAAATAATTTTTTCAGATATACTGAGGTCTTAGCTATTGAAATCAAAATTTACTGTGCCTTCTTAATCATGAATCTTCTCTTACTAGCAAGTGAGCCTGCTGTGAATCATATGTGCAATTAAGCTGACTAAACCTGGAGGAAAATGTGAACTATAAAGTTCTGAAGGAAGAATTAGAGACATAAATTTTGCACTTTTCATTTTTACCTTTTCATCCTTTTCTCATTTTCAGCTTTCAAAGGGTTTTATTTTATCCTCCTTTAATCCCCACCTTTTAAAAAATATATATTTTTAATGTCCTGCTCATTTCCTCCTCCTGCAGTTTTTCTCTCAATACCTTCTCTAGATCTCTTGACCTTTTAATTAACATCACTTACGGCAAAAGTAAAGTTTCTTCTGGCTAGCTTATCTTTTAATATTCTGGATTTAAGCAATGAGTCACTATGACATACTAGCCAGGACTTTTAATCCTCAAGCTCTCTGGAGAAATCTTTGGGAATTCTTGTGCTCAGGATATTAACATAGAGTAAGGTTCTTTCTCTTCCTGAATTTTTACTGTGATCCAGTGGGCTTTGGACTGGTATGAGCATGAGTGCAACACACTGGATATTTCATGTTTTGCGTCAGTCTTTTCCATGGATGAACATTCTGTAAGAGAATGCTCCATGTCAGATACTACTTTATCTTCTGTACTAGAGAGGGGTCTCTCCCTTGCGGGGCTGTGGAATGTGGCTTGGTGGGTGGGAAGCAAGAAGCTCCAGGATAGCTATTCGGCCTTTGCCTCCTCTGTTTCCCCTTTCCTGTCTGTCTCTCACAGTCTTTCCTTTCTCTTCTCTGGGAGCCAGATGAAAAATTTACTTTTAGCCATTGGGGAATAGGAGGAGTGAAGGAGTACTGTGGGACTTCTGGTGGAAACTGGTGTACAGGACATTGCTTTTTCTGGGAAGCTGTCCAGGGACAGGGAAAGCTGTGTGGGGACTTGGGGCACAAAAACTTTCAAGAACTGTCTTTTTGCTGATACAGATTGAGATGTTTTTCAAGTTGGCTGCACAAGCTTCTCCAGTATTCTCTCTTGTAGTTAGCTGTAATAGTTCTTTTTTTGGTAATGATCCTTTTTCAGTCACTAGCAGATGGAGGCTTTGTAATTTGTTTGACTGCAAGAGCAAACAATAGCTATTGATCACAAGTATTTCTTACAGTAACTCAGATATGGCTTATTACAGCAATAGTATTTGTCATCCAGTTCACGTCAGATGTCTCTTACATGGGATGAAAACTGCTAGTATGGGTGAAAGAATTTCCAACACCAAATATATGCCACACCAAGTGAAGCTCTTTGTCAAGGGTATTTCAAACTGTGCCAAACCTCAGCAGGATACCTGCCGTGGTAGCTGGTGCTCTGAGCTTCCCAGAGATGGAAGGAATGCAGTTGTATTTTTCCAGTTCTGTTTCCCTTCAGGTCTAAAAACTCATCTTATTATTCATAGTATCAAAGGGTGATTAAATACGTGCTACACTTTGGTAGTTAATGCTCCTTTCCTATCACAAGATGGCTGATCTGAAAAACCAGAAGTGGCAATATGATTTTGACTGTGAATATTTTAGCCCAATGGCTCTTAAGAGTATATGTATATAATTTAGCTACATCATTCAAGTAATTAGAGAAATTGAAGTGTTGGATCCACAAACTAAACCACGCTAAATATAGTATAATTTCATATAATCTTAATACAAGTATTTTCAGATGGCGAGAATTTGCCAGGCTATTCAGTGCAGTGATTTTAAGGATGATTCATGGAAAAAAAGAGTGATTAGAAATTTGCAGCTGGACGTCTTAGTATCCAGAGATTTTTGTTTGTTTCAGTTTCTGTCTCCTGTTCTTACTTGCTTTGGTAGCAAGAGCTGGAATGCTTCGGTGCTTGAGAGAAGAACAGTACTGTCTGTAGGTTTACATTGCTGTTTCAAAGCAATTTGTTTTCAGAGGCTGATGGATTGTTCCAGGAATCCATAATCGCATAAAGTGTTTGCTTCTGCAAGTAGCAAAGTGAACTGTCTTGCTAGGCAAAACTGCGCAAGTGTTATCTCAGGGGAGTAAACTCTTAGGGCGTGAGTCTTACAACCTTCATGCCTTAAAAACTATTTTTACCAGAAGGAATTTTAGTGTATTTTGTATCCAGTTGTGATTCTATCTATGCGTATTGTTTTAATAGCCTGCATGTGATAAAATTTAGCAGTGAGTAAAATATGCAGATTTTCCCATTGGTGCTCAGAATTTGGAAGTTTCCACTGCAGCTGTGGTGTAGTAACCTTTTCTGATCCTCTTTGGACACTTGCCCTCTGTGAACCTCTTCATCTAATTTTAGGAGTGCTATCTTACTTGGCTTTCACTGTTGAAGCTGATGATCTTGGAAGACATCTGTGATTCAATTTCACCACCAGCCCTCTTAACACTACTTACTCACTTCTCCAGTGTTGGCAAGTACCCTTCTAGGTTCTTGTTGCAGCTATCATTTTAAAACACAGAATGGGGCTCAGCTACTGATCAATGCTGGTACTTCTCTCAGTCTTTGCCTCATGCAGTGTTGCTCCACCACCTGCCCTTTCCTACTGCTGGACTTTACCCGGCACCTCTCCTGGTGAAACACACAACCACACTCATGAAACAGGCTTGATTTGGGCAACTTCAACTTTTTAATCTCACTTATGGAGATGAAAAAGAATGGTTGTCAACTGTAGGATGTTTCCATTCACCAAGGCATCCAAAATTAATTTGAGTGATCAGGTATTAAAAGTTCTGTGCAATCAATAAGTGAACTTAAGAGTTTTGGGGGTACCCTATGAACCATGTGCTTTTGTTCTTAAGTACTGTGTCTTGTTTTTAAGACAGAACCTGATCTGAATCATTATAGTAATTCTTATTTTCCATGGTGAGCATAAGGAGATACCTAAGGGAGCATAAATGGGGCAAACATGTATAATTTAGTATGTTTCCCTAGTACTCTCCCAGCCTTTGGCCATTTTTAGCTAAGGGATTCCCTGAACCTGTTGTGCTTTGTTACTCTGGTAACCTTCAGTGAAGCAGCTCTCCCTGGTGTTTTCCCAGCTTCCCCTCAAACCTACTTAAACTTGCCTCCTTAGTATCCTTAGGCAACAACTTCTGTGGATCAGAGATTTTTCTGAGCTTGCTTCCCATCACCTTCACTAAATATTCTGGTTACTCTCAGTCCTCATCCTTATGCCACTTGCAATTTGTAGATCTCTATCAGAGTTCCTCTGTGGTTACTCATCCAATATAAAGAGTCCCAGCATACCTAGTTCCTCCTCAATTTGTAGCCACTTCTTACCTTTGGTAACCTCGCTTGTCTTTCAGTGTATCTCTTACATCTCTGTTTCTTATTTATCTGGTTTGATAACAGGTGACTGTGCTTCTACATGGTGGCATAATTATGTTTTCTGGGTTGTTTCCTCTCTTCTTTTGCTAATAATTCATAATATTTGATCTGGGTTTTTATTACTGATGAGCACTGAGCAGATATTGTCATGGAATTGCCTATAATAATTCAAAATTTTGCTTCTGAGTGAAAGTGGACAGCTCAGCACATGCCATTTTGTGCATCAGGTCAATTAACTGGTCAAATTCATCGTTTTGCCGTCGCGTATTTTGAATTTCATCTGCCACTTTTGTTGTGCAATCACTCTGCAGCTATGTGCAGTTATCTATCAGCCTTACAGCCTTCATGAAATCAGAAAACTTGGTTTCCTTGCTGCTTGCTGCTTTCCCGTGAATGTATCAAATAACTGAGATGGTACTTCCCTCCTCTGCAAGCACAAACCCTTATTGCCTGCCCTCTGCTTCCAGTTTTTCTTACTTCAATTTTTTATTCATGGCAGACCATCCTTTCCAGGTCATGACTGTGTAGCTTTCTTTAAAACATTTGATTGTCTCCCATATTGAATTGTCCCTACGTGAGAATACCACCACTGGTTGAAAGAAATAGGTGAAGACCCATGTTTGTGAATGTAGTCACTGAAATACTGCAAGCTTATTAATGTTGAAAGGGGAAAAAAATTAATAAGCAGATCAGGGTATAAATTTCTTGATTGGTTACTGTACTTTAGACCAAAAAAAGGAAAGTCATGTTTTGCAAAGAACTTTTCAATCTCTTTCATTCTGTTCTCTTCCTTTGCTTTTCATGGGAGATAAGGAGTGAAGAAGCAAAATGCTTTATTTGGATTTGTATGGACAGCTTCTGTTTGGAGATTTGACATCGGTTCTTCCTGAAGGCAAAGATTCTGCCTCTGTTTTCATGGAAAACCCACCTGTCTGTCTAACTATATCCTTGTGGATTTTAGTGCCTGCTTTTACTGTCCAAATTACAGATGAAAATATTTCAGCCAGTTCTACTTTTTTCTAGTTAGTGTGAAATCTCACATCTTGTTACAAAATCCGTTAGACTTTGACCGAGGTCTGTGCTGTGTTCCGTTGATGCCAGATTGTTCCTAATTGTCCCGTTGGATATGCACTGACTTGATCTTCAAGGGCTGTAAGTACATACAGCATCAGTTCAAGTGGCATTTTGGAACCAAGGATTTGATTTTTCTCTCTCTGCTGTTCTGTACAGATAAAGTTCCTAAGGCAATGTGGCAGCAATGTATCTGGATTTAAATGGTTTGGATGTGCTCCTCATATGCAGGAGGACAGGCAACTGAGTGCCTCAGGGTATATGTGAAAGGGAATAGGGTAGGTTGTTTACTGTTTTGGCCAGAGATGGTAGTTTTCTCTCTCAATGAAAGTCACTTTACATTCCCTCAGTAAATAAAACCCCAGTGAATATTCTGAGACCCACATACAGTTTCAGTACTTCATATATCTTATTTTGTATATTTTTGTGCTCTATTTTGGCATTTGTATGACACTGCTTAGCTATGGGACACAGATTTCTACTACCTGAATGTTGCAAAAAAGCTGCATCTCAGCTCTAAGTAATGTTTAAATCATTTTCAGTGAATGATTTCAGGTGGATTTGATTAGGGTGCATGTAGGAAATGGAAATTTTTATTACATGTTTGATAGGGATTCAATAACTTGAGATGTGGTTTGAAGGCTGATTATTATATTTTGATGGGTTACATAGCTCTCACTTGGATTTCCATTTTGAATAAATAACATGTTTTCATGTGGTCTAAAATACTCTTAGAATGCTTTAATGACAACACTTAGAATGCTATAAATGAGAGCGTCTGCCTACATGGAATCTGATTTCAGGGCTTAGGGTCAAAATTCTTAAATATTTGAAGGTCTGTGAAAAAATGTATTTGTTAAAGTTGAAGAGTTTCTCATTTAATGATGATACTTTGGAAACTACATGGGATGAAGAGGGTTAGATTTTGTAAAACAATTCTGTTTTTGATGAGAGGCTCCTACCACTGCCACAGAACAAATAAATAGAAGTAATGATGCACAAGAAGCTCAAAAAGGATCCAAGGACTTTTTCTAAAGTTAAGTTCTAGGGCAAAATGTGCAGCTCAGTATTGTCTCTAGATCAAGTCTGAGAAGCAGCTCAGCCAGGAAAATTCCTTTTTGGCCAATCTCTTAGGAATGCTGGGACACCTTGTTGACTTGCACTCAGTGGAAATCATGTGTGACACAGCAGGTACTAAGCACCTCTGCAGGTTACAGCACTTTTTGAAATACAGCAGTTTTGATACTTCTATACACTCCTTCTGTTCAGATCCCTTATCTGCATTAGAATCAGTAAAAATACTAATGCACTTCTTATGACTCATAAAAGCAAAAACAAAGTTAAAACTGAAAAGGTAAGGTATCAGAAGAATTGCCTGGAATAAGATTCTGTGTGCGGCCATGATTGATCCCCTTTGGATTTGTACATTGCAATTGTCTGTAAATGCAGTATGAGACTTTTTTATTCCATGGCTCTGTTGCCTGGCCAGGCCTGAATGCACAGGATAGATGTTCACTTGGATAGCAACTGCAAAATAGACATGTTTGTTCCTGGTGTTTAATACATCTCCTAATAGTTTAATTTTTTCATGCTGTTCAAACTTTTCTCTAAAAGTGTTGGCTTTTTCTCATGGGCTTTCCTACGCTGCTCAGCACTATCACACCTTTTAAATAAAGTTTCTGAGGACAGTGTTGCCATCTATTTCTTTCCATCTCCCTTTTCTAGCTTCTGTCTTCTTTGCTCTTGAATCAAACAGCTTGTCTTTCTTTCTGAATTCATTGTGGGCTTCACTGACAGAAATGGAGAACAATTTTCTTATTCTATCCTCTTTGATGTTAAAAACCCCCTATGTAAACATTAGAGTTGTGCCTCACTGCTCCAGGCCAGCTCAAACTCAGTTGTTGTCTGCAAGTGTTTCATATCTTTAGTCAACTACACATGAGCTCAGAAGTCAGAGCTGAGAATTTTGAATTTTGTTTTGGGCCCTCTTGGATAAGATTTCCCTCAGTTTCATCATTTAGCCAAACTTGTGTCAGTCTCCCCAAGAGTACTGGGAGGCACATGTGATTCAAAGACTGTTTCCTGTTAAATATCAAAAATGGATTTAGGTACTTGAGAATTAAATAAATGGAAAAAGACACATATGGATATTAGTTTGCCAAAAGTCCTTAATGTCAGAAAGAAGTATTACCAGTCCTGCTTTCAGAAATGGCTGAATTGTGTTGCAGATTTTGTCTAGTCATTGAGTGTGACAAGCAGTAGGCCTGAAAAATGTTGGATTCACTCTCTAACAATCAGAAAGATTTGTCTTCATGAAAAATGATGCTGTTGCAAAATTCAGTAAGGTTTGAATTTGAAGTACTTTGTTGCCTGTCACTAAGAATGCTCATACATCTCTTCTTAGTTTATTTTACTTAGAAAAGATCACAACAGCATGTTTTAAGGTGAGACAATAGTCTGAAGAAAAAACTCTGAAAGAACAAGCCTGAATACGTCTTCTGGACTATTTCTGAGAAATAGTCCAGAAAATTAGCACGCTGCAAACCAGTGAAGGGAAGCATAATCGGTTGTTTGCTGCTCAGATGGGAGGCAGACCTGCACAGGAAGAGGATTATTCGGGGTGCTGCATGGCACACATGCTTTGTTGGTATTAGCACCTCAGAACCACTGAGTTTCCTGAGTTTTTGCATGAGAGCAAACTAGATGAAGCATGACACAGAGCTAAACCACTTTCCTTTGCTCATGCTCGATTGCTGTCAAGCAGATAAGCATTTAGCCACATCAGTACCTCCTTGTGCCATCCCTGGCCTCTGGGCTGCTGCGTTGGCTGGGGCAGGATTTGTGCCAAACTCAGCCTCTTACCTCTTCTGGAGTCGCTTGAGTTGGTCCCTTTTGGCACACAGCTTTGCTTGGCCTGGCGCAGTTGTGCTCTATGCATAGCACGAATAACCTCCAAATCAGTGATCCTTACAAGAATTATAAGGGAGATGGTTATGTGGGGAAATATTAACACCTGTTGCAGAGTTAATATTCCAGTACACAGATAGGATGAATTATAGTAGTGACCTTACTTTGCAGTGCAATTCAAGATGTTTACTGGCATAATCAGGTATTAAACAATTATACCAACCACACTTCTGTTTTTAAGACTGTTATTTTGCCCAAGTGTGGTTTTGAGTATTCCTTCCACTTGAAGAATGCTTTGGAAAATGGTGAAAGGATGCTAATTCAGTCTTTCATGTTTCATATTAATCCATTCATGTTTTTAACAAGTTTTATGTACTTGTGTATTCAGTGAATTAAGTCAGCTTTTCAAAGACAGAGTTTACTGTTTGGAGGATTCCTGGGGAATTCTGTGACAACTTCAGTTTCATTTATATATACAGATATTAGGCTTTAGACTTAAGTCAGTGTTCAGTTAAATAACATTGGACCATTGTAGACAAAGATGTCTCTGGGAGGAGGATGAAGGAAACAAACTGCCTGAACAACATGTTGGTACTGATGAATGGAACCATAGTTCAAGAGCAACTGACTGTTGAAAAGTAGCAAATAAAACTAAACAGCCAGTGTCCAGCTCTGCTTGTAAATCTCTGTACGTATTAGATTAAGGATGTTAAATCATGTGTTTTGTAAGGATGGTCTAGTAGGTCCATTGAAACTCTTGCTAGTAAAATCAGTAAGTCTGTTAGCTCTTAGTTAATGTTGCTACTTAAAATGTTATAGAATTGACTATCCTTCACAAAGTGTTTGTACTTGTAAATATTCAGATCAGTTTTAGCAAATTTCTTTCAGAGAGTAGTATTCTCTAGAGGGTTTTTTTTTTGTCACCTCTATCCTTCTGCATGGGTATCATTATTCTCTAGAGGTTTTTTTGTCACCTCTATCCTTCTGCATGGGTATTTAGAGATAATAATTATGGGCAAAGTTATTAAATCTTTAGCTTGTCAACACACCTCTACTTTTGACGACTCACATTTTGCTTTATGCAGACTGTATTTCCTTTGTTACTTCTTGCTCCTGCCAGCACTCCTTAGGTTTTCATTTCATGGTTATATTTGTTACCTCATATACTGGAGTACTAGTGAGGAAAGAAATTAAAATGCTTTAGGAGTAGCTTGAGAAATTTATCTGTGTGGATAAATGCCCCCTGGACAGAACTGGAAGTAATGAAATTTTCGAAACTTGGACTGTAAAGCCTAAAACCCAGCTGACAAGAGCTGTTGATGGTTGCTGCTGTATGAAGCATTTGTTTTGCAAAAAGCAAACATAATGCAAAACATGGATAGAACTTTGCTTAAGAGGTGTTGGTGGCACAGTGGCTTGCCAGTTCACAAATGGAAGAGCAGTGAGTAGACAGACTCATCAGTTCGTGGAGAGTGTTATCGATTGGCAAAAACCCTGACCTACTTCCTTAATTTGTATTTATATTCCACTTTCTTTACTTAGCTGTTATATATTAAGTTAATTCTCTGTTTTTGTATAAATTGGGCAGCAAATACCTGCTATAAAAGCAATGACAGCTGAGAAGCAGTTTCAAAAGATGAAATCAAGTTCTGAATTCTTCAAGCATTGTCTTCTTTGAATTTGATACCTTTTTCAACAGAAGGAAGCAGGCTGCTGGTGGAAGTTGGTGTATTGATGTAAAGTGATTTCTAAGCAAAGAAAAGATGGAGGAAAATTCAAGGTGACATTGGAATCAGCTTTTTTGTTTTCCCAAATGTACTTGCCCGATCCTTATCCAAAGGCTGCCATTGCTTCCTTTTGGTATCCGCTGTGAATAGCACAGACTTGCACAGGACTCCTTGTATCTGTCACAAAGAGGCTGATGAAGAGCCGATCAAGGAAGGATGCCGCTTTCCCAATTGTAATAAACCAGCTCCTCCAGGATTCAAAGAGAAGTAATAGTTGCCTCCAGTTACTTTCTTACAATTTTATACTTGTGTTTTATGTTTAACATATGATAAATTTAGTTATTGGCTGAACCTTGCCGTGTTTAAGGCAGGTTTTTAGGTTTTGTTTGTGGGGCAGCTTAGAGGTGAGGAATACTAAAGCACAGCAAAATTTAGTTGTATGTGTTCCTTCCATGAGTCAGTGGCACAAGTAGGAAATAGAGCTCATGATTATTCTTAGTCCCAGGGACATTTCATCCCAAGAATAGGCTTGGTGTCTATACTTTGGTGTCTGAACAATACCATGTCTGTATATAGCTTTTAAAAATAATCATTGCACAGAAGCTGAGTTGATCTGATTGCCAAATATGATGGTAGGCATTTTTTTTTCTGCAAGCATGTTGACAGGAACCTTTGGTTTCCTTTGCTTCCTCTGAAGTGTTAAGGAATGCTCCATTGTTAAGATTTTCTGACTGCATTCTACACCTGTACATTTCTAAAAAAATGTTGGGGTATTTTGGTGGGGTTTTTTGGGGGGGTTGTTTTGGTTTTTTTTTTGGATGGGGGTGTTACTGTTTTAGGGGTCTGGGGGAGGGTGGATTTTTTTGTTGTGGGATTTTTTTTACTAATTGTTTCTCCTATGTTTCCTGTCTCTGAAAAGGGAAGTTCTGTAAGAGGAAGGGGGATAAGTGAGTCAGGGTTATACTGGATTATTAAGAGTGAATCACTGTCAGCATGTATAATTTTTAGTCCTGTTCCAATGTCTTCTGGAGATCTTCAAAAATTCACATATTTCTTCAGAATTTTTTTTTTCTCCTGTATTTTGTCCTGGACTTGGGGCATTCATGTTTGAGACACTTATCAGTAAATAACGGCAAGAGCATAATTATGGGCTGCTATGATTTTCCTTGTAGTGGCAAAATAAAAATGGGAAATAATTTGCAAAGGGCTTTTTTCACACAATGGAAATCTGAGTCACAAAATTCTGAACTCTGGGAGAGAGGAGTGACAGAGCTCAGAACATGGATCTTCACTTCCCTCTTTTGTACCCGAATCACAAGACTGTACTCTGTTCCTTTGGATTAGTAACATGTATTTTGTAGGATCCTTGTGTTTTACTACAACTTGAGCATGTGGATCGGAAATCTGTTTTGAATAGCACTAATTAAGTGAAATGAGCTCTGTACATATGCTTTGGATTTTAAGGTTTTCATATTTGGGGGCTGGATTTTTAGAAGTCAAAATAAACAATTCACCTTATGAAATTCATATTTCAAACTTACTTTCATCTTAGTTCCTACACAGTTATGGTTTGCAGTTTTGCCAGCTAAGAGAGCTCTCTTTGTATGATTATTCTAGCTAACGATTATAGAGGAATTATTTAGGAGTTGTTTGGTGTACTTTTGTGTCAGATCTGTCTGGAAAGTATTCCTAGCTGCCGAACAGATTTTATTCGAACTCTAAAGACTGTTTTTCTGTGCCGAGTGATTGAGTTATATGTTATGAGCTTGGAAAGTTGGTGTATTGCTTATTACAGCAGGTGATTGTTTAACAAAGTGTATCTATGTGGATGAAGAAAGATTAAACACTTACTAGATGGAATGAAAATGGAAATCCAGCAAGAACCTAATTTTTGGAATGACATAAATAACTGCAGAGATATGCATTCAGACTTCTCTTCCAGACTAGGGTTTTTTGGGGGGGGAGTATTTGTTGTTGTAAAATGAAAATAACTTCTTTCATGGGCATAGTAATATATAGGCATGAAAGTAGAAATTATATATACATGTAGTATGTAGGTAGGTTTAAACATTTTCAAGTTGTTGCAGGAGTAACAGGTACATATTGTTAAAATGACTTCATCTTGGTTATTGTCTGTGACATCCAGTAATTATGAAGGATCGGGGCACAGATGGATGCTTTGCTTTGTGTATTTATGCACAGGCTGGATCTGCCATGCTTTTTTGTTCAGAACTCTTCAAGTCTGGAGCTCTCTGAGCATTTTGCTCTGTTCATCCATGTACACAGGCAGTAAGTGCAGGACTCGGGTGTTCCTTCCACCTCATAATGCAGGTCAGTGGCAGAAAGGAAGTGACTCTGCCTAATTCCCTGTCCAGTCCTGTTTGCTGGACCATACTGCCTTCCAGCAAGTGAAATTAACTTCATAAGGTGATTATGAAGTTGACACAGCCAAAACCTATCTGTGTTATTGCATGCTGATCATGCTTCACTTGGAGGGTAGGACAGCTTCAGATCTCCTACTACTTCAGCCGCTGCTGGTTTGGTTTGGCTGGGATGCTGTAGTATCTCCATTATCAAGCCCTGCTTTCAAATTGCATATGACTGGTATTTGAAAAGTCCTTCAGTTATTAAATCTCTAGCCTGACCCCATTCCTGACAGTTGAAGAGAAAATTGATTCAGAATATAGTAATTTGCTGAGAAGTGAATAAACCCGAAATCCTTGTCTTCAGGCTTTGCTTTCTCTATTTAGAAATCTTGCTGAGGATGGATAACTTCAAAAGACAGATTAATTTTGAAATTAAAAACATGCATCTTGCTGATTAGCGAAAAGATGTTTACTGATTCAACAGATCTTTACAAGTTTATACTAAATAAAAATTCAGTTTTTAATTTTTTTTTCTTAGGTGTTATGTTGGTCCTTCAGTAGATCCGTCATGTGCAAACATGTTTGGCAGCAAATCATAGACTATGACTGATAAAATGGTACTTCAGAAATCAAGTTCTACAAGGGGTTTGATCTGTATGGCATTAGTTTGATTCGACTTGTTAAAAGCAAGGTAGCAAAATATAAGCTTGAATCGTAGGAAAAATATTAACTAGGTGTTGAGTATGCTGCGAGTAATTTGGTTGAGATCTACACTGTGCTACATAAAATGCAGTTGATAAAACTTAATTTAGTGTTAAAATTGTTATATTTTACCACTGTAGCGATTACATAGTGGACGGGGATCATCTTTTGTATAAAGCAGTGTTGTTTGATTGTAATTTCAGAAAGTTAAGGTTTTTCTCATCAGCATGAAATTCGTTCTCTGCAGAAATAAAGATGTCTGTGCTCTGTCCCACAGCTAAAGAAAGAAGTTCCACCTCTAACCTGCCCCAGGTTGCCAGTAAAAGTATTTTATAATTTTAAACCGTGAAGGCTGGCTGGTGAGGCATTAAAGCCATTGTTTCTGTATAATTTGGATGGCAGTATTTTGAGCTGTAGCTGCAATGTGATCCCTTAGGATATCTCCCCCCTGCTGGAATCCAGTGAGTCAAAGGGTCTCTGGAGCATGTCTCTACCTGCTCAGCTCTTCTGCTCTGCCAGGCTTCCAGTGCAGTTGTCCCTTTGCCACTACATCAGCCTTTGCTGTGACCAGGAGAAGAAAGCCTTTGTTACTGCAAGAGATGCAGACTGGTTTCTTTATGGTCTCGTGGTGGCAATGAGACACAAAATAGGTGCTCAGATTGAACAGTTCTTTGGCTTCCATTGGAATTATTCACCAAATTGCCAAACCTTGATGGTTTTAGTTGTTGTTTTTTCAAATAAATAGGACTTAAATACCTTGTCTTAAACTTATAAATGGAAAAAGTAGGGCGGAAAATTTTTGACAGTGCTCCTTCCTTCATATGGGGGAAAGAAGGGAATCATCCTAACTTGAAAAATGAAGCTGCACAGACTGCCAGGTCTGATAAAGTGGAGTATGTGTTTCTTGAGGTGTCCTGGGAAAGCCCTCCCCAAGACAGCAAAAGTACATTGCTGAAATGGATAGACATCTTCAGGCAGGTGAAAGGCACAGATAGGGAGAGTCATTGGCCCACCCCAGTGCCATCATGTCTGCACCATACTTGTTAAAAACCATTTAAATCAGTGAGCGTTATACCTCTGCCTCAGGAAGGTACTGAGATCTGGTATCACATAAGCATATATAAGCAAAAATGGTGCATTATGTGCTTTGCTGTTCTGAAGAAAAAATATGTAAGTGAAAAATTGAAACATGATTTGTCATGGCTATTTGATACCAAAGAAGGTCTTGAGATAGTGATCTCATAGCGCAAGAATCAAAATTAAACTGAAAGAAACAGATACCCTGCATATAAATTACCAAGAATTTGCCATCTCTTGCTGTTTGTACGTGCTGTGATATATGTTCAAGCACAGACAAGCTTCTAGTTGGTTTCGAGTTTCACCTTTGCAGTCAGATAAAAAGAAGCTATCTCAGTTAGATGTTAAAATATTTTTTCTTGTTTATAGAAATGCAAACAAAAAAAAAACGGTACTTTTTTCCTTTCTTTGCGGTTTTGTACAATGGAACAAAAGTGTCCTGATGCACTTAGTGACTGATGCTGTTCCAAGAGGGAAGGAAGGGGCTTTGTGGTTTAGATGGAGCCCTTTGGGTGTGTGTCTCTCTCTTACTGTCCACATCCTAGCAGCGGCTGGTTCTGGCCATGTCCTGTGCAGCTGTGCCCACTGGGCAGTGCCTCTGCAGGGATGTGTGCGCACAGACACGCTGCCCTCCGGGCGAGGAAGTGCCCCAGATGGCACCTCTGTGTGACTTCATCCCTTAATTCACTGCAGGGCTCAAGCCTCAGGGATCCAGCAAGCTCACTAGGTGAATTTGTACGTGGAAAGAACCGCTGCAGGACAGCGCATTAATGTGGGACGTTGATTGTGCCAGGCAGGGGAGAGCTCTGCTCAAACTTGCACCGAGTCATGTTCCCATCTGTCCCAAATACAGAAAGCTTCTTGTTTAATCCTGGGTCTAGGGCAGACTGAGGAAGCCACATGAAACAGCTGTTGCTTGCTCCTCTGCATCAGGCTTGAATTCTGAGGAGTAAAATAGTAAAGAACACATGTGTGTAATTAAAATACAAAGGAAATAGGAAGTGGGATAGCAAGGAACTATTGAGCATCATAATTACAGACATCTGATTTTACTGAAGGAATTAGAGGACTCTGAATGAATTAGCCCTATAGCCATTCTTAATCTTGAGGGAAGGGAGAGCGTATTCATCGGGGGTTGGTTTGTTTGTTTTAAATTACTTATGTTTTCACAACAACTTCATCATCATTTTCTTGGTAGTAAAACCTATAGTAAATCTGCAACACAGCTTCCACAGAAATCTCTATTATAAAGTTCACAAATTTGGTTGAAGTAATTACCACCTCAGTGCTAAATTTAGTGTTCTTTCAGGAAGACCCCTGGAAATATGTTCAACTAAAATAAAAATCTATCTTAATATTTCCATGGGGCTAGGAACTTACGAATAAGTTTGAATTTATTTAAAATACTGTCTTTAAACAGTCTATAAATTACATGATTGATAAGCATTTTATTGTGGTTTTCATTAAATTGCTTGAGTCATTTTTAAGTAGTACCTGAGATGGTTAAAGGTGAACGGGCTTTACATACGTGAGACACTTCTAACACCTTAAAATACTCCAGTAGAATTCACAAGAATACAAATCCTTCATCAGAAACTGCTCAGTCTCGTATGTAGTCTCTATTTTATATATTAGCTTGGGAAATGGCCCTTTTTTACTGGAAGGAGCATCAAGGAATCTCCAGGCACAAGTTCTCATAAAGTTTGCTACTTTTCCTCTCCTCTCCTCACCATTTCCCAAAGATTTTTCCATATGAAAGGATTATTTGCTTTTAAGGATTCTTTGTTCTTTGCACTATACTAAATGGAACTTCTGTGCCAAAAGCTAAGTAATCTTTGATTAACTGATACCAGTCTGGAAAATGTATGGAAATGAGATAACAGCAAAGAACGTTGATTTGTTTGTTTGTTTATAATATGCTAGTGATAGCTGAAAATAAGTTTTAACTAGAGAGCATTTGAAAGGAGAGTAAGAAGTAAGTACGTTAAGAGAAAGCTGAAAAGAACAAAAAGAATAAAACTACCATAGGAAAAAAGGAGTAAATCTAGTTCTATGCCATGTTTATATTTCTAGAAACTTGGACTGAAACAGGTTTGATGTCATGTACAAAACTATAATTTTAGTTTCTTGAGTGTGGGGTGGTTTTTCAGCTTTCTTTGGTAGGTTGTTTTGGGTTTTTTTTAATGGATAAGCTGTCTAATTAGTATAAATTCTTGCTTCTGCAATGAGTAAAGGAAATAGAAACACACAAGCTTAATGCACAAGGAATGTATCTGAATATGCAGTTGAGAACTCAAATTTTTCTGTTGCCAAAAAGTGATTTTATATTCATGGAGACTTAATGATAAATATGTCCTCAGAAGTGTGTGGAAACTCAAACCACTGATTTATATTTTTTTATGTTTTCAGTTGAAAGCTCAGTGTTTTTCTTGTGTCACAAAGGGATTATTACACAAATACACAGGGTATGTGAAATACTGAAAGATGGATTAAACTTATTAAATTCTAAGGATTTGATGTGATTTTTTTTTTTCCCTATTACATCCACAGGAGAAACCTAACAAAGCTGTCTCTCATCTTCAGCCACATGTTAGCAGAAATTAAGGCTATTTTTCCAAATGGACAATTCCAGGGTGATAACTTTCGCATCACCAAAGCCGATGCTGCAGATTTCTGGAGAAAATTCTTTGGAGATAAGTAAGTAGCAACATTTTATAAAATCCTGAATTCTTTCTAATCATAAGCATAAAAAAAAATGAACTTTTTACAAATCCAGATGAGGGTTGGTAGATGTTCTGAAGATAATTTCTCATCTAAGTCTTTAAATTGGCTAAAATCACTAAGTTCATTGTTAACATTTTTTTTTTCAATGTTGTATTTTGCTCAAAGGTAGTTCTGTCAAGGGTACTTACGTTCAGTCTTACTGCAAGAAGTTTATTTGTTCCATTATAGGGTGAAGATAGTACATTGCTTTCACAAACTATAGGGCAAATCATGTCCTTTCCTATTAAAAATGTATGTATAGTCTACAAATGAAAACACTGAAGTCTGAATTAGGAACTTGATACTAGTGTCATGGACAATGTTTCCTTATCTCACCTGTACCTTTCTCACTACTACACTATTTAGTGGAATGAAGTGTGTGAAGTGTAGATATATGATTTAATCCATATAGCAAATGCAATAGTGAAAATGTAAAAGTAGGCATATGTGGGATTTTTGTTTTGTTTCTGGGAAAAAATCCATTTAGAATACACATACAAGCTAATAAAAGATGTGCAGCTTGTTCACTTTCTCATGTGGAATTTTTATAAGTGTAATAGTGACATAAGAGGAATGCCAGAGGCAATAGGTTGGTGTATTTTTCATTATAACGGAGGACTCATTACGGTCATCAGCTCTGGTATCTTGCACAATGTAGGCAGAACAATTTCTGCCACAATCTGTTGCCTCTTCTAAGCATAAACAGCTCTTTAAGATAAGTAATTTTTTATTTAGAATACCAGTGTAGTAGGTTGACACTTTTGCAAATCAGTTCTGTTCAGTGTGAATTTACAACAGTTTCACTTCCATGGTTTTTTTTTGTTAGTCTAAACACACCTACTGTCAGCTTTCCTCTTTCTGAGTTCATGGTAGTGTTTTCTGGTAGTTTCTTTCCCATGTAAGTAATGTTAGGGTGTGATGAAGTTGCTATATCAGTTCTCTGTTAGAGAAAAGGAATTTAACTGTGTTCTGTGTTGCCCATTTTAATGTGAGTATGATTTTCAAAATAACTTCAAAAGTTCAGCTAAAGTTTTCTGAAGGATTAACTTAAATGACATGTAGGGTTCTCTTTCAGACAAGGCTTTTAAAAAACATGTCAGTCAAGAAAAGAAAAAACAGGATCTTTGATAAAATGACTAATGATCTTGTTTGTTCAGTGTTTCTATTTTTTCCTCCTCTCTTTTCCCCCTTTGCTTAGCAACTCTCAGAATTTAAATTTCCTTGTGGTCCTTCTCTTTTCCTGTTGGGCTCTGTCCTTGAATGACCTTTAGCAGATATCTTGATCACAAATTGCATTTTTGTCATTGGGATTTACAGATGATCTCCTCTGTGAGCTCTGTTTCTATCAATTAATCTAAACCAGTTTCCTCAGCTCCCCTATTCTCTGTACTGTTCCTCTTTGGGGTTCTTGACTGACTTCTCACTACTGTCTGTGTGAGATTCAAGTGATTTCCTTCAAGTTTCCTTCCAATGGTCCTGCCAGTTTCCATTGGCAGATGACACGATAGGCACTCGAGGTGTCGGACAGTAGGGTACTGTAACATATTAGTAAGATTTTATCAGAGCAAAGTTGGTAAGGAGAATCTTTCAACTGCATCACTTCATCTGAACAACTCAGCTCTACCCTTGTCTTTTCCTTGCTCACACTTAACTCTCTCTCTCTCCTGACTCATTTCTTGGAGCTCTTATTTCTAAAACTTTTCATGGCCCCAGAGCTCTTGCCATGCATTTTCTAGGCTTTGTTTTTTTCCTTCTTATGCAAATTTCTTCACAGAATGCAACTTCGAATATGAACTGTCAGTAGGAACCCTCTGACCTTCTCTGCTCTCCCCCATGTACTTTGATAGGCTTTCATTTTTTATGTTTGGGTTTTCTTGTTTGTTTTTTAGGGAGGGTGATTGGATGTTTGGATCTTGTTGGTTTTTTGCCTAAAACATCAATGTATCAAGAATGTCTAGGAATCAAGGCAATTTAGTGACATCCTGTTAAACTTGTATATCTTTTGTAGTATAGCCTGAAATTTTTTTTGAGTTTTTTCTGGTCAGGTGCTTTACTTTCAGACCAGGTAAATAAGCACTGTTACTGGTGTTCCCAGCTCTGGTTTAATAAAGTGAAGCTGGTTTCGTTGCCTGTCTCCTCAGCAGGGAGCAGCAGATCTGTGCTTGGCAGCCTTGCCATTATCTCAGGTTTAGTTAATGATGCTTAAGTAACTATAAAACATGTAACAGCATATATGTCAAACAGATGAGAAAAGTTTCTTTGGCATTGTGTTTAATCTCTTTGTTAAACAAAATGCCTGAAGCTTTTTAAACATCAATTATTTTCTAATCCTTTTAGAAGTATATGGCAGATATGCCTGTAAGGCACCTCCTCTGCAATGGGCCTGTTATGACAAATTAGTTTGCAAATCTGCTGGTATCACTTCCCTAAAAGCAAAGGCTGCATAAAGATTTTGCAAACAACTCATAATATCTCTCTCTAATCTGGCCACCTGGAGTTAGGCCCCTAGGACTTTCTGAAACCCCCAACTCTACTTAGTGCAGTGAAGAAGTACAGAGAGGAACTCAATTGTGCGTTCCCTGGCTGCATTTCTGTTTTACAGGGGAAGCCTGGACCCCTCACTTGTTTCTGAAAAGCAGCCCTTACTTTGGGGCCACTCTGCTCAAGATTAGAGCATAAATAAAAAGTAAGTCGTGCTGGATCTTGGCTTCTGATGGTAAACTGTTGCACAAAAAATTTTTCTATTGCAGTTTGATCTGACTGGAAGGAGGGAATTTGAACTATCAGATTAATTTATGATTTTTTTTCAACATAGTATTATCATGAAAACAACCTTCCTGTTTCTAAACATAACGAATTAGATGCTTTTTTGTATAATCAACTTGTTGCACTCATTTCTTTCTGAAATATGACATTTTTTTATTTTTTAATTTGAAATATTTTAAATAGCAAGAAGGTCACCAATAGTAATTTATATTTTTAAGTTAACTGTTTGGCTTTCAGTTTTTGAAAATGTGACCTACACTTCCATTTACAGAAAGCAACATATTTTAGTTTGCTGAGGAAAAAAATCCAAACCAGACAATTTTAATGAGTCCAGTTTTACTTTAAAAAAGGAAAAAAGATTTTTTTCCAGTGAATGGAGAACACTTAATTTTGTTGGTTACATTTGTCTGTCTGTACACTTGCTGCAAAATTGTGCAGCTGCCACTAAGTTTATTTATCTGTTACTAGTAAGTGTCATACCATGCAGTCCTTCTTTTTGTGTTTAGAGCTAGTCAGGCGTACATTCATATGGCTTCAAACTCATGAGCAAAATAAATGGCTAGGCTCTTTCAAGCCTTGGGTCATACATGTAGCTGCTCTTTGGATTTCTGTTGAAAACATTGTGTAGAACTCAGTAAGCAATTTGAACAGCTCCCTCAGTGCAAAGTGCTGAGATAACCACATATTCTTGGCCTGCAGATACCTTCTCAGCTTTCACATGTCTGGTACCCCCTAAAAAACTTCTAGATAATGCCAGTAGTTGGGGAAGCTTGTCTGAGAGAGACTGCTTTGTGAGAGCAGCAGATACATCAATAATGGAAGTCGTCAGCCCTCACACAGGCAGAAAAGTGTAAAAGGAGCACAGTCAGAGCCTTTCCAATTGTGAAGTTTTTCCAGTATTGCACGTTTGAGAGGGGAATGGGAAACCTGGAAGTTATAAGATGTTTGGAAGGGATCTGGAGACACTGATGTGGGGTTTAGGAGTGTATAGGGAGGACTGATAAATCAAGGTGGGAGATAATGAGATTTTGATTGTCTGGGTGAAAGGAGAAGGATGCTAATAGCAGTATGAAGAAGGAAAAAATGGAGGTATTGATTTTTCTGCAAGGATGAAGTAAAACATGTATCCAAATTAGGGGGTAGGTGAGGAGGTCAGCAGTGTTCAATTGAAGGCTCAGGATGATTTTGGTGTATTGAGTTTGTAAAGGAAGCGGACAGAGAAAAGTTATCAGGGAGATGAGCAATAGAGAGTTTGGATTTACTTTCTGAAAACAAAAATCAGGAACGAATGAGAACATTCCAAAGACTGAATGCCTGGAATAGGTTCTCTCTGGCATTTTCACCGGCTATGTGGAAGAAGAGAGCCTCTTAAAGAATGTAAAGGAGCTGACTAAAAAAAGAACTAAGAAATAAATTCACACCAGCTTTACCTATACCAAGAAATAACTTCATAATTCCAAAAGCAGGAAAGTGGTGAAGTTGAGATGTGATTTTTCTGAATTTATAGTGACTGACAGAGTACAGTGATTGGAGCAAGTGGTTTTAGTGGAGTGAATCTTCACCCCTGGTTCACCATTATAGTTGTGCTGAAGCAAGTGTTAGTTACATGTGCAGCTAAACAGTAATGTTAAGTGGAACTATGAAATTGTAAGCCATATAACCAGCAGTTACATTTGTTCACAGATACTTTAATAACCCCCCCCCAGTGGGTTGTAAATATGCATATAAAACACAATCTGATAGCATCTTCATTATCCACATTTTATTACTGTATAGTGCTTGATGAAGATTTCCCCTGATTCCTCACTCATTTTATTAGCACCTTACATCTTTTACTGGTTTGCTCTTCTGAGTAAAAACGTGCAAAATGCCACTGGGAGTAATCCTGGACTGAGAAGGACAGCAGGCAAGAGGACCTAATAGATCTTTCAGCTTCTGAATTTGAAAACTACAGTGAAGTCATGCAGGGCTTGGTAACTATTGAAATTTGTGATTTGTGGCTGTCTTCATGTTGCAGAATGAATCAGCAGCAAAATGTCAATATTCTTAGGTTTTCACTTTTCCATAGTTCTGCCATTTATTTATCTTTTAAGCTTTTTATCCTTCATTGTGAAACTTTAAAAAATTTGAAGCATTTCTGTTATTTTTTTCAGATACAT